>NC_079201.1:31381398-31729398 GCF_029499605.1 Hyla sarda
TTTGTAGCTTGTTTAAGAATTGAAGTATGTTTAAAATTGCCCTATTCTGACCTGTATACATTTTTATTCTTTTGCAAATGGGGCTGTATGAGGGAAAATGTTTTGCGCTGTACATTTTAGTCTTCATCGTTATCATGTTTGTTTTGATTGGACTTTTTGATAGTTTTTTTTAATCATTTTTCTTTTCTGTTAGGCTAAGTCTCCACTTGGTTTTTTGCACTGCGTTTTTAGGGATTAAAAAAACGCCTGAAAAATCGCCAGTGCAAGTGACGTCATTATGCGTTTTTTCTTGTGTTTTTTCTTGCGTTTTTTCCGGCGTTTTTTTTTTCATTTGTGTGGAAATTGCACCTTGGCGTTTTTTTTTTTGGTACCCAAAATTGCTTGGGTCCGAAAAAAAAAAAAAAGGATGCAGCAGTGATGGAATTTTTTTTATTAAAAGCAATGTATATATTTTATAACCCAATTTTTATAATTTTTTAATAAAGTGTGTGTTTCACTTTTTTTTAAATACATTTTTAACATTTTTTATGTAGTACTACTACTCCCAGCATGGAACAGACAGTTCCATGCTGGGAGTGATAGTACCTGTACTATAGACATATATCGTCCATAATATAGCAGAGAAGTGAGCGGGTCTATACAGCGCTCGCCTCTCTGCACTATACTCCGGCCACTGATGTCAACAGAAATTCATATTTTCCACCCAGAGCTGTGATTGGCCGGATGGTTTCAGCCAATCACAGCTCTGAGGAAAAGATGAATGAGTGAGTGGCCGGCCCGGAGTATAGTGCAGAGCAGCGATGTGAGCGATGTATACAGCCGCTCCATCTCTGCTATAGACAGGACGATCACATCGGGTGTCAGTAGTGACATCCACTGTGATGTGTCCTTAAGCAGGCACTACTACTCCCAACATGGAGCACACTCTGCTCCATGCTGGGAGCTGTAGTACCTGTATTAATAGACAGATCGCAGCAAGTGTAACTTCTGACACCCGCTTCGATCTGTCTATTAATGCAGGTACTACAGCTCCCAGCATGAGGCAGAGTGTGCTCCATGTTGGGAGTAGTATTACCTGCTGTTATGGAAAGATCACAGCGGGTATAACTCCTGACACCCGCTGTGATCCTCCTGTATAATGTATAGATGCAGCGGCCGCTCTCCTATGGTCCCCTGCACGGCCGTATATATACACATGTTCCTATGTCTCACAGAGAGCTGTGATTGGCTGGAACCATCCGGCCAATCACAGCTCTCTGGGAAATATGAATAAGTGTAAATATACGTCAGTGCAGGGGACCATAGAAGAGCTGCCGCCGCATCTATGGAGGATCGCAGCAGGTGATCTGTCTATTAGTACAGGTAGTACTACTCCCATCATGGAACAGTGTGTTCCATGCTGAGAGTAGTAGTACTAACTAAAAAAATGTAAAAAAGAAAGCAAAAAAGTGAAAAACACACACAATATATTTTTATAATTGTCGGCTACATTTTTATTTCCCCGCACACATAAATTGATCCCTGTTTAAAAAGTAATAGTTTTTTTTTTTCAATAATATACATTTTGTTAGATACAATTTTTTCCTTCACTACTGTATATTTTTGAAAAATTTTTTTTAATGGTACCCTACGAAATTTTATTAAAAACAGCTATCTACATCACTTTTTTGGATTGCTAAAGTCCAAAAAAGATTAAAAACGCCTGCAAAAACGCCAAAGTTAAAATCCACATAGCGTTTTTCTTGGTGTTTTCTCACTCCCATAAACTTCTATTGGAGCAAAACGCCAAGATTTTGACAAAAAACGCCGGTTTGAGGGAACTACAGCATTTTTTTCAAAACGAAAAAGAGCGGGAAAAAACGCAGAAAAAGTGAAAGAACGCCAAAAGGATTTAAAAAAACGCCAAAGGGAAAAAATGCAACGTGTAATTCGAAATTTGCGATTTCTCATTGACTTACAGTTAACATCTGGCCACAGCGTTTTTTGACCAAAAAAAACGCCATGCGGCAGAATTGGCGTTTTTCTTTGCGTTTTGCAAAAAAAAAACAAGTGGAGACTTAGCCTTATATGAGTGACCAAAAATCTGCAATTCTGGTGTTTGATTTTTTTTATGTTTACGCCGTTCACTGTGCGGGATCATAAACATTATATTTAATTTGTTCAGACAATCCCCCAAGTGTTGATATGAAATATCTTTATATATATATATATATATATATATATTATTTTTTATTTTTTTTGTTAACAGTTTTTTATTTATAAAATGGGAAAGGAGGGATGATTTTCATTTTAGTAGGGGAGGGGCCTATTTATATTTTTAACAATTTTTTTTATTATTTATTTCATAAGTCCCCATAGGGAGTTATAAATAACAATCATTTGATTACTAGTACTGTTTAGTGCTATACAGTGGCATAGAACTAATCAGTACTATTGCCAATCGCATTGATCGCAGCACCTAAAGGGTCAATGACAAACATTAACGTGATCACTGATGTTTATCATTGGCCGTTAGTCCCGGTTGCTAACTTTATAGTCCTCTAGCACGCAGCCGCTACATATTGTGGCAGTGTGGCAAGGAAAGGGTGCATTTCCCTTGCTATCTCTGCAGAATGCTCCACCTGCGGCCTGATTAATAAGGTATCAGGAAGGGAAAGTGTGTTTAATAGGAAAAGAAACAGAATAGTTGGGGCTCTTCCTAGGAGACAGCATGTCGCTGTAGGGGGAGACACATGGACCCTGTTGAGGAAACACACAGCGAACTGTGAGCGGTTCAAGAAGTGAAGAAGTGGTGTGAACTGTGAGTAACAGGTTGCAGGGACACATGTTTTATGCTGGCTGAGGGTAGCTCACCAGATAGTAGTCAGGGCATGCTGAAATGTGTAGTCAGTGACCAGACTGTCTAGGACTTTGGTTTGTTCCTGAGTTATGTTTTGTTTTACCTGCAACCTGTCTAAATAAAGCTGGCAAGGTGCCAGGCTTGCATGAACAACTGTTGTCTGTGGGTTTATTGAGTGGAAACGTGTCCCGTGGCAGTGTCCAGGACGATCCCGGAGCTAATCCCCAAGGAGGAATCCTTACAATATATACAGCATTCTCTGTGAAGAGGTTAAAAGGGGTTATCCACCATAAGGTGACTTTAGTACTTTCCTGCCAGACACTGCTGCTTTCATTTTGTGAGATGGCTATCTTCTGTTGAAGTTCCCTCCTTCCAACTGCAAGTCCAAGGATTCCTTGTTCTTAAGTGTGAGATCATTTTTCTCCCTCCCACACATCAGCCACCCCACTCTTTGCAGCACACCTGAGCTACAATTCCTTGCAGAGCTGTGGAGAATGATCTCCCCCCCCCCCCATCCAGCGGTCGCTCCACCCATTGAAGCAGACAGGCTCCTCTCAACACCTGACTAGTGATATTATGTCTCGGGCCCTACTGCATCCTGGGAAAACAGACACTCATTTTGTATGCTAATATAAATAATCATCGAGGCAAAGATCACATAAAAATTGCGAGACCACCATCAGACACAGGTACAGACACTATATTTTGAACTAAACTAATTTTACATCCTCTGTAGCACAGTCAAATAAACAAAATTCTACAAACACATGAAGATAACGTAGGTTAACAATCCTTAAACAAATGATCGTCTGATGAACAATTGTTTCACAGGTAAATTCAGATTTAAAGGGGTACTCCAATGAAAAACTTTTTTTTTTAAATCAACTGGAGCCAAAAAGTTAAACAGATTTGTAAATTACTTCTATTAAAAAATCTTAATCCTTCCAGCACTTATTAGCTGCTGAATACTACAGAGGAAATGATTTTCTTTTTTGAACACAGAGCTCTCTGCTGACATCAAAAGCACAGTGCTCTCTGCTGACATCTCTGTCCATTTTAGGAATTGTCCAGAGCAGCATATGTTTGCTATGGGGATTTTCTCCTACTCTGGACAGTTCTTAAAATGGCCAGAGATGTCAGCAGAGAGCACTGTGCTAGGGATTCAGCAGAGAGCTCTGTGTTCAAAAAAGAAAATAATTTCCTCTGTAGTATTCAGCAGCTAATAAGTACTGGAAGGATTAAGATTTTTTAATAGAAGTAATTTACAAATCTGTTAAACTTTTTGGCACCAGTTGATAAAAAAAAAAAAAAAAAGTTTTCCACATATTAGCTTGGTTGTCCAAGTTGTTCAAATTGGCTATACATGTTTAATGACACAAAGGTGAAGGGCGAACAATCTTTTTTAGAATAATGTTAGACTGTTTTGAGAATATTGTGGGAACTTATATCGTAAGAATATTCTAGTAACATTCATGTAATATTCTGTTAATATTCCAGTAATATTCTTAGAACTTTCTTAGAATATTTTGAGAATCCGCTGCTCAGCGTTAGGAACAAACTGTTCCAAATGCTGGAGCCAGCGCCAGGAGCTTGTGGTGTCATAGCCCCCTCATGATGTCACGCTCCGCCCCCTCAATGCAAGTCTATGGGAGGGGGTGTGACAGCCCTCATGCCTCCTCCCATAGACTTGCATTTAGGGGCGTGGCGTTAATGAACAATCTTTTGTCCTACTATCGCCCAAAAATTTTCAACACAGCTTACTTCTATTTAAAAGATAACAATTGGCTTAAACAATTGGGCAGTAATTGTTCGGCTAAAACAAATTATCATTGTTAAAGGGGTACTCTGGTGGAAAACAAATGGTTTTTAAATGAACTGATGCCAGAAAGTTATACAGATTTGTAAATTACTTCTATATCAAAATCTTAACCTTTCCAGTACTTATAAACTGTATTCTGCACAGGAAGTTGTGTAGTTCTTTCCAGTCTGACAACAGTGCTCTTTGCTGACACCTCTGTCCGTGTTAGAAACTGTCCAGAGCAGGAACAGATCCCTATAGCAAACCTCTCATGCTCTGGTGAGTTCCTGACCAGGACAGAGGTGTCAGCAGAGAGCACTGTGGTCAGACTGGAAAGAACTAAACAACTTCCTCTGTAGTATAAGCAGCTGATAAGTACTGGAAGGATTAACATTTTTTATATAGAGGTAATTTACAAATCTGTTTAGCTATCTGGTTCCAGTTTATATGAGAACATTTTTTTCCAGGAGTTCCCCAAACGAGCATTTTAGTTGAAATCTTCCACTTTCATCAACTTTTATCTTGTATAGGCACCTTAAAAATAAGAAGGATGTACTGTATATATGTGTTAGCATGATATATCACCGAGAACACTGGTTCAGAGTAAGACATGACAGAAAAAGGGGGCTTTGCATCTAGTTAATAATCCTCTTACCAATCGAAGACAACAATATTGTAGACTGCAGACTGTTCCCCAGATTCTGGTACTTGTAGCATGCTAACTGCAACATAGGAGGAGACAAAGTACAGTGATAACCAGAAACAGTGTTAAAAGTGCAACAAGAACGCACAGTGTGAACACCGTAAAACTTTTCTCCCTATACTACCGTACCTATAAGGGTAATTGAAAAAATGATTTATACAATATTGTGCCCCACCTGCTGCAAAGAATCATGATACCCAACTCTGACACTGAAGACCTACTGCCACATCTGGATTGTGCTGTGAAAAAGGAAGAAAGAAATTCACACATAATGTTAAAAAAAAAGAAATGGGGAACAGGAAGTTACTATGTATCTTTCAGGTAAAATGTCTGTATTATAAGGAATAATGAACTTCCTTCTAAAAATCTTAAAACTATTAGAAGCCACTGTGACCTGCTTATTTGCCAACAGTCCTCTAAACTGGACTAAAAAGTGGGTGTTTCATGGGCATTCCTAATTGGTTTTGGGGTGTTCTTGGTTGTTCAATATCCTGATATTTTGGCACCTCAAATGTTGGCAATGTGGACCTGCGTAAATGGTCTTCTCCTGCATCTTTATGCTTTAATATGACCATAAAACATCTCATTGACAGCAAACATTTTTACAATAAATTATCACAAATATATATATATATATATATATATATATATATATATGTATATGGAAACAATGACAGAATGGTCAACAGGGATCCATGTATTTCCCATAGGTAGCTGTTGTATGTAGATACAAGGTTTTAGGAAGCGCATATCTTGAAAGAGAAAAACTGGGTGAGATATGGGAAATCCAGAAAGAGTTAAAATCCCTAGCAAGACTTAGCTTACTAGTGAGTTTTGTACATCCTGCTCTAGCAAGACCTTTCTTCTCCTTTCTGGACCACTCCAGGTTTTTAGACTAGCCCAGATCAGCACAGGTGCTGAATACAGTTCATCAGGTTTTTAGACTAGCCCAGATCAGCACAGGTGCTGAATACAGGTAATCACTGGGCTTTAAAAATAGGTAAAAGTCAGTCTGTGTGGTTGTGAGGATAGTCTGCAACAGGAGGTTTGTAACATCAAAAGGGGACATTGTAACCTGTGTGAGTTACACATTTTGTTGACTGTTATGTTGGGCGGCTGGTAGTAAGCCACCTTTATAGACAGAGGAAAGAGATATGTATAGGTAGCACTAGACAAGCAGAATTTATTTTTGTGTTTAGGCTGTATTCTCTGACAAGCTGTTTTTGCCTGATATTTGATTTGGTTTTACGGAGCTAATAAATATATATGTATTTAAACTCACATACATGAACACAAGCACACAAATCCGGATAAGTTCACAAAAGTTTTCAGTTAATGGCCTTTTTCGACCGCAGCCTCTAACCATGTTAAAGTAAATGCTAGTCAGCAAGTCTGCACTGAACCCAAAGGAATTCCTTCGTGCACGTATTACAGTCGACTGTCTTATTCTTGGTTAATTCACTTTGTGAGATTGTATTGTATGTAATCGAGTAATGAGATTGTACAGTGACACCTCAGGATGCAATATATCTGCCTGTAACTGTTCTCGGAGGGAAATCTGCTTTCATTACCATAGTAACCAGTAAGTACCGCCTGCTGACACATATTTCTTGTAACCATGGAAACCTGTGAACTTCACTTAGTAACAAAGGCTTCTGGTACCCATGGAAACCTTCCAAATATTGTTTTTTTTTTTCTCTGTGTTTTACATACTTTCATATGCTTTTATCTGAATTAATACAGCGCTTACACAGAAATTCAATCTTATTTGCTTACATTTATTCTACTGAGTAAATCTATAATGACTGAAGATGATAAAGATGGGGAAAATTTAGAGAAAACACACTTTTCGTTTGAGCTCCCTTATGATCTGACAATTTTTATATAAATTTTGTATACAATTAAATGTTTTCATGTATATTATGCAACATATTAAATCACATTGGTTAGAACAAGCTTTTGACCATTTTCTTACCAATAAAGATGTCAGAGGGAAAATAAAACTTTATTGAGTTACTGAATAACGCAAAACTGCAAAGCCCCCCTAGCAGCGATTACAGCAATGTGTGGATAGGTCTCTATCTGGTTTACCAATGTAGCTCTGTTATATTTCCCATTGTATGTGAACTGTGAGTAAACCTATTTTAGACTGGTTGATGTTGAGACTGTCTGCGGCATACTGACATATAGGGAGGTCCTCCACCAGAGCGGAGGGATTGTTTGAATGGGCGATGGATTAAGGTATGAAGTAACACTTAAAGGGGTATTTCGCTGCTCTGCATTTGGAACAAACTGTTCCGAACGCTGGAGCCGGTGCTGGGAGCTCGTGACGCCATAGCCCCGCCCCTCATGCCGTCACGCCCTGACCAAGACGGTGTCCCGTTCAAGAGATCGTGGGGAGTCCCAACGGTCAGACCCCCCACGATCGGCTACTTATCCCCCATCCTGTGAATAAGGGATAAGTTAATTTTGGCTGCAGTACCCCTTTAACCCAAACACATGTAAATTTGGCTTGCCCAAGCATTCACTCATTGTAAACACCTATATTGTACATACACAGACACTGCACATTCATATTGATATAAGGTACATACACATTTACTGCATATAAACACATTCACAACAACAATATAAAAGAGGCTCTCTGTACTATGCACTTCGATGGATCGAGACAATATGTCACCTATACCTTAGGTGGCTAAGAAAGGTAAATGAAGTACACAAAAAATATTGGTGCTCAATAGCTATTCTAATGATTAATTGATAAGAAAAATGCACATTAGTATGTCTAATACTGGTGAACCACGGGGCGCTTGTGGTCAGTACAGACATACTCATCTGTATAAAATATTTGACATAAAATATCAAATTTTAATGTCATAAATTTTAAACTGATAAGTAAGTCTTTACCGCCCGGTGGTTCACCAGATGTGGCACTATAGGGTTATTTTCAATATTAGACATACTAATGTGCATTATTCTTATCAATTAAACGCTATAATTTTACACAATGACCTGCCTATTATTTATATATTCATTGGATCTATTGAGTGCCAATATTTTTGTGTAATTTACATTCACATAAACTGCACACATACAGTACATACGTAAAGTATACTGCACATACATATACATATATGCATATGCACCCTACATACACTGCATATACACTAAAATATACTCTACATACATATATGTATACACACTTTATATACACATAGGGGGAGATTTATCAAAACCTGTGCAGAGGAAAAGTTGACCAGTTGCCCATAGCAACCAATCAGCTCGCTTCTTTCATTTTTGAAAAGGGCTTTGATAAATGAAAGAAGAGATCTGATTGGTTGCTATGGGCAACTGATCTACTTTTTCTATGCAC
Organism: Hyla sarda; assembly: GCF_029499605.1. Classification (NCBI taxonomy): domain Eukaryota; kingdom Metazoa; phylum Chordata; class Amphibia; order Anura; family Hylidae; genus Hyla; species Hyla sarda. The sequence goes on from NC_079201.1 coordinate 31,390,115, forward strand.
AGGTTTTGATAATTTTTTCCTATAGATATATATAAATATATATATATACATACTGTACATATAAATGCATATATACAGTGTATATATATATATATACATACACTCTACATACAAACACATTTGTACCATCCTGTCTAAACACACTGACTAATGGTCATGATGCCCTTACAGGCTGCTGCTGTTGTGTTAATAGGCCTAAACACCAATACAGTCAATTGGCACTCATAATGGCCAATAATCTGCCATTTAACCACCTTTACCCTCTCTGACATTGTCCAATCCATGCTCACAGTGCCCAATTTTGGAGAGATACATCCTACTGATAACATGGAATTGTAATAGTCACTTTCATTTCAAACAACTTCCCTCTATTTGATAGACATTGAAATTCTTAACATATTTGTAAATCACCTATTTACCAAAAAAGACTCTTTACAAAAACATCTTTAGAAAAACAGCTCTAAAGTCTTGGCCAAGTCGTGTTTCACTTTCCTGAAATCTGTTGTCCACTTCCTGTTGTCAGGCAAATTCTGTCTGTCAAATTCTGCCTTTAAAAATTAACTGATGGGGTCTGGAAGTAGCCTCATGGCAGGTCATTAAACAGGCACTGACAGATCCAAAAACTTTTTATATGTTGTTACTGATGAAAATTAAAGACCCTTTGTAATATGATTGTTTTACATTTTTTTGAATATTCAATATTTAAAGAAAACGAGGTCCCCATACCTACTGGGACACTAAACAGTCCTGCAGCAGCATCAGGCTTGTCCATGAGTCATGGACAGAGAGATGAGTCATGGACAAAGAGATGACTCATGGACAAGGCTGCATGAGCAGACAGACCAATCACCTCCAACCACCACAGGAGAGAGACATGCCCCCTTCCCCTGAGATGATTTCTAACAATGTGAACTTATGTAAAGAGGGATTTTAATAATAAATATAGATGATCGAGGCATAAATATTATATGTACATGTCAGGTACTAAGTAACATAATCCTTTTTTTTTGGGGGGGGGGGGGGATCTGACAGGTTATGTCCCACCAATGCACCTATAAGACAAGTTATTGATGCACCTGAAGGTGAATGGAAAACCCTAGCAAAGGATAGTTTCCTGGATTTTTATGGAATGACGAGTAGGTTGCAATTTATTCCCTTCCTGGCCAGTCCAGGTTCTTAGTTTATATTCAGTCAGCCCACGATCTGGAAGACAGATTAATACTGGGCCTACAAAGATTTTGCAGTGCACAGTGTGTACTGGCTATGAAGGAACAGGAGCTCTGGTGTGGAGGGGATGATACTGTGGTCTGTTAACCTCCATGTGAGATAACACGTGTGTTGGGTTTTGGGTGATTGGTAGTAAGCCACCTGTGAGTCAGGTCAAATGTTAGTTAGTTAGTTAGGTATCAGACTAGCAGGGTTAGTTTTATTATGCCTGAGTGAGAAAGGCTGTATTTTTGTGTTTTTGCTTATAAAGAACAAGAGCTTATAAACAACAGTGTCCCTGTCTCTGACTGCTGTTTGATGCCACTTGTCTGTCTGTACTGAACTGATCCTCGGCAATATACATATGCACAAACACACTGGTGAGTCCAAACATTAAAACCACTGACAGATGACATAAATAACACTGATTATCTTGTCACAATGGTATGTGTCAAGGGATGGTATGTATTATACAGCAAGTAAAACAGTTTTGGCAGTCCATGTCTTGGAAGCAGAAAAATATGATCAGATGTAAGGATCTGAGCTGCTTTGACAAAGGCCAACTTAAGACGGCTAGACAAGTGGGTAAGAGCATCCCCAAAATGGCAGGTCATGTTAAGTATTTGTAGAAATACAGTGGTAAGTAAGTGCACTGTCAGCCTGTAAATGGTAACTGGCATGTCTGATGGGATTGTGGTGATGGTGATAAAGTAAGTCTGGTATAGGTCACATGTAGAGAGGATGAGCACTGGTGTGCTTTTACCTAGGGGAGGTTGTAGTTGGGTCCTTTTGAGGGTCTTAGGTATAGATCTCTAGTCCGGGATAGATAGCTACAGTGGAACTTAGAAAAGTGGACTTCCAGCTCCTGCAGTATGGGTGAAAGAAAATGCGGTTAAAAGATAACTTTCACTGTGCTTGCATTAAAATTCCATGGATAACAAAAAAAAAAAAAACACAGGTGAGATAAAAACACCAAAACAGTGACTAAGAGCTGGCATCAGCTCAAAACGTTTTAATGCAAGCACAGTAAAAGTTATGTTTTAACCGCATTGTCTTTCACCCATACTGGAGGAGCTAGAAGTCAACTTTTCAATGTCCAGGATGTCGTCCGGGATTCGGACCGGTCTGTGTTATCCATGCTCTCCATACACCACTACCCAAATGGGAATTCTCCCCTACTCCGGTGAGCTGAAGTGTAAACTGTGTTCTTGTTATGTTTGCAGTGGAACTTAGCCCTGTAGTGTCTTTTGGATAGGTATACCTGAAGTGTGGCCTGTTGGCAAAGTGGGAACAGTCCTGGGAGCAGTGGGCTGAGGCTGGTAAACAGTGGGAACGGTGGAAGTAGGGAACATAGGACCAATACGAATTTCCCTGACAGTGAAAATAGTAAACTTTAAGGCAGGTCTAAGTAACACCTAATAATATAGCAGAAAGTGTGCAATATTATCTCATGAAAATATCATAGAAGTTAGAATGTCAAGCTATCCAAATCTATCAGGTGTGATGTGGGCGCACAGCAAAGAACATGCAGGGCAGAGTTGAACTTGGTCTCTACGATGTCCTTGATATTGACCTTCCTGTGCAATATTAGCCCAATAGTCCCGGTACATGCTTGCTATCAGCGTTGGGTATGTCTTTGCACACAGCCAGGATGCTGGGCTACAACCACCTATCACATGACAAAAAGAAGAAGCAAACCCCTGTGGGTATTGACTAATCCATGGTCCCAATGGTGGGAATTCTGGCAGAGCCCTCCTCCATCATCACCCAGCCCTGACAGGTGATCGTGCAGCAATATGTAGTCACACAAGGTGTCCATTAAACATGCCCACCTTGATAGGACTGCACAATGGCACATACATGGTTATGTTACACTGGTCTAAGACGTTTATTTAGGAATAGAAAAGGGGAACCTGTTCATGTTGATCTCTGATAAGGATGACAACAGGAGAACATATCCAGTAGTAACTGCAGTAGAAAAAGTACTTTAATTTGAAATATCATTGTTATCATGGGAATTCCCCTTTAAGTAAACTTTTTTGAATTACATTGGTTTAATATTGTCTTCTGTGAAAGGGCTATCATGGAAGAGTAAGAGAAGCCCCGGAGATGAAGATGATGTAAGTTATAGCATTAAACTTCATGTATTCAGGACCAAGGGGAAGCATTAGGCGGCCACATGTTTATAGTGTAGGAAGCAAAGCCCAGATTTTCCCAGTCTTTACATTAACTGACCATATATCAAATAATAAAAAGATGGATTATTAGAATAAAGTGTGGTTGACGAATGGTAGCATCACACTGCTTGACAAAGTAGAACTTGTACAGTTATACATTTAGTATGAGGTACTCTATTGAATATCTTTGTCGTATTATCTGTACCCAGGGCTGATTCAATGTTTCTGCTGCCTAAGGCAAAAAGGTAGGCAAGAGAGGTTTGTGTGCAGAAGATCTGCAGTGCAGCTACAGTACTAGCAAGGTGTACTGTATACTTCTTTATAATAGTCATGCAGTAACCAAATAATTTTTGAAAGCCGAGGTACGTGCTCTCAAATCCCCCAAGTGCAAGTAAAAAGTGCAAGTGTTCACACAAAAAAATGTGCACAAGGATGCGGTCTATCGCAAGCCCTTCTCCGAAAGGAGAGAGGCCCCCCCAACAAACCAAACCCTTCGCCTCCGGGCCAAAAGGCACCTGCGAGGTTCCAGGTACGATATCCCCTTTCGCCGAAGCTACTCATGGACCAAAAGTGTTCCCGGCAAACAACTAGGCGTTAACCAGGTTGTCACCAAGGAACCAGTAAAACTGGTTTGGCATCCGGCCGAAACAGGATGCCACGGGGTATAGCAGGGAGGTGAGGAACCTAATGGCCACACACACCTCCCCTAGACCGGCAGGAGGGACACCCAGAAGGGCTACCACACCCTACCAAATCCTAGTGAACAAACGAACACAACAAGTGGACACAGTGACAAAAAAATAAATAAATAAATAAGTGGATGTGCGCAGTGGGTAATACTGCCCGGACATCCTACCGGATCTATAAAAATTCCCCGATCCTAGCCGGAAGGCCGGGATACTAAGGGTGAGTGCCCAGAAGAGTGAGAGAAAAAGTGCGTGCTATGTGCTTTCATTCAAGTGGGGTTGCCAATCCCAAGTGAATTCCGGCACCCTGGGGGTCACCAATCCCAGGGCACTTGTGCACCTCGGCCTTCACTCTACCCGGACCTTAAGGCCAGATCCAGCAGGGAACAGGTCTCATCGGGGATGACTGCTGTGCTATACAGCCATCCCTGGTACACCTGTCCTACTGTGTGGTTCCCCATCCTGCCTTGGTGGTCTTCCACACCGCCAACTAACAGGAAAGGTACTACACTTGATCTTAGCCGAAAGGCCGAGAAGCGATAACCAAATAAGCAGTAACCAAATAATACTGCATTCACAACCCTGACTGCCTTGTATTCCTTATCTGTGTCCAGCCATCATTTGTAGGTCATGGGGTCAGTTAAGCTAACAGAACTGAGGAAGAGAGAATAGGGAAGAAAAGTTGCTATAGAGTATGTATTATGGCCACTCCATGGAATATTCTGCTCCTCAGGGACTCTTGTATACCACCACCTGCAGTGATATGCTTATCTCGCTTCATGTTAGATATGGCTTTGAAAATTGTAAAATGCAGTGGAAAAATATTCGGGTTATAAAGGCTTTAGTGGAAAATATAGGTGAGATAGGTAAATGCTATCATCATTTATGAAAAATAAGTAAATCTAAAATAATAAAGGTGGAATATTATTCACTTTCTATAACACACAGATCTATGTACATATTTAAAGGAGAACTGTGGTGAAATATTTTTCATTTCCCCTGTGCCCGGGCTGAAAAAACTTAAAAAACAAACTTTAACTCACCTTCCTACGTTCCTCCGTTGCGCCGATATATTGTCGTCCCAGTCCTCCGGTGCTGGTCTTCTTCCTGCTTCCTGGGCATGGTGACTCATACTGTGCTCAGTGTTTTGCCGGCCGCAGTGATATCCCACCATGTAAGGAGCCTGGGCCCTGCCTTCTCCCTGCTGCCCGGGCTCCTCACATGACAGTGCGCTCAGCCTATCACCAGCCGAGGTGGGACGTCGCTGCAGCCGGCAATATGTTGAGCGCAGTATGAGTCACCGAGCCCAAAAAGCAGGAAGCAGAGCAGCACCGGAGGAACAGGAAGCTGATATCGGCGCAACAGGGGAATGTAGGAAGGTGAATTAAAGTTTTTTTTTTTTTTTGCAGCCCGGGCACAGGGAAAGTGAAAAGTGTTGTGCCGCAGTTCTCCTTTAATGTTAGTTTAAGCCAGATAGTAAAGAATTGAAGAATACAACACGGTGGGTTCACACCACGATTTTCTATACAGTTTTTGGATACAGTTTTAAAAAAAAAAAAACATATGCAACTGTACAGAAAACCGTGCCCATAGACTTTCCATTCAAAACCGTATTCACCATATTGCATATGGTTGTCTCCGTTTTTCACACCACACGGTTTTTTCCTTTTTTTTTTTCTGGACAGAAAAACGTGACTTACCACGGTTTTTGGTCCAGGTGAAAAACCGTATTGACCCGTATACGTTTGTTTTAACATGGGAGTCAATGGGAACCGTACAGAGCTGTATGTGTGTACGGTTCCATACGTTTTTTGACTTTGCACAGTTTTTTTTCTTGGAATTTCAATCTAACAAGTGAAACTTTATTCATAATGGAGTGAAAAGTTCAAAACGTATGCAGCTTTTTTCTTAAAAAACGGATGCAACCAGACATCACTTTTCAAACCGTATACAGTTTTCAACCGTATACAGATAAAACTTTGTACACACGTTTTGATACAGTTTAGTCAGGTTTTGAGGAATCCGTTTTTTTATCAAAAACCTGAAAAAAAACTGTATTGCAAAAACGTGGTGTGAACCCACCCTAAGTCAGTGCCTAAAGAGATCGGGAGATGAGCAGAGGACCTGGGGAGAATATATGAAATAAAGAAAAGCGTATACATTTGAAATAACAAACTATATTAATAACAAACATGTTGCTAATATGACGGGTACAATTTTTTGAAATGAGCTGCCAAGGAGTACTGGGGCAAAAAATGTTGGGAACCACTGATGTAGGATATAGCCATAGAAATTTATTTTGTATCATGTCCATTGGCCCCACATCATCTTTCTCTATCCCTAAAGTCTTCACATGGGGACTGAATAGTAACAATCTCACAAAATCAAAATATTTTGAAAGCCACTTGTGCATTATTCTTCTTCTGTTCAGTGTTCCTTCGGGTTGTGTATTCTATAATCAGGTATAAGTTTTAGGGTACATTCCCACACGGCGTATTTGCTGCGTATTTGCTGCTGCGTATTTTATTTTCTCTGTTGAAGTCAATGGGTAGGAAAATACGCAGCACCAAATACGCAGCAAATACGCAGCAAAATACGCTGTGTGGGAACGTACCCTTAAGCTACAAATCCAACTTAGAGCCCTATATTTCACAGTAAATGGATAAGTAAATGTTAATTAAACCCTCGGGTAATTGTCAAAAGGATTTCTTTAAATCAACCGCTTTTGAATATGCCAAAATAAAAATGTGACTGGAAACTGAGGAAAGGGTCAGACTTTGTGTCAAAAGCTAATTTTATATTCCCTTTTTGTTCTCCTTTGGATGAAGTCAAGATGTTTTGGCATTATCTGTTCCTCATTGAACTGCTAATAAACAGCATTTTGGTGCACAATGCCAAGGATACAAATTCCAGTGCTTACACAATCTGCTGCATACATATTGTAGATCTTGTTCCATAATCATTGCTCATTTTCAGCTGTCATTCATTCATTCATTCAGATAATCTAATTTTAATGTGCCACATATATTACTTGGAGCTGATCATTGACCCTTTAGATATTGACATGTTGCCTTTTAGTGAGTAGCCTTCTCATAAAAAATAAATATTAACCAATGAAAAGATATATAATAATACATCTTATTACAAAATAAACAGAATGTAACAATATACCTGTGGGGAAAGACATTATATAAATGAAGGAAAATGTTATAGAAACTAAGTAAGACTATGATGACACAGTGGAAAATTAGCAGAATGTCTACCCGTAAATTGCAGACATTCCACAAATTTGTATGTACTGCCACCACTTCCAGACACCTAAATTGGGATTTCTGTGGTAGATGTTTCCGCTGTGTGCACGGTACAGAAGAATCCTATTGAAATCAATAGGACTCTGCTGCAGCAGAATTTCCAAGCTGAATATTTCTGTGGACTTTCGCTCGGAAATACTGTTGGGTGAACTAACGCCCTCCCCTTAAGTGATAGGGAAAGATGTACAACGAACACTTAAGGTAAAAACATAGCAATAGATTAAGTTACAGACCTGTTTTTTCATTCTTGAGATACAATTAAGCACTCATTTATCCTCAGATCATAGAAACTCTTCTGCAGAACATTGGGGGAGATTTATCAAAACCTGTGCAGAGGCAAAGTTGCCTCTGAAGTTGAATGCATTGCATATCCATAGTTCATTTGTGTTCATACATTTTTAAAGTAGTTTACATCAATGTAAATGCTGCTAGATGATAGGGTATGTTCATTTCTTTAACTAATAGGGGTATTCCCATCTCAGGTTGTTATCCCTTATCCTTAGGATTGGGGATAACAAGCTGACCAGTTAGGATCGGACCACTGGGACCGCACTGATCCTTAGAAAAGGGACAGGATAGACGCTGGAATGAATGGAGTGTGTGGAGCGTGTGCAACCAAAACTCCAATCATTCTGTATGGGGCCACCAAACTTTTTTGAGGACTGAACTTGCAACCTCATAGAGAATGAATGGAGCCATGGCCGCCCATTTATTCACTGCCATTCCAATCGTGACAGAGGTCACACAACCAAAAATAAGTATGTCACACTGCGTGGATCATGCTGCATTGGGGATACAGAATAGGGTAACATTGCATCCCACAAGTGGTAGCCATGGCCACTTGATGCCCCATTTATTGACCTTAGCTGCGATGCAACTTGACCTCTGTCCTGGCCAAAATTGCTGTGTAACCCTAGGAGCTCATACATAGTCCCTATTAACCTTCATCCCGTTGCCTCAATACCTGTGCAGTGGCGTACCTACCGTCTGGCGAACATGCCTGGTAGGGGTGCACACCCGGAAGGGGCGTAGGCGGCAAAACAAGTCAGGCCACCCCACTACTAGATCAACACCTGTGGCTTCTTCTGTAGGACAGTGGGATCCGCCGCAGCAGCGCTGCATCAGGTGTGGGGTTAATCTAAATCCAGCCTGCACGACCTCTGTAAGGAGCGCATCAGGGCCGGACAGGCCAGGGGCTGCTGAAAACAAACGTGCCTCGCGTAGGCACGCACGTGACGTCTGCTCCAAGACCCTGACAACTGGCAAACCGGCCCTGACACAGAAGCAGCCTCTGCCCCTCACTGTTTACTAACACCGTGGCACTGGAGGGTGAGTTTACTGGCAGGGGTCTGAGTGAGGAGAGGACACCGAGGATGAAGAGACTGTGGTTTGGGGGGCTCGGTAAGGAGACCAAGGATGGGGGTAGACGGGTGTGAGCCGAGGAGACTGAGGATGGGGTCGGGGGGAACTGTTATTTTTAAAGTTAGCATTTAGTTTTTTGGTTGCTTGTGTGGCTTTGTGGATTGTGCTGTCCTGTTATATGTGGTCCTTGCATGGTTGTTGTTTCTCTGAGTCCTCCTGTAACCATTGCCAGTTGTATTTATCCTTGGCAAATTGTTAGGCACTAATTCTGCAAATACGATCCTTATTTGCTGCCATCAACCTTGTTGAATTGTTACTCACTTATCCTTCAAGTACTACAGCACTTACCTGCTGTAACTATTTTTGGTGAGTTGTTACTTACTCATTCCAAAAGTACTATAACCCTTATATGCTGCAAAATTCTGAAGTGTAATCATTTATTTCTGCTTCCAACATTAAATATGTGTTTCCTGCATGATTATTGGTGGATCTCCCTACTCTGCCCTACCTAAAGTCTTAGGGGCATCTGAGCACAGGGAGACAGTATTCAGAACATGGAAAGGCAGCTGCTAAAGAAAAAACCTGCTTCTGCAGTCTCATGACCCGATTGCAGTGTTATAAGAGCCTGTGGGAAGTAATGGAAACTTTGCCACTGGTGTTTGCTTTACCACTGATTTCTATGTTGTGCTTCCCTTTAGGGGTTCCACTTGGAAACCATTTCTGTATCCTGAAAAATTGCCACAATTGCCACTCCATTCGCATTTTTCATGTAGGGGTTTTTGGGGTGTTTCCGGTATGCAGCAGGGCTAGTCTATCTGATCTCTTCCCACTCAAGACCTACTTGCTTAAAATGTTAAAGAAGTAATTCAACTGATTGCATATTGTCAGGGAGGGGGTGTTATGAGAAGACTAAGGATGGGTGGTGGGGGAGTGTGAGGAGACTGAAGATGTGGGGGGGGGGGGGAGTGAGGAAACCGAGGATGTGGGGATGTGCATATGTATGGATGATGTGTATGTATGTAGATGTGTGTATGATAGATGTGAGTATGTAAGATAAATGTGCGTATGTATGTATAATAGTGTGTATATTATAGATGTATGTTTGTATGATAGATGTGCGTATGTATGAAAGATGTATGTGTGATGTGTGTATGTAGGATAGATCACGCATCTATCATACATGCACGCATCTATCACACACATATCTATCACACACACATCTATCATCTACATTATGTACTTAGTGTTTAAATTCACTGACTTCTTACATTCTGAGTCGTATTCGCCTTTCACGGTGTTATTTGTACAGACATTGTATACCATTCATGAGGCTTCTATACTGGTTATATAAACTGATCATATAACTAGGTCAATGAATAATCTGCATTAAATGTAGCCAGTTGAATAGGACAATAGTTTTGTGAAGAGCGCTATTATATGTTCTCTGAAATGATCTATTAGAGATGTTCCTAAATGCTCGTGGATGCATGTGTCTTATTGCATTGTGACAGGGGCTCAGAAGTGCATTGGTGTGCAAGGAATAGGACGATTTACACATTATATACACTTCATACATTTGTGTTGGATTTGGGCTGTACATAAAGGACTATTACATGTGTACAAAGCTAGTATATTGTTTCACTCTGTGGGAGTATATGGGCAGTTAGGCTAGGTTCACATTGCGGATTCTCCGGCTGGAATATCCATGGGCGCCCTGCATCGCTTGAATCAGTCGGCGGTAGAATTGTGCTGACATTGCAGTCCCCATAGAAGGCAATGTTTTCCATGTTGATTCCATTGTAAGGCTTGGTTCACACTACGGTTGTAGTGTACGGGTGCCGGATCTGGTTGGGAGGAATGAAAACCGGCCGCTCCCGTATGCCAGCCAGATCCGGCCCGAACCCCATTCATTTAAATGAGCTCACCGGAGTTAAATGCTGACTCCAATTGGCTCATTTTTGCCCCGTATCCTTTTTCCCACGTTATACCACAGTTTTAGGTCCGGTTAGAGAACCGTATACAAGGCATAAATGAGCCGACCGGAGTCAGCATTTGACTCCGGTCAACTCATTGAAAGGAATCGGATTCGGGCTTGATCCGGCTTGGATACGAGAGCGGACAGTTTTCGCTCCTCTAAACCGGATTCGGCACTCGTACACTACTACCACTAAAAATGAGCAGTGGAATCCCATTGAAAGCAATGAGATTTTGCTGCACCGGAATGTCCAAGCATAATTTCTAAGCACAATTACGCTCAGAAACTCCTCAGTACGTACCCTGCCTAGTTTTTATTTGTCAGTGGTTTAACTGGGAGGGGGCAGATGAGGCATGTGCCCCTGGTGTTGGGCACTAACTTGCCTTCCAAAATGAATTTAGACACAGGGCTAAGGCAGATAGCTGGATCATTGCCCAAGTGAAGGAAAGCCTAGCTTTGTATATGACTGCTATGCATATAATAGTGCATTTGTCATAAAGTATTGTATTTCCCAGACTACAGCCAGCCACATCTGTGTCAGTGTACTCAGCACTGCAGGGCTGTTTAAGCTACATAGCAAAGGTTTTATGAGTTGTTTTTTTTTTTTTTTGCAAAGCAGAAACAATTTGAGCTTTGTTTTTTTTGTTTTTTCTTGGAAAGATTTGACATAAAAATCCTATGTACTGCAGTTTTAGCATGCCATCTTGTTGTCGTATATATCATTTGCGCAGTTTACTTCTGTACAGTATAATGAACCCTTACTATTTGGCAATGTTATGTGGGGCAGAGTGATGTCATATAAGAAGCGGTGCACTGTCACAAATTAGATACATAGCTTTGTATTTAGTTAAAAGGGTACTCCGCCACTAGACATCTTATTATTCTTTATCCAAAGAAAAGGGGATAAGATGTGTCTGCAGAACCCGGCCACACCCCTTGTGACATCACGTCACACCCCCTCAATGCAAGTCTATGGGAGGGGGCGTGGCGGTCCCCTCCCATATACATGCATTGAGGGGGGGTGGCGTAACATCATGAGGGGCGTGGCTGTGACGTCCCGACCCCGACACCCGCTCCAAGCATTTGGAACAAAATGTTCAGAACGCTGGGGCAGCAGAGTCCATCCAAAAGTAGAGGTGAATAAACATATCAAATAAATACCAGAGTGCTTATGGTAAGGTTTGCATTAAATTCTACTGTACGCTAAATGTGTTTATAAGGAGCAGTGGTCTCCAAATTGTAGACCTCCAGATGTTGAAATACTACAACTACTAGCATGCCCGGACCACCAACATCTGAAGGTTGACAGTTTGGAGTGTTGTGAACATAGCATAAAGTGTCCCTTTTTTTGAAGGCCCTTCTTTCTTTCTTGCAACTGCATTTTTTTCCAAATTTATATTTGGTGCTAATAAGTTTGAATTCAGTGACTTTTTGGTGCAATTTTTTTAAGAGAATCTGTCGGCTGTATATGCTGGTATAAGCTGCAGAATCTGTTGGATAGATGTTGGGGTATAAAAGAAATCTGTACCTTTCCTGGAGCTGATGGTGTTTGCCAAACATATAAAATTGTCCTTTTATTTCTCAGCCAGGTGTCAAAGAGGCGGAGCAGAACTGCTCAAGTGCCACAGCCAGGCACGCCTCCTTGCTTGCCCTCAGCTCCTAGCCTTACAGGGACTGCGCATGTCAATATCAGGCTCTGTATATCAGTCAGCGAGGAGGCCAGGTTGTGGTACTTGAGCTGTTCGGCTTCACCTCTATGACACTTAAATGGGTACTCCGGTGGAAAACTTTTTTTTTTTTTTTTTTTAAATCAACTGGTGCCAGAAAGTTAAACAAATTTGTAAATTACTTTACTGTTACTATTAAAAAAATCTTAATCCTTCCTGTACTTATTAGCTGCTGAATACTACAGCGGAAATTTTTTTCTTTTTGAAACACAGAGCTGTCTGCTGACATCATGAGCACAGTGCTCTCTGCTGACATCTCTGTCCATTTTAGGAACTGTCCAGAGCAGCATATGTTTGCTATGGGGATTTCCTTTTACTCTGGCCAGTTCCTGAAATGGACAGAGATGTCAGCAGAGAGCACTGTGCTCATGATGCCAGCAGAGAGCTCTGTGTTTCAAACGGAAAAGAATTTCCACTGTAGTATTCAGCAGCTAATAAGTACAGGAAGGATTAAGATTTTTTAATAGAAGTAATTTACAAATCTGTTTAACTTTCTGGCACCAGTTGATTTAAAAAAAAAGTTTTTCACTGGAGTACCCCTTTAACTGAGAGATGAAAAAGGTAATTTTATAAGTTTGGTAACCACCATCAGCTCCAGGAAATTACAATTTGCTTTTATATCCTCACAGCTATCCAGCAGTGTCTGCAGGTCTTAAAATACAGCTGACAGATTCCCTCTAAAAAGTTACTGTCATTTAAAATGAAAATTAAATTTATCAAAGGCTTTGATCGCCTAGTTTCAGTGCTGAGAACCCCATCAGTCAGGAAAATAAGAGGGGAGAAGTGTGTGGTAGCATGCTTCACACCCCTGTGAATCACCACAGTGATCTCCATCCTGCGTCACCACTGAGATCCCGTCCTATCAAAACTTTCTATAAGTCAAAAGTTTTGTGAAATGACGGAGACACTATAAAGAATAACTAGTAAGGAACCTATATGAAAAACAGTATCTTCTGTGCCTTACATTGTTAATGTCTCTCCTTAAAGGGGTACTCCGCTGCTCAGCGTTTGGAACAAACCCCCTCAATGCAAGTCTATGGGAGGGGGTGTGACGGATGTCTTGCCCCCTCCCATAGACCTGCATTCAGGGGGAGGGGAGTGACGTCATGAGGGGGCGGGGCTATGACATCATGAGCTCCCTGTGCCAGCTCCAGCGTTCAGAACAGTTTGTTCCAAACTCTGAGCAACGGAGTACCCCTTTAACCATCCTATGTCAGGGCAGTAGTGTGAGATAGAAGTTCATATTTCAGCTGGGGATATGTGGTCTATAATTAATCTATGTTAATCGACCCTGGAGACATTTAAAGGGGTTATCCAGCATAAGGTGATTTTAGTACCTACCTGCCAGACAGTAATGGACATGCTTAGGAAGGATCTGTGCTTGTTTTGCGACTAAATGGCTATGTTGTGAGATTACCATAATGCTGTGGCTATCTTCTTGTGAACTGGCTATTTCCTGTTGGAGTCCCCTTCTTATACTAAAAGTCCCATAATTACTTGTTTGTAAGTGTGAGGTCCCTTTTCTCCTTCCCACACATCATCCACCCCACCCATTAAAACACAAATGAGCTGCATTTCATGTAAAAGACCAGTGTTTTCTAAACAGGTTGCCTCCAGCTGTTTCAAAAAGACTATTTCTTGCAGAATGATTTTTCTCCAACCCAGCGGTCGCTCTCCCCATTGAAGCAGACAGGCTCCCTGTCATCACCTAACTAGTGATGTAATGTCTCAGGCTGCACTGCAACCTGGGAAAACCTGGGAGACAAGTTTAGTTTTGTATGCTGTTAAAAATAAAGATTGGGGCAAAAATCACAGAAGAATTGTGAGAAAACCATCACACACAGGTACAGACACCATATTATGAACTACACTAACTTTACAGCCCCTGTAGCATAGTCAAATAAAAAAAAATGGGAATACTCCTTTAAGCCAATTATATCTCAGTACCCTAATCAATGAACATATTTAGAGCTACACTTTAAATAAAATAAAAAGATTAGCATGATAGCCTTCCAGTTCAGACATGAGCAATACAGCCTTGATCAAATCCTCACAAAATCTGAGCTGAAAGTCAGAGCCAAGTGAAAATTGTTTCCAAACCATGCACCTCCTCTATCCTTTGTCCTGTGAGGTTGGCCTCCCATGACAAGCAGCCTGTTGCATAACCTCGAAGACAAATTTGTATAGCTCAAGAAGGTACCCTCCCTCCTCCATGTGTCTCTAGACCTATCCAGTCTGCATACAAAAGGGTCCTGTGGGGTTTGGTTTCCATATTTATTTTTCGTCTGCTTTATTCGTATTAAATACATCTGGGAAACCACTCAGTTAGTTTGCCAGAATACAGTGAAGAAAAAAATATAAAAGAGAGTGAAAGTCAGGAATACAAAAAAAAAACATCAATACAGATTCCGATAGTTAACATTTTCAGAGCCAGTGTGTGGATACCGTAATATTTTTAGCTTGTTTGTAAATAGTTTTAGAAGGCACGACATTGAAGGTCAAGTCATTTAAAAGGCTAGTTTTGGATATATTTCAAATAAATAAAATTAAATCCTGAAATAATCAACAGCATAAAGAAATGCCATAAAACCGCAATAAAACTTAACTTTTCAGCAGTAATTAGGTAGTTGTTTATGCAGTATTTACCTAATATATTGCAGTATTATTACTAAGAATATTTAGTTTCTGACTTTTATGACATCTTGAAACTTTAGAGGAAATTTCCTACTTTTATCATTCGATTATTTTAAGGTCCAACATTCTCTATGAGGGGGTTGTTCGAGGGTAAAAATTTTATTATCTTCAGAAATGTTATGAATTGGAAAATCAGCTTTTTCTGACCTGTAAAATTCACCAATTCTGATGCTCCAGTGGTCTTGGCTTATATCTCCTACATGGGAAGGATACTACTAACTACTCTAACCCTATTGCCACTCTTGCCTCTTGAGTGTCACGATGCCGGCTGGCAGGAGGTGGATCCTCTGTGCCAGAGAGGGATTGGCGTGGACCGTGCTAGTGGACCGGTTCTAAGTCACTACTGGTATTCACCAGAGCCCGCCGCAAAGCGGGATGGTCTTGCTGCGGCGGTAGTGACCAGGTAGTGACCAGGTCCACTAGCAACGGCTCAACCTCTCTGACTGCTGAAGATAGGCGCGGTACAAGGGAGTAGACAGAAGCAAGGTCGGACGTAGCAGAAGGTCGGGGCAGGCAGCAAGGATCGTAGTCAGGGGCAACGGCAGGAGGTCTGGAACACAGGCTAGGAACACACAAGGGAACGCTTTCACTAGGCACAAGGGCAACAAGATCCGGCGAGGGAGTGCAGGGGAAGTGAGGTATATATATGGAGTGCACAGGTGAACACACTAATTAGAACCACTGCGCCAATCAGCGGCGCAGTGGCCCTTTAAATCGCAGAGACCCGGCGCGCGCGCGCCCTAGGGAGCGGGGCCGCGCGCGCCGGGACAGGACCGACGGAGAGCGAGTCAGGTACGGGAGCCGGGGTGCGCATCGCGAGCGGGCGCCACCCGCATCGCGAATCGCATCCCGGCTGGAGGCGGTATCGCAGCGCACCCGGTCAGTGGATCTGACCGGGGCGCTGCAGTAACGAGAGTGTAGCGAGCGCTCCGGGGAGGAGCGGGGACCCGGAGCGCTCGGCGTAACAGTACCCCCCCCTTGGGTCTCCCCCTCTTCTTTGAGCCTGAGAACCTGAGGACCAGACTTTTATCTAGGATATTGTCCTCAGGTTCCCAGGATCTCTCTTCAGGACCACAGCCCTCCCAGTCAACCAGAAAAAAGGTTTTCCCTCTGACCTTTTTGGAGGCCAGTATCTCCTTTACAGGAAAGATGTCCGAAGAACCGGAGACAGGAGTGGGAGAAATAAGTTTAGGAGAGAAACGGTTGAGGATGAGTGGTTTAAGAAGAGAGACATGAAAGGCATTAGGAATACGAAGAGAAGGAGGAAGAAGAAGTTTGTAAGAGACAGGATTAATCTGGCACAAAACTTTGAAAGGACCAAGATAGCGTGGTCCCAATTTGTAGCTGGGAACACGGAAGCGGACATATTTAGCGGAGAGCCATACCTTGTCTCCGGGAGAAAAAATGGGGGGAGCTCTTCTTTTCTTATCAGCAAACTTCTTCATGCGTGATGAAGCCTGTAAGAGAGAATTTTGGGTCTCTTTCCATATGGTGGAAAGATCACGAGTTATTTCATCCACAGCGGGCAAACCAGAGGGCAAGGGAGTAGGGAGGGGGGGAAGAGGGTGACGGCCGTACACCACGAAAAATGGGGATTTGGAAGAAGATTCAGAGACTCTGAAGTTATACGAGAATTCGGCCCATGGTAGAAGATCTGTCCAGTCATCCTGGCGGGAGGAAACAAAATGCCGTAAATAATCACCCAGGACCTGGTTAATTCTTTCTACTTGCCCATTGGATTGAGGATGATAAGCAGAAGAAAAGTTTAATTTAATCTTGAGTTGTTTACAGAGAGCCCTCCAGAATTTTGACACGAATTGGACGCCTCTATCCGAGACGATCTGCGTGGGCAACCCGTGAAGACGAAAAATGTGTACAAAAAATTGTTTTGCCAACTGAGGCGCTGAAGGAAGACCAGGAAGAGGAATAAAATGTGCCATCTTGGAAAATCGATCAACGACCACCCAAACAACAGTGTTGCCACGGGATGGGGGGTAAGTCTGTAATAAAGTCCATACCAATCAGAGACCAAGGCTGTTCGGGGACAGGCAGAGGGTGAAGGAGACCAGCAGGCTTCTGGCGAGGAGTCTTGTCCCGGGCACAGACAGTGCAGGCCCGCACAAAATCAACAACATCCGTCTCCAGAGTCGGCCACCAATAGAAACGAGAGATGAGTTGCACGGATTTCTTGATGCCCGCATGGCCTGCGAGATGGGAGGAGTGACCCCATTTGAGGATTCCGAGGCGTTGGCGTGGAGAGACGAAGGTCTTCCCTGGAGGAGTTTGCCTGATGGAGGCAGGAGAAGTGGAGATCAGGCAGTCAGGAAGAATGATGTGTTGCGGAGAGAGCTCTACTTCCGAGGCATCCGAGGAACGAGAGAGAGCATCGGCCCTGATGTTCTTATCGGCAGGGCGAAAGTGAATTTCAAAATTAAACCGGGCAAAGAACAGAGACCACCTGGCCTGGCGAGGATTCAGCCGTTGGGCAGACTGGAGATAGGAGAGATTCTTGTGATCGGTGTAAATAATAACTGGAAATTTAGATCCCTCCAGCAGATGCCTCCATTCCTCAAGTGCTAATTTAATGGCCAGTAGCTCTCGATCCCCGATGGAGTAGTTCCTCTCCGCCGGAGAGAAGGTCCTAGAAAAAAAACCACAGGTAACAGCATGCCCGGAAGAATTTTTTTGTAGAAGAACCGCTCCAGCTCCTACTGAGGAGGCATCAACCTCCAATAGGAAGGGTTTAGATGGGTCAGGTCTGGAGAGCACGGGAGCAGAAGAAAAGGCCGACTTGAGCCGTTTAAAGGCGTCTTCCGCTTGAGGAGGCCAGGACTTAGGATTGGCATTCTTCTTGGTTAAAGCCACGATATGAGCCACAATGGTGGAAAAATGTGGAATAAATTGTCTGTAATAATTGGCGAACCCCAAAAAACGTTGGATAGCACGGAGTCCGGAGGGGCGTGGCCAATCTAAGACGGCAGAGAGTTTGTCTGGATCCATTTGTAGTCCCTGGCCAGAGACCAAGTATCCTAGGAAAGGAAGAGATTGACATTCAAACAGACATTTCTCCATTTTGGCATAAAGTTGATTGTCACGAAGTCTCTGAAGAACCATGCGGACATGCTGGCGGTGTTCTTCTAGGTTGGCAGAAAAAATCAGAATATCGTCCAGATACACAACAACACAGGAATATAAGAGATCACGAAAAATTTCATTAACAAAGTCTTGGAAGACGGCAGGGCCGTTGCACAGGCCAAAGGGCATGACCAGATACTCAAAGTGTCCATCTCTAGTGTTAAATGCCGTTTTCCATTCATCCCCCTCCCTGATGCGGATGAGATTATAAGCACCTCTTAAGTCCAGTTTGGTAAAGATGTGGGCACCTTGGAGGCGATCAAAGAGTTCAGAGATAAGAGGTAGAGTGTAGCGGTTCTTTACCGTGATTTTATTAAGACCGCGGTAGTCAATGCAAGGACGTAGGGAGCCATCTTTTTTGGACACAAAGAAAAATCCAGCTCCGGCAGGAGAGGAGGATTTGCGGATAAACCCCTTTTTTAAATTTTCCTGGATGTAGTCAGACATAGCAAGAGTCTCTGGGGCGGACAGAGGATAAATTCTGCCCCGGGGTGGAGTAGTGCCCGGGAGGAGGTCAATAGGACAGTCATAAGGCCTGTGAGGAGGTAGAGTCTCAGCTTGTTTTTTGCAAAACACATCAGCAAAGTCCATATAGGCCTTAGGGAGACCGGTTACAGGGGGAACCACAGGGTCACGGCAGGGAGTACTGGGAACCGGTTTAAGGCAGTCCTTGAAACAAGAGATACCCCAGCTCTTGATCTCCCCCGTGGACCAATCCAGTGTTGGGGAATGGCGTTGGAGCCAGGGTAGTCCAAGGAGAATTTCGGAAGTGCAATTGGGGAGGACCAAGAACTCAATTTTTTCTTGATGAGGTCCGATGCACATTAGAAGGGGCTCCGTGCGGTAACGTATGGTACAGTCCAATCTTTCATTGTTAACACAATTGATGTAGAGGGACCTGGCGAGACTGGTTACCGGGATGTTGAACCTGTTGATGAGAGAGGCCAAAATAAAGTTTCCTGCAGATCCGGAATCCAAGAAGGCCATAGTAGAGAAGGAGAAGGTAGATGCAGATATCCGCACAGGCACAGTAAGACGTGGAGAAGCAGAGTTGACATCAAGGACTGTCTCACTTTTGTGCTGAGTCTGCGTGCGTCTTTCCAGGCGGGGAGGACGGATAGGACAATCCTTCAGGAAGTGTTCGGTACCGGCACAGTACAGGCAGAGATTCTCCATGCGGCGTCGTGTCCTCTCTTGAGGTGTCAGGCGAGACCGGTCAACTTGCATAGCCTCCACGGCGGGAGGCACAGGAACGGATTGCAGAGGACCAGAGGAGAGAGGAGCCGGGGAGAAAAAACGCCTCGTGCGAACAAAGTCCATATCCTGGCGGAGCTCCTGACGCCTTTCGGAAAAACGCATGTCAATGCGAGTGGCAAGATGAATGAGTTCATGTAGATTAGCAGGAATTTCTCGTGCGGCCAGAACATCTTTAATGTTGCTGGATAGGCCTTTTTTAAAGGTCGCGCAGAGGGCCTCATTATTCCAGGATAGTTCAGAAGCAAGAGTACGGAATTGTATGGCGTACTCGCCAACGGAAGAATTACCCTGGACCAGGTTCAGCAGGGCAGTCTCAGCAGAGGAGGCTCGGGCAGGTTCCTCAAAGACACTACGAATTTCCGAGAAGAAGGAGTGTACAGAGGCAGTGACGGGGTCATTGCGGTCCCAGAGCGGTGTGGCCCATGACAGATTTCCAGACAGAAGGCTGACTACGAAAGCCACCTTAGACCTTTCAGTAGGAAACTGGTCCGACATCATCTCCAAGTGCAGGGAACATTGTGAAAGAAAGCCACGGCAAAACTTAGAGTCCCCATCAAATTTATCCGGCAAGGATAGTCGTAGGCCTGAAGCGGCCACTCGCTGCGGAGGAGGTGCAGGAGCTGGCGGAGGAGATGATTGCTGAAGCTGTGGTAGTAGCTGCTGTAGCATCACGGTCAGTTGAGACAGCTGGTGGCCTTGTTGCGCTATCTGTTGTGACTGCTGGGCGACCACCGTGGTGAGGTCAGCGACAACTGGCAGAGGTACTTCAGCGGGATCCATGGCCGGATCTACTGTCACGATGCCGGCTGGCAGGAGGTGGATCCTCTGTGCCAGAGAGGGATTGGCGTGGACCGTGCTAGTGGACCGGTTCTAAGTCACTACTGGTATTCACCAGAGCCCGCCGCAAAGCGGGATGGTCTTGCTGCGGCGGTAGTGACCAGGTAGTGACCAGGTCCACTAGCAACGGCTCAACCTCTCTGACTGCTGAAGATAGGCGCGGTACAAGGGAGTAGACAGAAGCAAGGTCGGACGTAGCAGAAGGTCGGGGCAGGCAGCAAGGATCGTAGTCAGGGGCAACGGCAGGAGGTCTGGAACACAGGCTAGGAACACACAAGGGAACGCTTTCACTAGGCACAAGGGCAACAAGATCCGGCGAGGGAGTGCAGGGGAAGTGAGGTATATATATGGAGTGCACAGGTGAACACACTAATTAGAACCACTGCGCCAATCAGCGGCGCAGTGGCCCTTTAAATCGCAGAGACCCGGCGCGCGCGCGCCCTAGGGAGCGGGGCCGCGCGCGCCGGGACAGGACCGACGGAGAGCGAGTCAGGTACGGGAGCCGGGGTGCGCATCGCGAGCGGGCGCCACCCGCATCGCGAATCGCATCCCGGCTGGAGGCGGTATCGCAGCGCACCCGGTCAGTGGATCTGACCAGGGCGCTGCAGTAACGAGAGTGTAGCGAGCGCTCCGGGGAGGAGCGGGGACCCGGAGCGCTCGGCGTAACATTGAGGACGCCGTATGGACGGCAAAACATGTAGAGGCGGGCAATTGAGTGTTGTTCTTTAACATTTGCAGAGTGGTCACCTTAATAAGCGGTACTTGCAGGACCGCAGATCTCAAATAGGGGGAGTATCTCAACCTCCTCATACTTTAAACACAGATATTGATGCCCTCTGTCATATTTTTTATTATTTTTGTATTAGGGATATAAGATATTTTTTACTCATAGTAAATAAAAGTTACTTTTTAGGGGTAGTACATTAGTAGAGTTTTTTTTACCCCGGGCCACGGCCCTGGGGTTTGGAGTTAATTCTACATGGGAAGCATGTCACATACATTCACTTAATCAGTAAAGCTTCAGGATGGACGCCGGCTCCAGGAGGCACAGGATAAACTCAAGGAGGACAAGGTAAAATCAAAGGTAGTTTAATCCCAAGATGCAACGCGTTTCACTGCAGGTTTGCAGCTTCATCAGGCACCTGCCTGATGAAGCTGCAAACCTGCAGTGAAACGCGTTGCATCTTGGGATTAAACTACCTTTGATTCTTGTCCTCCTTGAGTTTATCCTGCACCTCGTGGAGCCGGTGTCCAATCCAATATGGCGGCAAAACCATGTGATCAAATGTGGTACAGAAAGTCATAACAAACGTGTGCTAATTTTTGCACGGTTCTGACCAGTAATTTTAGAGAAAACTTTGTTTGCAGAATATTGCGCAATCCAATATGGCTGCCAAATCTGGTAATTAATAGTGATACAGAATGTGATCACAAACGTGTGCTAATTTTCATATAGTTCTGACCTGCAATTTTAGAGAAAACTATGTTTGCAAAATATTGCACAATCCAATATGGCCGCCAAATCTGGTGATCAATTGTGGTACAGAAAATAAGTAATGTAATATTGTGCAAAGGAATATAACTTTTTAGATTAACAGTGTACATATTACACACACCTAACAAAATTGCATTTCATTATTAATTAATCTAAATGTTATTGGTGAGCGGTGGCCATATTGAATATGCAAATAAACCAGCTTTAACAACCTCGATACAGGAGGTAACCCATGAACATGTGTACCAAATTATACGTCATTCTAAAAACGGTTTCAGAGAAGATGTGTGTAGAATATTGCGCAATTCAACATGGCGGCTAAATCATGTGTAATTAGCAAGTCATAATTCTGATCACAGTGTGACCAAATATAACATTTTTTTAATTTGTATCTTTATTCATTGCGGAAATGCAAAGGTTTCAATATTGGGCTTTCCAGCTATTTTCCCAATTATCAATAAAAAAAAATGTAAACCACTGGACAAGAAAAACAAGAGACCTTTAGTTCAATGGAGAAAGACGGAGGAAATATTATCACCATACATATTAACATCATAATGTTACTAACCAAATACTGTATACTGAGACCAATATTATCAATAATACCAGTATACAAGGAGGAATATTATCACCATACATATTACCATTATACTGTTACTCACCAAATCCTGTATACTGAGACCAATATTACCAATAATACCAGTATACAAGGAGGAATATTACCACTATACATATTACCATCATACTGTTACTGACCAAATCCTGTATACTTAGACCAATATTACCAGTATACAAGGAGGAAATATTCCCCCCATACAGTGACCATATAGTGGTAGATATTAGCTCTACACAGGCTCTGCAGACCATATATGGGATTACTTACAGTTACATCAGGTGAAGTCTTCTCTGATTTGAGGCATTCACTTTCCGTTTTCTTCTCCTTCCGGCCCAGACCATCATGACGACTTTTTCCTTTCACAATTCATCTCCACAGAACCTGCCAGACAAACATTTTAAGCTCCACACTTTTCCTTCACCTATAACGTTCCATACAGTAATATTAGATTGGCTAGATAAGTGTGTTGGGGAAGAATAGGTAGGTCCGTCCCCCACCCATTAGGTAGTTAGGTCACTCCAGAAAGTAGACCGGTCCCTTCACATAGTTTCCCTCATTACACAGGTGCCCAGAGTAGGGAGGTACCACCTATAGGTAGGTCCCCCATGTACATAGCTGCCCCCTGTAGATAGCTACACCCTGTATGCAGTAGCAGCCCCCTATAAGTAGGGGTTACTCCCTGTATGTAGATCCCCCGTTATATAGTTGCAGTCCCCCATATACAGTATTATCCTCCCCTTTAGGTGTTAGCAGCATCCCCCTTTGGGTTGCAATAGCCAGCAGCAGCCCCCTTTAGGTAGTGATAGCCAGCAGCAGCCCCCTTTAGGTAGTGATAGCCAGCAGCAGCCCCCTTTAGGTAGTGATAGCCAGCAGCAGCCCCCTTTAGGTAGTGATAGCCAGCAGCAGCCCCCTTTAGGTAGTGATAGCCTGCAGCAGCCCCTTTAGGTAGTGATAGCCAGCAGTGCCCCCTTTAGGTAGTGATAGTTAGCAGCATCCCCCTTTGGGTTGCAATAGCCAGCAGCAGCCCCCTTTAGGTAGTGATAGCCAGCAGCAGCCCCCTTTAGGTAGTGATAGCCTGCAGTGCCCCCTTTAGGTAGTGATAGCCAGCAGTGCCCCCTTTAGGTAGTGATAGCCAGAAGTGCCCCCTTTAGGTAGTGACAGCCAGCAGTGCCCCCCTTAGGTCGTTATAAGTAGTCCCCTTAGGAAGGAAGGAGAAGAAGGAAAAAAAACACATTTACCTGGACTCCAGCGCGGTCCATGGCCTCTTCTCTTCTGTCTTCTTCACCAGTCTGTGATCCGGCACATGATGATGACGTAATTCAGGTGCCAGAGCGCAGAGGACGGAAACCCGGGCCTCTTGTCGGCACCTGCACAATGTGGGCGGCCCACAAGAGTGATGGACAGGGTGAGGAGCCAATGGCTCTTCGCTCTGTCAATCAGCTGAGCCTGAGCGCCGCGTTGAACTAAAGGCGCATCTGTAAGACGCGCTTGTAGTTCAATGCGTCCTGGACCAGCCATGGAAGCAGGAGACTGCTGTGTATACAGCGGTCCCCTGCTTCTGTGCTGCGGCATCTGCAGGGGGTGCAGCGGGGGCCCGGGGCCCTTACTGGAGTACTGGCTGTACCCCCCTAATGGCGGCCCTGGCTGCATACAAGGTCCTGATACTAGTATCAGGCCCTTGTATGCAAGTGTGCATGGGCGGCCCGACCGCGCTCCAGTCTATAAGAACAGGTCAGTGCCGGCCCCAGGGTGAGCGGCCTAACGGGAATTTTCCTGATATCCCGGTGGGCCAGTCTGGCCCTGCAGATCAATGTGGTTCTATGAAACCACATTGATCTGTATGAGGAATCTAATGATTCCTCCTAAAAGTTTAAAAAAAAAAGATGAATAAAAAGTTTAAATAGGCACTGTCAGAGACATAACCTTTTGATATGTTGTAAAGCATGCAAAACCAATAGGTTTTGCAATTGCTTTCAATAGAAAATGTTCAGTATTTCATACTGAAAAAGCCAGTCACACAACTGCCCCTCCTGCCTGCTTGGACACATTCCTGCTGTGTCCATGCATCATCACCTATGTCATGGACACACTTCCTTGATTGACAGCTATGAGTGCAGGGCTCATACCTGGAGGAAAAATCCTCCCACTGTCAGCTTGTGTCCCGCTACTGTCAGTGAGGACATGCTGGGAATTGTAGTTTTGCTAATGCTAGGGGAGATGTGAGCAGACAGGATACTGAGGGAGGGGGCGGAAACCTGCACAGTGAGACCACGCCCCCTCCCTTTGAGAGAAATTCAAACTAGTGAGCTAAATTAAAAGTGTAATAAAAAAATAAATAAAAGTGCTAGACACATAAAAATGAATATGGTCAGAATTAGGTACTGAGTGATATATAAAAAAAATTTTTGGTTAGATCTGATGGGTATGCTTTAAAAAACACACCCATTAACCCCTTCCTTATTAAAAGTTTAAATCAACCCCCTTTTCCCAAATTGCATATAAAAAATATGTAACCATAATAAAAATAAACATATGGGGTATCGCCGCGTGCATAAATGTCAGAACTATAAAAATATATCTTTAATTAAGCCGCACGGTCAATGTCGTATGCGCAAAAAAATTCAAAAGTCCAAAATAGCTAAATTTTTGGTCACTTTTTATATCATGAAAAAATTTATAAAAAGCTATAAAAAAAAAAGTCAGATCAAAAGAAAAATGGTAACGGCAAAAACTTCAGATCACGGCGAAAAAAATTAGCCCTCATTCCGCCCCGTACACGGAAAAATGAAAAAGTTATAGGGGTCAGAAGAAGGCAATTTTAAACGTATAAATTTTCGTGCATGTAGTTTTCATTTTTTCCAGAAGGAAGACAAAATCAAAGCTATATAAGTAGGGTATTAATTTAATCGTATGGACCTACAGAATAAAAAAAAAAGGTGTAATTTTACCACAAAATGTACTGCGTAGAAATGGAAGCCCCCAAAAAGATTTGTTTCTCCGCTTTTGCCATAGATTTTTGGGTAAAATGAGTGATGTAATTACAAAGTAGAATTGGTGGCACAAAAAACAAGCCATCATATGGATTTTTAGGTGCAAAATTGAAAGAGTAATGATTTTTAAAAGGAGGAAAAAACAAAAGTGGAAAACCGTTCGGTCCTTAAGGGGTTAATAGCCATAAACTTTTTTAATTTCCATGTACAGAGCCATTTTGTTCCTATCTGGAGAATCGAGATAACATGTCCTATGAAGGATGACATTAAAAAGTACAATTGGTCCTGCAAAAAAGAAGCCTAAAGGCTTCTTTTTTGCAGGACCAATTGTACTTTTTAATGTCATCCTTCATAGGACATGTTATCTCGAATCTTTAGATTACAATTACAACGAATCTTTAGATTACAATTACAACGATACCCAGAAATCCATGATCTACATAGTTTCCTCATGTTTTACCAGTAAATTTTTTTTTTTTTTACTTTTTATTTTATTAGTATGATTAAAATTGCCCTGTATTTTTATTGGTACCATTTGGGCCTTGATCAGACTTTTTGATCACTTTTTATTTCATTTTTTTAGAATGTGAGGTGACCAAAATACACAATTCCAGCAATTTTTTAATTTTTTTTTGTTTATGCCACCACCAGTGACTGATAGAGCTCCCATTTAGAGGCTGCTGTCAACTGTGACAGCAGCTCCTAAGCAGTAAGTAACCAGTTGCAGTAATTTCAGCACCCCAGCTATTAGTGGCAGCTCGAGTCAAGACAGGAGCCCGCTCATACACCCTTAAAGGGGTACTCCGGTGGAAAACATTTTTTTCTTAATGAACTGGTGCCAGAAAGTTAAACAGATTTGTAAATTGCTTCTATTAAAATTTTTTTTACCCTTACAGTACTTTAAGCAACTGTATGCTCCAGAGGAAATTATTTAGTTTTTTAATTTATTTTTTGTCTTGCCCACAGTGCTCTCTGCCGACACCTCTGTCCGTGTCAGGAACTCTCCAGAGCAGCATAGGTTTGCTATGGGGATTTTCTCCTGCTCTGGACAGTTCCTAATACGGGCATCAGGTGTCAGCAGAGAGCACTGTGGTCAACACAAAAAAGAAATTCAAAAAGAGAAACATTTCCTCTGTAGCATACAGCTGCTAAAAAGTACTGGAAGGGTAAAGATTTTTTTTTAATAGAAGTCACTTACAATTCTGTTTAACTTTGTGGCACCAGTTGATTTAAATAAAATATATGTTTTCCACCGGAGTACCCCTTTAATTGTTCCATGAGGGATTAAATCCGTCATAGGTCGTGAAGGGGTTAAACGAATGGAGAGGATAGCTTCAGCAAGAACGCCGGTTTCACGTGACGCAGGACACAGGATGCCGACAGGTAAGTAAAAGCAAGTAGTGACAAGTAGTCACTACTTGCTTTTACTTACCTGTGGGCATCCTGTGTCCTTCGCCACGTGAAACCGGCGTTCTCGCTGAAGCTATCCTCTCCATTTGTTTTCAATTGGGCCGGTAGGCTGCGGACACCATACGTATATGTGCTCACCATTGTTGTGTATGTGGGTACACAACTATCTCAGGTGAGCGGCTAAATATAGCATACAATATACCATACAGGTTTTTATTTGATTACATCACGGAGCACTGTATCCCCCCTTGTCTTTGTGAAGGGGTTACAGGCTATGGACACCTTTGAACTGTTTTTTTTTTATTGTTAATTTGTTTGCTGTATAAAGTGACTTTCTAAGGCTGTATTCAAGGCTGGCATGAATTTGCGCAAGAAATAAAAAGTCATGTTTAATAAAAGAAACAAAGTAGGTCTGGTGACTCAGTTCATGGCATTTTTTGACTGCACCGACCCCATTAAATCCAATGACCCTAATGGAGTCAAATAGTGACTCAGTTCGGGCCATTTTCACAGTGTGCTTTGGACACAGCAGACCCCATTTTTCAGTCTGTGCCAAAAGTCAGATAATGATTAGAAAGGAGTCACATTGGGGTTATTTAGCCTGGAGAAAAGACATCTTAGGGGGATCTGATCACAATGTACAAATATATGAATGGACAGTACAGAGATCTTTCTAGTGATCTTTTTATACCTAGGCCGGTAACCATAACAAGGGGGCATCCTCTATGTCTAGAGGAAAGAAGGATTCACCATCATCACAGAGATTCTTTACTGTAAGAGCAGTGAGACTATGGAACTCTCTGTCACATGATGTTGTGATGTCTGACTCAATAAAGTTCAATGTTTTTCTGGAAAAATATAATATTACAGGTTATGGATACTAGACTTTTGGGGACAGGGACAAATGGGATCAGCCTCATGGGGGCTTTTTTGCCTTCCTCTGGATCAACACAGTAGGGTTTTAGGTTGAAATTGATGGACTCTTTTTTTAACTTTACAAACTATGAGGGAGATTTATCAAAATCTGTGCAGAGGAAGTTTCACAGTTGCCCATAGCAACCAATCAGATTGCTTCTTTCATTTTGAAAAATGCCTCTGAAAAATGAAAGCTGAAATCTGATTGGTTGCTATGGGCAACTGGTCATCTTTTCCTCTGCACAAGATTTTATAAATACCCAATTACGTTACTATGTATCTAGGACGGTGAATCCATTTGGTTAATTGGAATGAATGGGGCCCATGCCAATCCAAGCACGGATACGTCGGCAGAAGATTTTTATCTTTTTCCGATACCAGGGCCAATTTGTCTTGCACAAAACGTGATGTGGATGCACCCTAACTCATTCATTGCAAATTCTGTTTGAGGGAATGTTATTTGTTGCTGAACTAGACACGTGGATGTAGCGTGCTATTTGAATGGATTACAAGTGAAGAAAAGTGCAAGTCTCTGCTCATCTAGTGTAAATTGTGTTGTAAAAATCTTTTAACATCTAGTGCGGAATGAGTTATAAATTGATCACTAATTTATTGAAAAGCTCTAGGACTGTTATCTATATGTACACTTGTTTTTATTGTTCTACGGACGATCAGGTGGGTTGGATCATCTATCCCGTGGACAGCTTACCTAAAAGGTTTAGATGGACTTTTTTTTAGCGGGGTACTCCGCTGCTCAGCGTTTGGAACAAAATGTTCCGAATGCTTAGAGGCGACACCGGGAGCTCGTGACGTCATAGCCCCACCCCCTCATGACGTCACGCCCTTTCCCATAGACTTGCATTGAGGGGGTGGGGCGTGACGACATGAGTTGCGGGGCTATGACGTCACAAGCTCCCGGTCTCAGACGGTGGAATGCCCGCACAGAAAATTTCAGTGCGGACATTCCATCAACAGCAGAGCACCAGCAGACAGCAATGTAGAAAGAATAGACCTGTCTATTCTTTCTGTAGACTGCGGAATCAGGATTTCTGCAGGCAAAACCATCTGCCAGAGAAATTCTGCCATGTGCACTGTGCAGCAGAATCCCATTGAAATCAATCTGTATGGAAATTCCATCATATGAACATAGCCTAATTCTTTAAATCAATTTAGCAGAGTTTGTAGATTTCCCTTCAGCTTACTGACATCATTGAATAGTAATTGCCTCTAGATTATCCATAGTAATATGATGTATGAAGGGCAATTTCATATAATCTTCATATGCAGTAGATAAGATAAACCAAGACATCCGCACTCACCGCAGGGCACGGGACTCGAAGCTCCTAAATGGAAACGCCGGTGGAACAGGACTGCAGAGATGCGTGGGCGCTCAGAGGCAATCACCGCTAATTTCGCGCAGCACGCGCTTCTTCCGGCCTAGGTCGGAAGAAGTGCTTGCTGCGCAAAATTACCGGTGATTGCCTCTGAGCGCCCACGCATCTCTGCAGTCCCGTTCCATCGGCGTTTCCATTTAGGAGCTTTGAGTCCTGTGCCCTGCGGTGAGTGCGGTTGTCTTGGTTTATCTTATCTACTGCATAGTTACCAAAGTCTGTCCTTTGTCGTGCATCCTAGCACCATCATAGACTCTTCACTGAGTGGCTACATATGCCGCGCTGCTATTCCGTTCCAGCCAAGGATTTAAACCCCTATTAGTCCGTGACTGGTGGTGCTGTCTCTGTATCTGGTTACACTCATATTATCTTCAGTATGTAAGCATGTATAAAAATGACACACCGCCATGGCAAATGCGTCTGGAAGAGGTTAGTACATTACAACTACTACTGAAATATTGGTACATACAGTTCTTTCTTAAAAGTTTGACTGAATCAATAATAAAATTGCAGGATTATTATGTTGACTAAGTAATTCCGTAAAAGTTTTCCTTGACTTTTCTGTCCTCTACCTGGTTTGAACGCTTCAGTATGCTGGTCATCCTCCTGAACTGTGTCACCTTGGGAATGTTCCATCCTTGTGAAGACATCGCCTGCGATTCCCAGCGCTGCAAAATTCTACAGGTTAGCACATTATTGCCTCGGAATATTGTGTGTTTTTATTTTTTGATGTGACTGGAATGAGTAAGTTTGTGCCGGAGTGTTAATTTATTCATGGATCCAGTCTGTTCTCACCTCCAGAAATCTGTATTCATGTGTTTAAGAATGTGCATTATTATCAAGGGCACTTTAATCAAGATGCAACCCATGTGTCTGCTATGGAGCCAGTGGTGAGGGTCCCACCATCTCAGATTAGCCTCACCTTAGACCCATGTTGCAGTGTAAAAACGTGCAGGACTCTCCTTCTTCACAATCGCTGCAACTATAGTACACAAGGGATGAGTGAAATAGCTTGAGGGTCACATCCCCCGATATGGTTTGAGAAGAATGGAAATGGGTGAGGGGGGGGGGGGGGGTACTTCATTTCTTTTAGCATATAAATCAGGCTGCAACAATTGATGAAAAAGATAACACATGAAATATTCCTGTTATGCGATTTTAATTAAAAATATCTTTAAATGGACACTAAAAGAAAATGGAAGAATGCTCTATAGTGTAAAACTGCCTATACGTAATCTACCAATGTTAATAGGAACTCTTACTGTAGGAGGTTGTGTGTACTCACACACAACAATGAGCAATAAGACCAGGTCTACAGCCTCCCGAACCAAACAAACAATAGCAGGTGAAGACTTCAGGGGAAAAGGTGGGTTTCAACGGCGCTGACCAGGAGCAGGCACGTCACGTAAGGTAAAAAGATTTATTGGATAAAAGAATGCAGTGTGTTTCATTTATCCAATAATTCTTTTTACCTTACCTGACGTGCCTGCTCCTGTTCAGCGCTGTTGAAACCCACCTCTTCCCTGGAAGTCTTCACCTGCTTTAAATGGACACTGTCATTTTAACTGTTACAATGGTAGCTAGTTGCTATACTGCAGAACCAAGCTTTACTTTTAAAAGTCAACTCTTCTGGTCTTAATAATGACTCCAGACTCCTACATACCCCCAGGACTTATGGTAAGGCAGAATAGTGGGACCAAACAGCAGAAAATTCATACAAGCTTGTCAGAAGTAAAAGCTAATGATAACTCGCCACTAGATGTTGATAATGAAAATTGTAGTCTTGCAGGTAGTAGTAGTCTTGCAGGATGACTCAAATAATGTGAAAACTCATAACAGGACAACACAGACTGCCAAAAATATCTGAAAACAACAAGACCAGAAAACCGTTTAAAAAAATCTCTGAATTACGTAGGAGAAACTTCCAAAACCAAATGCTAAAACCCACAAAAGACAAACAGGACAGGACACAGGCAGAACATGGCACCAGAACTCTCACTGTAACCTGCAGTCTATGCTACCAAAACTGCACTTATGAATACAGAATGGCCAAGAGAGAGACACACATACACATAAGGTTCACAGCAACAAACCAACCAGTATAAGGCTAGGTTCAAGATTTGTGCCTCTGAGGCACAGATATGTCATAAAAATGTCAAAATTACATGCCACAGTGTTGGTACTTGGACAGGCAGGGGCCCCATTCATTTAAATTGCCCGAATGTAGTCAGCAAGTGACTATGTTCAGGCATTTTCCCAATGTTCTTGTCACGATGCCGGCTGGCAGGAGGTGGATCCTCTGTGCCAGAGAGGGATTGGCGTGGACCGTGCTAGTGGACCGGTTCTAAGTCACTACTGGAATTCACCAGAGCCCGCCGCTAAGCGGGATGGTCTTGCTGCGGCGGTAGTGACCAGGTCGTATCCGCTAGCAACGGCTCAACCTCTCTGACTGCTGAAGATAGGCGCGGTACAAGGGAGTAGACAGAAGCAAGGTCGGACGTAGCAGAAGGTCGGGGCAGGCAGCAAGGATCGTAGTCAGGGGCAACGGCAGGAGGTCTGGAACACAGGCTAGGAACACACAAGGGAACGCTTTCACTAGGCACAAGGGCAACAAGATCCGGCGAGGGAGTGCAGGGGAAGTGAGGTATATATATGGAGTGCACAGGTGAACACACTAATTACAACCACTGCGCCAATCAGCGGCGCAGTGGCCCTTTAAATCGCAGAGACCCGGCGCGCGCGCGCCCTAGGGAGCGGGGCCGCGCGCGCCGGGACAGGACCGACGGAGAGCGAGTCAGGTACGGGAGCCGGGGTGCGCATCGCGAGCGGGCGCCACCCGCATCGCGAATCGCATCCCGGCTGGAGGCGGTATCGCAGCGCACCCGGTCAGTGGATCCGACCGGGGCGCTGCAGTAACGAGAGTGTAGCGAGCGCTCCGGGGAGGAGCGGGGACCCGGAGCGCTCGGCGTAACAGTTCTGAGTTTTGTCTCAGAGTAAAAAGTGCCACGTTTCTCAGTCCGAGCGAAAACTTTTATATGCTCAGGAAATGACACGTATGTAGTCACTAGCTAGTACTACACACAGACTTTTGAAATGAATGGGGCCCGTGCCTGTCTGAGCATAGACATGTTGGCATCTCATTTTGACATTTTTCTGATGTATCCATGCCTCGGAGACACAAATCGTTGTGTGAACGAGGTCTAACCAGTGCTGAAAACCATTAAATGGATTCTTGATAACTGAAGAATTGCCTCAAGCAACAAAAACTAAATATCAACTAACTGCCCATATAACGCTATAGAGATGGCAGACAAAGGGAAAGGGCAGTGAAAGAGATTAAGATGCTGAAGTTGAAAGCTCAAGTGAGTATTGTTTCACACCCAATGTTGGATTCACAGCATCACTGCTCAGTACTGCTCTATAATGTTCTCCATGTGGCTGTTGCTTCTGAGGATAATTATAACACATGTTTGACACTGTAAAATATTTGACTAGAGCTTTCAGCATCCCTATGTCTCCCTTCTCCTCCCTATAAACCTATATGGGAAGCATATGCTAGTACAAAAACAAAACTATAAAAACAGATTGGGATTCTTCCTCTGGTAATAATGTATGGTCTGAGGCCTACTACACAAATGAGTGTTTACTGAGCTTTGTCAGTAGTGCTACCATATAGGCACACTCTATATTCTGCGTGACAGATTCAGTGTGCTGCAACTGGATGCCAGTTCCACTATGCATACCCTGGAAGGGCCTAGCCAAAGATACAACATGATCCAACACATGCCAAATTGTGATCAGTATTGGACTTTACTTTTACATACAGATCACAATTTGGCACATGTTGGATCGTGTTCTACTTTTGGTAGCAGTGCCACGCAAAAAAAAAAAATGTTCTTTTTCTTCAAGTCTTCTTCTGTGGAAAGCAAGTAACCTGATCTGTCATTGACCTGATAATTTGTTTCATCTATTGAAATGGATTATAGCAGCGAATTAAAAGTAAAAAGTCACTATAGAAAGCAGGGAGAAAAAGTAAAATATAAGTGGAGCAAGAGTCATTTTTATCTAATAAGACATATAACAAAGTGTTTTATATTCATTCATGCAAAGTTTGTTAAAAGGAATGTCATCGTTTAAATAGGAACTATATAGTCTAACAACTAATAATACTTATACATAGCCCTTAGACCTTACTGAACCCTATCAAAAACTGTTCTGTCATTTATAAAGCACAGTGAAGTAGAACTGCCTATGGTCTGACAACAAAGCATGCTTCTGCCATTTCAGGACATCGAAGTAGGAGTAGAAGAACACTGACTACAATTTCTAAAAATACCGCAGCATAAAATCTTATAAGATACAACTAACAGCAGAAATGTAAAAAATAAAATAAGCTGAACTGTCGTTTGTGCAGTGAGGATCATTGGCCATATGTATAGGATCGCAGTAGATCTTCTTGATGTATTTTGTCCAGTTGACATTGATGAACATGTGTCCCTTATATCCAAACAATTTTATTTCTATGTAGAGCCTTGTGGATAATAGTGACATCTGCAAGACTTCTTATTTGAAACAGAAAGAAAAGGACCTGCAGTGTTAAAGTCAAGGAAAATACAGAATATAGAATGAAGCTCTAATATAGTGATGGCCAAATAGTAGATCTAACAGCAGGGAATAGTAGATCTCAATGTTAGGCCACTATGGCAATTTTCTGTAGAATTCTATGTAATAGTGGAAAAAACTGCCTCCTCGTGGGTTCTGTTGTGTTTCTAATAAAAGGCTCATTGTTGCATAACATATGGACTCTTGAGGTTAAATAAGTACTTCTAAGGCTCTATTCATAATGTGTCTTAGTCCTAAATGTGCCTGGAGATTGTAGCAAACATTTCTGTACGGCATCTTTCACTCAATGAATGCCAAAAGTGTTTCGGTGTGGGGCTGTTGGGCTGGGATATGTCTTTATACATTTTTTTAACCAAAGTAGAAACGCATTGTCAGCTACAGAGGCCTCCTTCTTCCCATGTGCCCTGGGTACCCGGGCACATGGGAATGAACCCTTAGTAAGAAGAAAGCTCTTACATGAGTCTCTTAACCATAATTTAGCTTGGGCATTGCAGAACACTGAGGTCTTCTAGGCAACTCATCGAATCATCCATTGTAAACATTGGTGACCTGTGGTTGGTTACATTTTTACAAGCTGACAGAAGACGGTAAATATTTTCTGTCTTCTGTCAGCTTGTAAAATATTTCTATGCACAAGTGATTGTTTTATTCTTCATTCTAGGGAAAGTTTTCTCTATTGTTTATGCATTTGTTCCTATTAGCTATTATAGTGTTTTATGTTTCCTTCCTCCTTTTAATGCAGGGATTTGATGACTTCATTTTTGCATTTTTTGCGGTGGAGATGATTATCAAAATGTTTGCTCTGGGAATATTTGGACCAAAATGCTACCTGGGGGATACCTGGAATCGTCTAGATTTTTTCATAGTTATCGCAGGGTAAGTGCTGTTTTTGTGTTTACTAAATTTGTATCACTTCAATAATGTTCCTTTTGAAATAGGATTTTATCAGAATGGTTTTAAAAATTTCACCCAACTAAAACTATTTTCGAGGTATGATGTAAAAATTATGTAAATAAATTAAATGCTGCAAAAAAGTGTGTTAAAATATGCTTTATGAACTCCAGAACCATCCATGTAACAGCTGTATGCTTTCTGTCAAAAATACGATCAAACCCATTAGAATAAAGCTTACGATATACTGTTATTACATTGAGCTGTAATAAAGAAGAAAATAGGCAGTTAAAACATGTAAATTTGTAACACGAATGTAAGCTAGTCACAAGATGGCAGAAGCTTTAGCAGTTGTCCTTCCAAGGTGCTAACTTTGCCTACCAGTACTAAGATAGCCCCAGTACTTGCAGTAGAGATGAATTGTAGGACAATCAAACAGCCACAAGAAACAAAGCAATCAAAGCACATATCTACAAAAAACAAGAAATGCAACTCGCCAGTAGATAACAGATACTAAATGTTGATGGAACAAGTAATGACAATGACAGTGAGTAGTTGAAGAAGAAGAAAACATTAGTTACCTGTCCCTAATCTTTCCCTACAACTGTCCCTAAACTCTAAACTTAACACCAGATGCCACTAAGCCTTACTGTCCCTACAAATATCACTATGATAAACCTAATCTGAAAACTATCCTTGACAGAGCAACAAGCAGATACTAGGATCCAGAGACGAGAGCAAAAATAAACTAAATTAAAATAAAATAAACTGAATCATGGAACTTACAAAATACAGACACCAGAACTAAACAATGATAAATCAGGAACTGACTGAAAATCTAGGAACAAACTAGACTAGGACAAGGCACTACAAACACAAAAGGAATACTGGTAACAAACAACAGAGAACATGCAGTGTAATCTGCATCATACTGCAAAAGCCAAGGCTATCAGGAACTCAAACTTTAAACTAGTCCCGAGCTGAGCAGAACAGTTGATCCAGATGCGGAGTAAAGATTTATCCATTGACAAATCCCTTACAAGGGAATGTGTTATCAGAAAATGACCTTTTTTTTTGTCTATATTATTAAATAATTCTTAAATCTTGCAGTTTTCAATTTGACCACTAAGTCTAAAACTAAGCTAAGCTAAGCCTATCTTATTGTTATCATCACATGCAGGAATACAATAAGAGGTGGCACCAGCCCATAGATAGACAGGATAAGTTAAATTACTTTAGGTGCTGGTTATAGCTTGTCTCCTTCTCCTCCCTTCATAATGCACTGGTCACGGCTGGGTATGGTGAAGGGAAATATGGAATGAGAAAATTGAGAGGACAGTGGCTTGCAAAATCCTGCGGGCAATAATTCCTTAAAGGGTAGCTCCCACCATCCTATATTTTTTTTTCTGTCCCTGCCTATTTCCCATCTCTCCCTAACCCCCTCCCTGCTATATTAAAAAGGTATTTTTGTCTGTCTGGTAGTGTGCTCACTACCAGGCAGACTTCCCCAGCAGGCAGATGTTACTGATTATAATATGGCAGTCCAGCTCACCTCACCGTTGATCAAGGATCCGCACTCAGCCAGGTGCCCAATCTTGTAGCAAAAGAAGAAATGATCCAGCAAACTATAAATCCAACTTTATTGACGGCACGAGTAAAATCAGTACAACAACCCAGGCATATCAGACGCATTTCAGGTGCATGTGCACCCTTCGTCAGTGATAACGTCACTGTCACGATTCGGCTGGCAGGAGGTGGATCCTCTGTGCCAGAGAGGGATTGGCGTGGACCGTGCTAGTGGACCGGTTCTAAGTTACTACTGGTATTCACCAGAGCCCGCCGCAAAGCGGGATGGTCTTGCAGCGGCGGTAGTAACCAGGTCGTATCCACTAGCAACGGCTCAACCTCTCTGACTGCTGAAGATAGGCGCGGTACAAGGGAGTAGACAAGAGCAAGGTCGGACGTAGCAGAAGGTCGGGGCAGGCAGCAAGGATCGTAGTCAGGGGCAACGGCAGGAGGTCTGGAACACAGGCTAGGAACACACTAGGAAACGCTTTCACTGGCACAATGGCAACAAGATCCGGCGAGGGAGTGCAGGGGAAGTGAGGTATACATAGGGAGTGCACAGGTGAACACACTAATTAGACCAACTGCGCCAATCAGTGGCGCAGTGGCCCTTTAAATCGCAGAGACCCGGCGCGCGCGCGCCCTAGGGAGCGGGGCCGCGCGCGCCGGGACAGGACCGACGGAGAGCGAGTCAGGTACGGGAGCCGGGGTGCGCATCGCGAGCGGGCGCCACCCGCATCGCGAATCGCATCCCGGCTGGGGGCGGTATCGCAGCGCACCCGGTCAGTAGATCTGACCGGGGCGCTGCAGTAGCGAGGATGTTGCGAGCGCTCCGGGGAGGAGCGGGGACCCGGAGCGCTCGGCGTAACAGTACCCCCCCCCTTGGGTCTCCCCCTCTTCTTGGAGCCTGAGAACCTGAGGACCAGACTTTTGTCTAGGATGTTGTCCTCAGGTTCCCAGGATCTCTCTTCAGGACCACAGCCCTCCCAATCAACCAAAACATTTTTTTTCCCTCTGACCGTCTTGGAGGCCAGTATCTCCTTCACGGAGAAGATGTCAGAAGAACCGGAAACAGGAGTGGGAGAAACAAGTTTGGGAGAGAAACGGTTGATGATGAGTGGTTTAAGGAGAGAGACATGAAAGGCATTGGGAATACGAAGAGAAGGAGGAAGAAGAAGTTTGTAAGAGACAGGATTAATTTGGCACAAGATTTTGAAAGGACCCAGATAGCGTGGTCCCAGTTTGTAACTGGGGACACGGAAGCGGACATATTTAGCGGAGAGCCATACCTTGTCTCCGGGAGCAAAAATGGGGGAAGCTCTTCTTTTCTTATCGGCAAACTTTTTCATGCGAGAAGAAGCCTGTAAAAGAGAATTTTGGGTCTCTTTCCATATGGTGGAAAGATCACGAGTCACTTCATCCACAGCGGGCAAACCAGAGGGCAAGGGAGTAGGGAGGGGGGGAAGAGGGTGACGGCCGTACACCACGAAAAATGGGGATTTAGCAGAAGATTCAGAGACTCTGAAGTTGTACGAGAATTCGGCCCATGGTAGAAGATCTGCCCAGTCATCCTGGCGGGAGGAAACAAAATGCCGTAAATAGTCACCCAGGACCTGGTTAATTCTTTCTACTTGCCCATTGGATTGAGGATGATAAGCAGAAGAGAAGTTTAATTTAATCTTGAGTTGTTTACAGAGAGCCCTCCAGAATTTTGACACGAATTGGACGCCTCTATCCGAGACGATCTGCGTGGGCAAACCGTGAAGACGAAAAATGTGTACAAAAAATTGTTTTGCCAACTGAGGCGCTGAAGGAAGACCAGGAAGAGGAATAAAATGTGCCATCTTGGAAAATCGATCAACGACCACCCAAACAACAGTGTTGCCACGGGATGGGGGTAAGTCTGTAATAAAGTCCATACCAATCAGAGACCAAGGCTGTTCGGGGACAGGCAGAGGATGAAGGAGACCAGCAGGCTTCTGGCGAGGAGTCTTATCCCGGGCACAGACAGTACAAGCCCGCACAAAATCAACAACATCCGTCTCCAGAGTCGGCCACCAATAGAAACGAGAGATGAGTTGCAAGGACTTTTTGATGCCCGCATGGCCTGCGAGGTGGGAGGAGTGACCCCATTTGAGAATCCCGAGACGTTGGCGTGGAGAAACGAAGGTCTTCCCTGGAGGAGTTTGCCTGATGGAGACTGGAGAAGTGGAGATCAGACAGTCAGGAGGAATGATGTGTTGCGGAGAGACCTCTACTTCCGAGGCATCCGAGGAACGAGAGAGAGCATCGGCCCTAATGTTCTTGTCGGCAGGGCGAAAATGAATTTCAAAGTTAAGACGGGCAAAGAACAACGACCACCTGGCCTGGCGAGGATTCAGCCGTTGGGCAGACTGGAGATAGGAGAGATTCTTGTGATCGGTGTAAATGATAACTGGAAATTTTGATCCCTCCAGCAGATGCCTCCATTCCTCAAGTGCCAATTTAATGGCCAGTAGTTCTCGATCCCCGATGGAGTAGTTCCTCTCCGCCGGAGAGAAGGTCCTAGAAAAAAACCCACAAGTAACAGCATGCCCGGAAGAATTTTTTTGTAGAAGGACCGCTCCAGCTCCCACTGAGGAGGCATCAACCTCCAATAGGAAGGGTTTAGATGGGTCAGGTCTGGAGAGCACGGGAGCAGAAGAAAAGGCAGACTTGAGCCGTTTAAATGCGTCTTCCGCTTGGGGAGACCAGGACTTAGGATTGGCATTCTTCTTGGTTAAAGCCACGATAGGAGCCACAATAGTGGAAAAATGTGGAATAAATTGTCTGTAATAATTGGCGAACCCCAAAAAACGTTGGATAGCACGGAGTCCGGAGGGGCGTGGCCAATCTAAGACGGCAGAGAGTTTATCTGGGTCCATTTGTAGTCCCTGGCCAGAGACCAAGTATCCTAGGAAAGGAAGAGATTGACATTCAAACAGACATTTCTCCATTTTGGCATAAAGTTGATTGTCTCGAAGTCTCTGAAGAACCATGCGGACATGCTGGCGATGTTCTTCTAAGTTGGCAGAAAAAATCAGAATATCGTCCAGATACACAACAACACAGGAATATAAGAGATCACGAAAAATTTAATTAACAAAGTCTTGGAAGACGACAGGGGCGTTGCACAGGCCAAAGGGCATGACTAGATACTCAAAGTGTCCATCTCTGGTGTTAAATGCAGTTTTCCATTCGTCCCCCTCCCTGATGCGGATGAGATTATAAGCACCTCTTAAGTCCAGTTTGGTAAAGATGTGGGCACCTTGAAGGCGATCAAAGAGTTCTGAGATAAGAGGTAGGGGGTAGCGGTTCTTTACCGTGATTTTATTAAGTCCGCGGTAATCAATGCAAGGACGTAGGGAGCCATCTTTTTTGGACACAAAGAAAAATCCAGCTCCAGCAGGAGAGGAGGATTTGCGGATAAACCCCTTTTTTAAATTTTCCTGGATGTATTCAGACATAGCAAGAGTCTCTGGGGCGGACAGAGGATAAATTCTGCCCCGGGGTGGAGTAGTGCCCGGGAGGAGGTCAATAGGACAGTCATAAGGCCTGTGAGGAGGTAAAGTCTCAGCTTGTTTTTTGCAAAATACGTCAGCATAGTCCATATAAGCCTTAGGGAGGCCGGTTACAGGGGGACCCACAGGGTCACGGCAGGGAGTACTGGGAACCGGTTTAAGACAGTCCTTGAAACAAGAAGTACCCCAGCTCTTGATCTCTCCTGTGGACCAATCAAGGGTTGGGGAATGGCGTTGAAGCCACGGTAGTCCAAGGAGAATTTCGGAAGTGCAATTGGAGAGGACCAAAAACTCAATTTTTTCGTGATGAGGTCCTATGCACATTAGGAGGGGCTCCGTGCGGTAACGCACGGTACAGTCCAATCTTTCATTGTTAACACAATTGATGAAGAGGGGTCTGGCGAGACTGGTCACCGGGATGTTGAACCTGTTGATGAGAGAGGCCAAAATAAAATTTCCTGCAGATCCGGAATCCAAGAAGGCCATAGTAGAGAAGGAGAAGGTAGAGGCAGATATCCGCACAGGCACAGTAAGGCGTGGAGAAGCAGAGTTGACATCAAGAACAGTCTCACCTTTGTGCGGAGTCAGCGTACGTCTTTCCAGGCGGGGAGGACGGATAGGACAATCCTTCAGGAAGTGTTCGGTACCGGCACAGTACAGGCAAAGATTCTCCATGCGGCGTCGTGTCCTCTCTTGAGGTGTCAAGCGAGACCGGTCAACTTGCATAGCCTCCACGGCGGGAGGCACAGGAACGGATTGCAGAGGACCAGAGGAGAGAGGAGCCGGGGAGAAAAAACGCCTCGTGCGAACAAAGTCCATATCCTGGCGGAGCTCCTGACGCCTTTCGGAAAAACGCATGTCAATGCGAGTGGCTAGATGAATGAGTTCATGCAGGTTAGCAGGAATTTCTCGTGCGGCCAGAACATCTTTAATGTTGCTGGATAGGCCTTTTTTAAAGGTCGCGCAGAGGGCCTCATTATTCCAGGATAATTCGGAAGCAAGAGTACGGAATTGGATGGCGTACTCGCCAACGGAAGAATTACCCTGGACCAGGTTCAGCAGGGCAGTCTCAGCAGAAGAGGCTCGGGCAGGTTCCTCAAAGACACTTCGAATTTCCGAGAAGAAGGAGTGTACAGAGGCAGTGACGGGGTCATTGCGGTCCCAGAGCGGTGTGGCCCATGACAGAGCTTTCCCAGACAGAAGGCTGACTACGAAAGCCACCTTAGACCTTTCAGTAGGAAACTGGTCCGACATCATCTCCAAGTGCAGGGAACATTGCGAAAGAAAGCCACGGCAAAACTTAGAGTCCCCATCAAATTTATCCGGCAAGGATAGTCGTAGGCCGGAAGCGGCCACTCGCTGCGGAGGAGGTGCAGGAGCTGGCGGAGGAGATGATTGCTGGAGCTGTGGTAGTAGCTGCTGTAGCATCACGGTCAGTTGAGACAGCTGGTGGCCTTGTTGCGCTATCTGTTGCGACTGCTGGGCGACCACCGTGGTGAGGTCGGCGACAACTGGCAGTGGAACTTCAGCGGGATCCATGGCCGGATCTACTGTCACGATTCGGCTGGCAGGAGGTGGATCCTCTGTGCCAGAGAGGGATTGGCGTGGACCGTGCTAGTGGACCGGTTCTAAGTTACTACTGGTATTCACCAGAGCCCGCCGCAAAGCGGGATGGTCTTGCAGCGGCGGTAGTAACCAGGTCGTATCCACTAGCAATGGCTCAACCTCTCTGACTGCTGAAGATAGGCGCGGTACAAGGGAGTAGACAAGAGCAAGGTCGGACGTAGCAGAAGGTCGGGGCAGGCAGCAAGGATCGTAGTCAGGGGCAACGGCAGGAGGTCTGGAACACAGGCTAGGAACACACTAGGAAACGCTTTCACTGGCACAATGGCAACAAGATCCGGCGAGGGAGTGCAGGGGAAGTGAGGTATACATAGGGAGTGCACAGGTGAACACACTAATTAGACCAACTGCGCCAATCAGTGGCGCAGTGGCCCTTTAAATCGCAGAGACCCGGCGCGCGCGCGCCCTAGGGAGCGGGGCCGCGCGCGCCGGGACAGGACCGACGTAGAGCGAGTCAGGTACGGGAGCCGGGGTGCGCATCGCGAGCGGGCGCCACCCGCATCGCGAATCGCATCCCGGCTGGGGGCGGTATCGCAGCGCACCCGGTCAGTAGATCTGACCGGGGCGCTGCAGTAGCGAGGATGTTGCGAGCGCTCCGGGGAGGAGCGGGGACCCGGAGCGCTCGGCGTAACAGTCACCTCACTCAGGTGTCCCGTTAAATAGTACTCCTGATGGAAAGGAAATTTAACCCCTTCCTAGTGTCTTGGAGACTATCACATTAACCGGACTCCTGAGGAGGGAAAGCCACTAATACAATACACATGTAAGTAAAAGTAATGCTAAAATATTGATACAAAAGCGAAAAATTGCAGCATATGGCTCAATTAAACAAAACATAGATAGAAGATTAAATATAAATATGCGTGATTTTTGTAAACTTGTGGGTTGTACCAAGAGTGAGGTGGCTCTGCGGATTTAATAGTGAAACAGCAGTTCACGTTTGAGATTCATACCATTAGGAGAACTGGTTCCTAACGTGAGCTGCCAAAATGCTTCTCTTTCTAGAAATTTTCTCCGCATACAACCTCCTCTTGGTCCCAAAATGACACGCTCAATGGCATAAATACAAAAGTGCTTGACATTACCTCCATGATTTTTTTTTCGCTTGATCATTTCTTCTTTTGCTACAAGACGTCACTGATGCCTGCTGGGGCCGACACTTCTGCCCTTGGTTCATCTATCAAGGGTGCCTCCAGCTGTTTCACCATTACAACTCCCAGCATTACAACATCTATTGGCTGTCAGGGCATGCTGGGAGTTGAAGTGGGGAAACAGCTGGAGGCACCCTGTGTTGAAAACAATAAGTTAGGGCCATGGGCGCGGCGCTACCCCGTTCCCTCCAGCGCTAAATCCCCCTCCCCATGTTGACACCCCGATCCCTGCAACCCCATGTTGAAACCCCAACATGGGGTTGTATGTACTACAACATATCAAAAAAAGAAAAGTTGATGACAGTGCCTATTTAAAGAGCCCCCAATTATGAGATATGCTCATCTGGGGTTTATCTTGATAAAAGTGTGTCACCCCTCTGTATGGGGTCAGACGATCGATCTCGGGCTGCAGCCTGCAGAAACTGTCTGATCAACTGGGAGGCCAGCAAAGAGACGAGTAGATATATGCAGAAAAAATTGTGATTTGCGATGGCGCTGCCTTTTACAGACCACATAGGTATCAATCAGTTTAAAACATATCAATCACATTTATTGGCACATAAATATGAAGGGCAGACATTCAAGATGCGTTTCGGGGGCAAGTTCTCCCATTTCTCAATTGCAGACATTTCTGCAATTGAGAAAGTGGGAACTTGCCCCTGAAACATGTCATGAATGTCTGCACTTCCTATTTATGTGCCAATAAATGTGATTCAAATGTTTTAAACTGATTGACACCTATATGGTCTCTAAAAGGCAGCGCCTATTTTTTCTGCATATATCTACCCAATTCAGTATGGGCATAGGCTCTATATCCCATCTGTTGCACACTGGGTGCGTTTGATTGAAGCTGA
Organism: Hyla sarda; assembly: GCF_029499605.1. NCBI lineage: Eukaryota > Metazoa > Chordata > Amphibia > Anura > Hylidae > Hyla > Hyla sarda. The sequence continues at coordinate 31,433,546 of NC_079201.1, forward strand.
CATTCCCATGTATAGGGTCATTTATGAAGCCAGAGGAAAACCTAAGAAATTTGACCACATTTGGGAGCCTTGGCTAAGTGCGCATATGCTAGGCATAGGTGTAACTTGTTAAGGATGTTACTAATCCAGGTATAGAAGAAAATATGTAGAATTTTATCTCAGAATTCAAGAAACAACATATTTTCTTTTTATCATTTATTGTGAAAGCACATCTAAGTGTACAAAAAAGGTGTTGATACACACTCTACATAGACAATTAGTTAGCGACAATATACATAAATATTACATTTTAAACGGTAGAATATCAACTATTGGTATACAGAGCTCTGAGGTATGGGTTGGTAATAGTAAGGGGACCCTCCTCTGGCCCTTACTAAAAATAGTGCCTGCCTAATACCAGCAGGTCCCCTGTCCTTGTGACCGGAGCCTGCTCTGGAACCTCCTGTGTGTCCCTGGTGCTAGGGGAGGTTTGTCACTACTCCAAACCTACTAAACACATCACAGTCAGACCATTGGTTTTGGTGTAACCCAACAAGTGGTTGATGTCTACACAGTACGGTATTCCACACAATATGATACTTTTGACAGACAAGATTGTCAGACACGTTAGCAATAGTATATTGTAAATTCCATCTACTAATATGCAAGAGTATCCCAAATAACACTAATATAGTTATCCAACGCGTTTCGCCATGCTGTGTATTAACAGTTAGCTCATCAGGGATAATTAGGAAACACTCAATGGGTATAGTAGCCCATACATAAGGATGCAATGTAAAGCTTTAGTTGTGTGGATTGGGTGACATCTGTGCCTTACTATGACTTTGTATAAACTGCACTATGCTACTAGTCCTTACTGTCATCTTCTCTCTTCATGTCTTGCAGAAAAGTCTGTATTTTAAGGCCTCCCAGCCCATGTTTAGAGTTTTTTATTTTGTGTATTGTTATTGTTTTTATTTGTTGTGTTGTTTATTGTTTAAAAAGTGTATAAATAAACACTTTAACAACACTGTGGTCACAGAGCATCCCTAGAAAACTTTTCCATACTACTCTATTCTATTTCTTTCCTATGTCCATGGAACTGCTGTCAAATAACTCTAAATGTTGTTAACAGAGCAGAAAATATTCTTCATCATGCAGTAAACAACGTAAATAATACACTAAACAATTCCCGCTCATCTGAGCACTAAGTAAACATGAAACAGCACCCCTAGCTGTTACTTGTTGAGTATAGTGCAACAGGCTATCATGATACCCAGACTTGGTCTTCTTGACTCCTACAGGCCTAGAATGCTTGTCTCTTCTCAAACTGAAAGTCATTCTCTGGGAAGGTCAACCATGTCTCTTTTCATAGTCATACACAGTGTTTACTGACGGGAGAGCTGCATGAACAATCGCTGGATCGGTGGGGGTCTGAACACTCAGACCCTGACCTATCAAAACTTTTGACTAGACTTGTCAAAATTTTCTTAAAGCAACTGATACACTTTAAGAATACAGATATGCACAAAAATTTATTATTCAAATAAAAAAAATCATGTGTCTCTTATTAACATTTACAGGTAAAATAAAGATCATAAACAGGATAGCCAGCCTAGATGGAGGGATCTTGTTAGTAGTGTTCTGACCTTACAACATTAACCTGAATAGATTGAAAAGAAGTCACATTTTCACAAGATTTATACAAGATTTATATTAAGTTCACATAGAGGCATCATTGTCTTTTGTACAGCCGTAGCAGATGGCATTGACATTAACATCAACTATGCATTGTGTTGATTAGAATATGTAATGTACAAAGATCTGCTACTGTTTTTTTTTTATGTATTTGATATGATACTTAAAGAGAAACTGACAGCTTGCTCACCCGCACTAAACTCAGTATATTGTGTTATAATGTGGGTGAAGAACTTTAAAAAGAAGGGTTACTAAGTAAGGTTAAGTATTTCCTGTGTTTTGGAAGAGGGGAGGGAGCTCACCCAGCTCCCCTGCCTCATCAATGTTCCCAGCCCTTTCCTGAATATGCAAACAAACATCTTCATTCTCACATTGGTGAGGTGAGAGCCAACGGGGGGGAATATGCGCAGGCGCCACTACCTCCCTACACCTGGAATGTCTTTCATGGGTAATATAATTGTGATGATGTCTGATGCACTGACCATAATTATATCACCTGTGAAGACTAAGGAAATCCAGAAAACATGACCTGCTGGGGGTACTTGAGGACCGCGCTTGGAAATCACTGGCTTAGACCACCCATATCTCTAGATCTCAGAATTTCTGAAATGTTCTCTTGGAAATTCTATATAGCTGAGAATAATGATTCTATTAAGAATTGTGAGTTAATGGTATTGAAACTTGCTGTGGAAGAATGGTGATAGAATGGCAGAGTTCTACATGACTAGAAGGTAACATGGACAGACATGATGGAATAAACCTCCTTAGGGATCTTATTATTCTGCACAATCATGAGCCAATACAGCTCTAGTATCAACCCAACAATATCTATTGGCTTATATGAGCAACAATTCCAGTGAAAGACATAGTTTTCTTGTAATGTATATTCTAATCTTATCCCCTTTTCAGCATTAATTTATTAGACTGCAAAGAGGCATATATAGAGACAGTTGTACATAGTTAGTAGGGTTAAAAAAGACAAAAGTCCATCAAGTTCAATATAAAACTCTGTGTTGATCCAATGGAAGGCAAAGAAAAAGAAAAAAAAAACCCTAATAAGGCAATTGGCATTTGCCCCATACTGGGGGATTCTTTCCTAACTCCAAATCAGAATAAATCCCTAGTTCCTTCCCCCAGAAATCTAATATTCATAAAGAGTCCCACAGTCTCACTGCTCTTACTGTAAAGAATCCCTGTCTGTGATGATGGTGAAACCTTCTTTCCTCTAGACATAGAGGATGTCCCCTTGTCATGGTTACCGGCCTAGGTATAAAAAAATCACTAGAAAGATCTCTATGCTGTCCATTCATATATTTGTACATTGTGATTGGATCGCCAATTAAGATGTAGTTTTTTCCAAACTTAATAACCCCAAGCTTAAATTTGTGTAGGAACGTCATTTTATCCATTTCCTCTCCAGTTCACAATGTCTCTCTTATATACAGGGGCCCAATATTATGCACAATATTCTATATGTGGTCTGACTAAGGATTTATAGAGAGGCAAAACTATGTTCTTGTCATAAGCATCTATAAGTCTTGATGTATCCCATGATTTGACAGCAGCTGTCTGGCCTGTAACATTGGAATGTATGCCAAAACAATAGAAACTGCAGTCTAATATTTTTCAAATGGAAAATTTGGGATTAAAGAGTATTACTATATGCAAGGGTGGTCCATTCCCTCAAAGCACACCATAGCCTCAAGCGCACTGCACCCTCTATTCCTTTCTATGGCAACTATTCATATACATACTGGGCGGGGCAGAGGTGGGGCCAGGGGTGAAGTCTTGCTGGGGGCCCTTGCTTTATTTGGTCCGAGGGCCCTGAGATGTGTCAGTCTGCCCCAATCAATATACAATAGATCAATATATGGCAGGTACGATTTATTCCATGTACCTATAGATCACCGAGGTGATCCATAAATACCCTATTTCCCATATATAAAAACTTTATAATCTTTATTATTTCTCACACCAAAAGCAAAAGATTAAAAATGCAGTGTATTTCTCTCCATGAAATAGTCTATTTGTATAATGGTGCCAGCCTGGCTCCTGACACTCCGATCATAAGGTCACTGCATGCACCACCAATAGTTAGACCCCTCAACATGTTTCGCTGCAAGATGCAGCTTTGTCAAGAGGACAATAGGCACTGAGCGCAAGAACGCCAAATCAGGGGTTTATAAAACCTCCCTTGATGACATCACCGACCGGGACATATTTGATGCGGATTGGCTGCCACGCCATCCATCCAATACGCATCCCATCACTTATATTGATACTACAGTCAACCTACCAGGTTATCACTATTTTAACAAATCAGCTCCATATCTGATGTAAACAAACCGCGATAGGTTCAGTGTTCACATACGTACCTGCACTATGACCTCTGCACAGGCACTTACAATTTCGTCCACTTCTCTTCTCTGTAGCTGCACAGTGACACCTGCGCTAAAACCTAGAGTAAAGCTGAGATCATGATAGTATTGAGTCAATGCTGAACAGATCAAAATGCGCAAGCTCTTAGTCTCATTAGGAGTGAAGCTGAGACCCGGGTAGTATCAGGTCAAGTGCTGCACAAATAAGGATGCACAATCTCTTAGTCTCATAGTCTATATACGATATTCCAATGTGGATACTTTACAATCACTTCTCCTATATTGAATGTTCATTTATATTCTGCAGATGTTTCATCAGATTGGGTAAGTAGTTATCTCTGGAGTTGTACTAGGGAATCAGTAAGTTACAGTAGCTTATTCAATCACTTGCATAGTGGTATCTCAATGGGGATAATCAATAGAGACTAATATTATTTTCCATTATTACATAATTGCCCTTCAGATGATTTCATCATTATATAAATGGAGAATAACTCCACAGTCCACAATTCCCATCTCACCTACATTTGCATCTTGATCGTCTCTATGTGATCAACCATGTTGATTACTATCACTAATAGGCTACCCCTTCTTTTTCTTGTATTTCAATTGACTCTCTCATATCCATCATCATAGTTAAGTTCCCTTCGGGGTACGTACATCAAAATTGGCTATGTATGAGTTAGTCAATATTATTATTATACAATTTCATACAAAGTCGGCAGGAAAAAAAATTTCAGTCTGCCCCCTGACTATATGAGTATTGAATCAGGTCTGTGTTAACCAGGACTGCATAAAAAATAGGATAAAGGAATCATAGTATCTGACAGCTTCAAAATGACTGGACAGTGCAGCTAGCAATAGGGCATAGGTATAGGAATATAGGTATGACCAGCAGGAAGAGGGAGATTGTGACCACACTGTAAAGAGTTCAGGTGAGTTCTGGTCTGGAATATTGGGTTCAGTTCTGGAGACTTTCCTTACAATGAAAAAGACACTGATAAAATAGAGCTGGTCCAAAGACAGGCTACAAAAATGGTGAAAGATCACAATACTTATAAGGAGTGATTTAAAAAATGTAACAGGATGTACTCATTTTTTGTACACCTTTTCAGCTCATAACAGAGCAAATCCTCCTCTCTCTTCCTTCTAATAACAGGGAGGGCTCTTGCTCTGTGATTGACACTTCAGACACAGAGAATTTGATGGTTTTGTGCAAGTTACTAGCACTTTGCATGACTCACTGACACAGTACAGCTTGCACACAAGCAGAAGAGCCCATGCATGAGTGATTGTTTACATAAAGATAAGGTTCCTGGCAGATAACTTTTCTCTCCTACTCCCTCCGGAGAGAGTGTATAAAGTAAGCAGCAACCGTCCACTGCTTCAGAGTAAGGAGAGGTGGTCTGTAACCTAGACAACGAGCAGTAAACAAGAGGCAGAGAAAGCAGCTGTAACATGAAAAGGAGAATTTTGAAAAGTATATATATTTACGAAAATGTGTAACATTACATGCCCTACAAACTGATGATGGATATGTGAATACCTCTTTAACTTATAACAAGGAGGACAGAAGGAAAAGGGTGACATTACTAAAATCTTTAGTTTTCTAGGTATAAATACATTTTTACTAGTATTTAATCATGGGAGTCAGGCCACTAGGACCTCATGAATGACAAGACTCATGAAAGACTAGGATTCCATTATATACTACAGCAATCAACTATCTTAGCTGGGCCCATAGTGTGTGAATGGACATAAATTGAACATGCTCATGGTCAGACCTTCACCAATCAGGTACATATGACTTATCCAAGAGATGGATAGCAAGTTGTAATCTTGGGATATGAACCCCTTATATTAGAATAGAAGAAGCTTCCAGCAGATTTGGTTGGAAAATCAACATTTCAATAAATAAAAATGAGTAGGAAATAAAGTGAGGAGAAACTGAGGTGATAAAATAGAAATATAACCATAACCAATTTATTAACGGCCAGACTCCTTTACATATACCTAAATAAATGCATATCCATCCTAACAATAAAAAGAAAATATTGGCGCAGACTATTGTAGGTAGTCCACATGGTCTTTCATGACATAAATCTTTTGTGTCTCTGAGAAGATATATTGTCTGATATTTATAAAAGAAGCCCCATAAATCTTATGCACATAGTAAACTATTCCTTGTAGTGTATTGTGATACATGCAGGCTGAGAAGGTAAATAGTGCAACATAATTAAATAAAAAATCCCAACACAAAACCCAAAATACTAGTAAGTCAATGAAAAAGAAATTCAAAGCTGTCCATAGCCTCATTTACTATTTACATTGTTTCCTGTTCCCCTGATGTTGATCTAAAGGGTGAAATCAAATCAGGCGCCACCCGTGTCTAAAATGCAGCAGCCTGTGACCACATGGGTTTGTCTGCAAACTCGTGGGGTGGTTGACATTACTGTGGACAACACAATGGCCCAGATTTATTAATATTGCTTAATTCATAGACAGGGCAGACTTAAAGGGGTACTCTGGTGTTCCAGCATTCTGAACATTTTGTTCAGAACACCTGGAGCCAGAGGCCATGATGCAATGCTATGGCATAGCATTGATCAGTGTATGCAATCAATGTATTGCATTTTATAGTCCCCTATGGGGGCTATAACAGTTTTAAAAAAAAAGTGTAAAAAAAAAGTTAATAAATGTGATTTAACCCTCTTCCCTAATAAAAGTTTTAATCACCCCCCCTTTTCCCATAAAAAAACGATGTAAATGGAAATAAATATAAACAAATGTGGTATAGACACGTGCGTAAATGTCCAAACTATAAAAATATATTCTTAATTAAACCGCACGGTCAATCGCATACATGTAAAAAAAATTCCAAAGGTCACTTTTTATGCCATAAAAAATCAATAAAAGGCAATCAAAAAGTCCCATCAAAACAAAAATGGTACCGATAAAAATGTGGATCATGGTGCAAAAAATGGGCCCTCATACCGCCCCTTATGCAGAAAAAAAAAAGTTATAGGGGTCAGAAGATGAAATTTTTAAATGTATTAATTTTCCTGCATGTAGTTATGATTTTTATTAGAAGTAAAACAAAATCAAACCTATATAAGTAGGGGATCATTTTAATCATATGGACCTACAGAATAATGATAAGGTGTCACTTTTAACGAAAAATGCACTGCGTAGGAACGGAAGCCCCGTTTTTATTTCACAGTAGATTTTTTTGGTAAAATGACTGATGTCATTACAAAGTACAATTGGTGGTGCTAAAAACAAGCCATCATATGGATCTGTAGGTTCAAAGGTTATGATTTTTAAAAGGTAAGGAGGAAAAACAAAAGTGCAAAAACTGAAAAATCCTCAGTCCTGAAAGGGTTAACGTGCCCCAATATTATCTGGCATTTAAAACAGACAGTGAGGGATCCAATTGTGTCCTTTAATAAATACAGCTGTAATATAAGAAAGTGTATTTTGGCAAAACATCAAAACATTAACCATTCTAATATTAATATATATATATATATATATATATATATATATATATATATATATATATATTTATATATATATACAAAAAAAGAGGATTGCAGCAGCACACATTGGTCAAAAAAATTGAGGCTCTTAGCGCACTTTTTGATCAAAACGTGTCCCCCATCCTCCACGGGGAGGTGGCCTCATTTAGGATGGGAACCTAGCACAAATTCTGAGCCTAACACTCAACTATCCACTCACCTCTGCTGGGCATATAGCCTCTGACTGGGTGACATGCTGGATCCATTTAAAACTCCACCTGTGAGAAAGGGGGAGGGGTGCACAGCTAAACAGGGTGCCATTACCCCCTGAATTGTACATACAAGAAAAAAGAAAGATAGCCGGCACAACAGCCTAATACACGGGTGCACACTGCCATGGCATCAGAGTATACAAAATAAGAGGATTGCAGCAGCAAACATTGTACATATATATATATATATATATATATATCTTGTTTTCATAGAAATGATGGCGTATAAAAAAAGACCACTAGGGGTCCCTATACCATCCAGAACCATAATCCTGTCCAGCTGCAGCAGCATCTTTGTCCCAGCTAAAGCACAGGCTGGGACAAAGTCCAGTAAGTGAGTGTGGAACAAGCACTCCTCTCCTCACTCCTGTCCTGTCTATTAGACTCCTGTCTGAAAACAGAGAATAGGGGGTTACAGAGCAGCCTGCAGTGATTAAATAAAGAGACCTTGCACAGTGCAGCAGACTCAGGGAAAAGTGAATGCATTGTGAGTGAGGACGGGCTCAGTGCTTGTCTTGGACACACCCCTTCCTGAGAAGTGGATGTCAGAATGAGTGAGCAACAGAACGCAGGGCTTTGTGAGCCAAATACAGAAGGTAGACACATAAATAAAAGACATGTAATGACCTAGTGAGTAACATATACAAGTGTTATTTGTTTCCACATTGCTGTGACCAAGGTCGCATGTAAATAAAATTAGTGAGGAACCGAATAATATGAGAGGGGGGGGGGGGGGCGGACTAAAAATCTGGAGCCTTACTTCTAATATTTTGGAATGCTGATCTTCATGGAAACTAGTCTCAAAAACAAAATTCTTATGCTGATATGCAAAGTCTCGAAATTAACAATTTGTGCTCGGTCGCTAAGTGCTAACCGCAAAACTAAAGTGTTGCATTTCACTGATTTGGCCCATGTTGGAGAATATTCCTTTAACTGTGAGGTGTTACCCGTTTCTGTAAACAAACGTATTATTGTTTCTTACTTCAGAAAAAAAAAAGTTACATTTTTTCCTTTTCGTTTCTCTCGCTTCTAAACCAAAGCAGACACCTGGTTTAAATTAAAGTCTGTTTCAGCACACAAGAATCTCCTGGCTGTGGCAAGGAATCCACATAAAAATCTGCACAGCATGGCCAAAAGTGTGGTGTTCCTGAGGCATCAGGCATTTCGGATCTCTTGTTTTACCGACTTCCCTGAAGTACATGGGGAGATGTCTCTAATGAACTGGAATTTCCTGGAAAGGCAACTCCGTGCCTTTAAAGTTGTGGCCCACAGGATGTCTGGAGAGGGAGTTTATGAACTATGTATTGAATCAAAAAGCTTCTTCTGAATAAGAGAAAAATATAAAAAAATGTTAGCAGTAATTGTTAATGGAAGAGTCATTTCAACATAATTCCACAATAGGGTTATGAAGCTGCTGCTGGTTATTATTAGCATTATATATCAAATATATCAATTAACCCCTTAAAGGGGTACTCCCACCCTAGACATCTTATCCCCTATCCAAAGGATAGGGGATAAGATGTCAGATCCCCGCTGCGGCACTGCGCTATCATTACAGCACAGAGCGAGTTCGCTCTGCACGTAATGACGGGCAATACAGGGGCCGGAGCATCGTTACGTCACGGCTCCGCCCCTTGTGACTTCACGGCCCGCCCCTTTCAATACAAGTCTATGGGAGGGGGCGTGGTGATCACCACGCCCCCTCCCATAGACTTGCATTAAGGGGACAGGCCGTGATGTCACGAGGGGCAGAGCCATGACGTCACGCTGCTCCGTCCCCCGTATCGCCCATCATTACGCACAGCGCGTACTCGCTCTGTGTTGTAATGATAGCGGGGTGCCGCAGCGGGGATCCCAGGGCTCCCCAGCAGCGGGACCGCGGCGATCTGACATCTTATCCCCTATCCTTTGGATAGGGGATAAGATGTCTAGGGGCGGAGTACCTCTTTAAGGACGTAGGGCGTACCTGTACACCCTACGCATGATCCCGGTGTTTAAAACGGGGTCACGCCGTGACCCCGCATCACACCGGGTCGGTCCCACAGCCGGGATCCTGGGCTAACAGCGCGCGGCATCAATCGTTGTGCCGCGCGCTATTAACCCTTCAGACGCGGCGATCAAAGTTGACCTCCGCATCTGAGAACGAAAGTAAATGCTTCCCGGCAGCTCAGTCGGGCTGATCGGGACATCGCGGAAAAAAATCGTGATGTTCCGATCAGCTGGGAAGCAGGAGGAGGTCTCCTTACATGACTCTGCGGCGTCCGATCGTCGATTGATTGCTCCAAGCCTGAGCTACAGGCTTGAGCAATCAAGCCCCTATCTGACTGATCCATGCAAAGCTATGGCTTTGCAGGGATCAGCATAGGAGATCAGTGTGTGCAGTGTTATAGGTCCCTATGGGAGCTATAGCACTGCAAAAAAAAGTGAAAAAAAAAAGTTAACTAAGGTCATTTAACCCCTTCCCTATTAAAAGTTTGAATCACCCCCATTTTCCCATAAAAAAAACGGTGTAAATTAAAATAAACATATGTGGTATCGCCGCGTGCAGAAATGTCCGAACTATAAAACTATATTGTTAATTAAATCGCACGATCAATGGCGTGCGCGCAAAAAAATTCCAAAATCCGAAATAGTGTATTTTTGGTCACTTTTTCTATCATGAAAAAATGAATAAAAAGCGATCAAAAAGTCCAATCAATACAAAAATTGTACCGATAAAAACTTCAGAACACGGCGCAAAAAAGGATTCCTCATACCGGCCCGTACGCAGAAAAATATGACAGAGCTCATGAACGAGAACTCTTCGCATTTGAGGCCAATGTTTCTTACGGACCTGACAGTTACATACATTCAGAGGAAAATACAAGAAAGGAGCACCCACATGTGAGCCTATTACAAACAGTATACCCACTAGGGAAGGTGTATGGGGTGAAGTGGACATTTGGAACAGACGGGTGTTCCCTAAATTTTTTTTCTAGGAATGGATGAAGTGTAGTTTGGGAAAAAAGGAAAATTGCAATTTTACTACTGATATGCCAATTATTTTCCTAGAATGATGACCCAGAGCATAGCCAAAAGTAAAAATTATGCCCACCCCAAACCCTATGCTCTGAATCATCATTCTGGGAATGTAATGTTTGTGGCTGTCCCTATTCTGTTCCCTCAAATGCGCACCCCGCTCAGGTGGGGAGAAAGCGCTGCGCATTTGAGGCAACTTGGAACCCCCCAATGCTGTTGACTCTGCGAACCATGACCCATTTTTTTGGGGGGGGGGAGGAATTATCGGGGCAAATGTCACATTTAGTGGTGGTGTCCTTTCGAATTCCCCTCCTGTGACACACTGCATTTTTTGAGGGATTTTTTTTTTGGCAGCCACCAAAGATCAGGGCCTTTAGAACTTCCTCATGGAACTGCAGGAATTTACCTGTTTTGCCAGCGTATTGGGACAGTACAAAAGAGTTGTACATGGCAACCTGTACCATGTAGACCGCAACTTTTTTGTACCATGTCTGTGTTTTCTGCATGGCATCATATGGCTTGAGGACTTGATCAGACAAATCAACTCCTTGCATATACCGATTGTAGTCCAGAATACAATTGGGCTTGAGGACCGGTCCTGCGATACCTCTCACAGGGACAGGGGTGCTGCCGTTCTCATGAATTGTGGACAGCATAAGGACATCCCTCTTATCCTTATACCTGACCAGCAACAGGTTTCCATGTGTAAGGGCACGGGACACACCCCAGGGGATAGGTGTGTGTAGGGGATGGGTTGGAAGGCCTCTTTGATTCTTCCAGGCTGTCCCACAAGCGAGCGTGGATCTGGCGGCGAGGGATGTGAAAAGAGGGATACTACAGGGAGGGCCATTTATATGGATACACCTTAATAAAATGGGAATGGTTGGTGATATTAACTTCCTATTTGTGGCACATTAGTATATGTGAGGGGGGAAACTTTTCAAGATGGGTGGTGACCATGGCGGCCATTTTGAAATTGGCCATTTTGAATCCAACTTTTGTTTTTTCAATAGGAAGAGGGTCATGTGACACATCAAACTTATTGGGAATTTCACAAGAAAAACAATGATGTGCTTGGTTTTAACGTAACTTTATTCTTTCATGAGTTAATTACAAGTTTCTGACCACTTATAAAATGTGTTCAGTGTGCTGCCCAATGTGCTGGATTGTCAATGCAACCCTCTTCTCCCACTCTTCACACACTGATAGCAACACCGCAGGAGAAAAGACGGCTCTGGATGCCTGCGGAATGATTTCAGCAGGCATCCCGGTCTGGTCCCGGCCTGGCGAGTGGCGGGGACCTGAAAACAGCAGGGCGTATCTGTACATCCTGAGTCCTTAAGGACTTGGGAACGGGGGCGCACGGGTACGCCCTGTGTCCTTAAGTGGTTAAAAAGAATACAGCTATAATTTATAATGTCACAAAGTAAGGAAATTCAATCAGACATTTGATCAGATGTAACAAGTAACAATAGAAAATGGAAGTCTGGCACTCAGTGCTACTGGTATACAGCTTACACGTTCATTGTAGCCAGACGGAGGATCAGGGAGACAGTGTCTCCCTTATCCTCTGTCCATCTACAATGAAGGTGTAAGCTGTATACCAGTAGCACTGAGTGCCAGACTTCTATTTGCTATTGTTACTTATGTTTTTGAAGCTACTTTCTCTATCCATGCACCGCCTTAGGTGTAGTTAAGCAGGGTCCCTCCTGTATTTCCGCTCTTCCTGGATTTGACATTATTGTTCTACTGGCAGGCCTGTTTTAGTAGTGCAGCTCCTTACTAGTTTACCTATATATTGATCAGTTGTAAGAATTCACCAAATATATAGAACTGGAACCAAGATTCTGTATTTCCATTATGGGGAGCAGTACTGATAGGTCCCACGGTACCCACTAATCTAATGCTAATGCATTGTCCTCCTAGGTTCATACACTTTACTGTATGGTTCAACCAGTTTTCTGTGGAAACTTCTCTAGGGAGTTTTCATATCAATAAGTAAAGCTAGGTTCACACTATAGAATCCCCAGCTGGAAAAATTCTGGCCAGAGATTCCTAATGCCGCCCAGACATTTAGGACCACGCGAATATTGTCATCCCCATAGACGGCAATGTCTATGAAGCCGATTTCCCCTTAAGAATGAACAAGAGCATTCTTTAAGGGTGCATTCACGCCACACTTTCTTCAAATGGTCATTGGATCCGGCGGGGACATGGTAGTGGCCAGTTTTGACATTTCCCCCCCCAGATCCGGTGACGATGGTATGTCGCAGTTTTCGGTCCAGCAACAAACCTGGATACGGTGCAAAAATTAGTCGACTGGAGTCATGAATGAATATGACTCCGGTCGGCTCATTCAAATGCATAAGATGCTGGCCAGGTCCTGCCAGAACCGGTGAACATATGAAGAAAACGTGTTGTGAATGCCCCCTTAGCAGCGGAATTTCTTTAGCGTGCACTGTGCAGTGGAATCCCATTGATAGGATTCTGCTGCATCAGAATTTTTGTCGGAAATTACGTAGTGTGAACCAAGACTAACTGAGATACAGTTAGATATCTTGTGGTTATTTCACCAAGTACTGATTTCTGATAACATTATGTTGTTAAGAAATTACTATGAGTTTGTTTCTTTACACTATTTGAGGTCTGAATGCAGTGCATCTTTTATTTTATTTATTTATTTATTTTTGACCAATTATTATTCTCTACAAATAAATAACAAGATTTGTATTTGGAATTTATGAGTAATGTTGTTTGGTAGTTGTGTATATTCCGCATAGTGAATGCTTAGTGTACAAAAAAAAAAAGGTCCAATGCACCTTTGCAACTTCAATTGTTAATTAATTTCCTCTTTATTCAGAAAAGAAAAAATAAAGAATGTTTGTGGTCACCTTTGCTCCCAAAATCATAGAATAAAAATGCACATCTATCTTAAAATGTATTAATACTACAACTCAATACAAAAAAAAAACCCTCATACAACTTTATAGATGGTAAAATAAAAAGCTATAAGGTTGAGAATAGAGTAACTCAAAATCACATCACAAGCCAAAAAATGCTTCTCCCCAAACAATCCCACAAAAATTTTTTTGGTTTTGCAACGCTAATGTGGTAGATGAAGGGTGCCATTAAAAAGTACAAAAATGAGCCCTTTAAAAAGTACAAAAATGAAATCTGGTAAAGGCTGGTAGTGTAGGTGACACCGATGATAATGATACTTACCTATCCCCGATCTGGCGCTCTAGGAGCACGCTGACATCACTGCTGCTGCTTCTTCAAGCCTGCTCACAGCCGGGCTGTGGCTGCAGCGGTGATGTCAGTATGCCCCTGGAGCATCACCCGTGCACCAAGCCTGTTTCCCAAATAAGGAGGATATAGGGCGAACGGGAACATGGATCGGGGATAGGTAAGTATCAATATCATCAGTGTGGGTGATACTGATAACAGATTCCCTTTAAAAGTATGGCATTTTTAGGAAAGAATAAACAAAAATGCTGTTGCAATATGAATTGATGCAGTGGGAGGGGGTTGACCTGTGGCCAACCAAAAAAAAACAATATGTGGCCAACCCAAAAAATTACTTTCATTAGATATCTTAGGGTGCCCTGATCACACGTCTTTTCCCAGTTTCTTAAAATGCCCTTCTGTTACTGAGATATGAGGGTTTATAGTTTGTCAGAAGGGCGTGAACTTCACTTTATTAATCAGAGTTAAAGGGGTACTCCACTGGAAAACGTTTGTTTGTTTTTTAAATCAACTGGTGCCAGAAAGTTAAACAGATTTTGTAAATTACTTCTATTAAAAAAATCTTAATCCTTCCAGTACTTATCAGCTGCTGTTATGATCCACAGGAAGTTCTTTTCTTTTTGAATTTCCTTCCTGCCTGACCACAGTGCTCTCTGCTGACACCTCTGTCCATTTTAGGAACTGTCAGAAGTCAGAGCAAATCCCTATAGAAAACCTATCCTCCTCTGGACAGTTCCTAAAATGGACAGAGGTGTCAACAGAGAGAGCTGTGGTCAGACAGAAAGGAAATTTAAAAAGAAAAGAACTTCCTGTGGATCATAACAGCAGCTGATAAGTACTGGAAGGATTAAGATTTTTTAATAGAAGTAATTTACAAATCTGTTTAACTTTCTGGCACCAGTTGATAAAAAATAAAATAAAAAATGTTTTCCAGTGGAGTACCCCTTTAAATATCAGTTAGTGGGCGGGAATAAACAGTCAGAGGGTGTGAATGTTGCGTCATCAGGAAACGACTTATTGTTTAAATTAAATTTTTTACGTTAAACTTTTTAAAAATAATTTTTAGTGATGTTTTTTATGATTTTTCATTTCGCTATCTATATTTTATTTCAGAAGAAGAGTGGAGCCAGCACGATTAAAGACATGATTAAAGGCCTTGTGGCCTGAAACGCGTCGGCGTTTGAGGACTCCTAGCTATGCAGTCCTGCACTATTGTCTTTGTGTTACATTGTTTTCCTGCCGTGGGATTTTAACTTGGATCTAAATAAAGGATACTTTTATTCAGTGCTGGCTCCACCCTTCTTGTGAAATCTGCTTTTCTTCAGAGGCTGGCCGTGCACGTGTGGGATCAGGTGAGCTGAAACAAACTCTCTTTCAACCTTTGATTTATCTATATTTTATATTAATCCTGAAATTTAGCAGTTTCCATTCTGGCCACTAGGACTAAAACTAAGCTTAGACTTCCTGTTCTGTACAGATAATTTCCGGCTAATGATTTTTTTCTCAAAGCAGAGTGAAAGGTGACACCATTATGTAGATAACACTGGATCCACCACGATTTACAACTTTCCCTCCCTGCAGAATGACCTCTGTAAATGTCTCCTGTACATTGCTGTCTATGGTCCTGCTGTAAAACATATCACTAAATGTTGTCTTAAACAGGCAAGATAACAGCCCCAATAAAAATGTACATAAAAATGAAATAAAAAAAATAAACACAAATAGAAAATAGAAACAGATTAGAAAAAAAGAAAAGGTTTCAGTATATATCTCTAATCAGGAAAAATATATAGGTGACATATTCCCTTTAAAGGGGGACTCAACTCCTAGACATCTTATCCCCTATACAAAGGATAGTGGATAAGATGTCCGTGCAGACACTGGGTTCTGGTGGTTGTGACGTGAGGCCACACCCCTCGTGACACCACGCCCCCTCCATTCATGTCTACGGGAGGGGGCGTAATGACCATCACGACCCCTCCCATAGACATGAATAGAGGGGGGCATGGCTTGATGTCACCAACGGACTGAACCCAGCATAATGTTCAGAACGCCGGGTGTCTGCACCCCCGCAGTCAGACATCTTATCCCCTATGCTTTGGATAAGATGTCTAGGGGCGGAGTACCCCTTAAAGGATAATGCAATCTCAATATTTTTGTGTTGGCCACAGGTCATATTCTTTTACTGCTCCGGGTGAATACTGCTCTCAATAAAATCTAAATAAAAATATTTAGCAGGACCCGAATGTTATTATAGATGGACAAAGCAAACTGTTAGTCATGTATGTATATATTACTGTAGTCATGTATGTATATATTACTGTAGTCATGTATGTATATATTACTGTAGTCCATGTATGTATATATTATTGTAGTCATGTATGTATCTATTACTGTAGTCATGTATGTATATATTACTGTAGTCATGTATGTATATATTACTGTAGTCATGTATGTATCTATTACTGTAGTCATGTATGTACCTATTACTGTAGTCATGTATGTACATATTACTGTAGTCATGTATGTATATATTACTGTAGTCATGTATGTATATATTACTGTAGTCATGTATGTATATATTACCGTAGTCATGTATGTATATATTACCGTAGTCATGTATGTAGATATTACCGTAGTCATGTATGTACATATTGCTGTAGTCATGTATGTATATATTACTGTAGTCATGTATGTACCTATTACTGTAGTCATGTATGTACCTATTACTGTAGTCATGTATGTACCTATTACTGTAGTCATGTATGTATATATTACTGTAGTCATGTATGTATCTATTACTGTAGTCATGTATGTATATATTACTGTAGTCATGTATGTATATATTACTGTAGTCATGTATGTATATATTACCGTAGTCATGTATGTATATATTACCGTAGTCATGTATGTATATATTACCGTAGTCATGTATGTACATATTGCCGTAGTCATGTATGTACATATTGCCGTAGTCATGTATGTACATATTGCCGTAGTCATGTATGTACATATTGCCGTAGTCATGTATGTACATATTGCCGTAGTCATATATGTATATATTACCGTAGTCATGTATATATTACCGTAGTCATGTATGTATATATTACCGTAGTCATGTATGTATATATTACCGTAGTCATGTATGTATATATTACCGTAGTCATGTATGCATCTATTACCGTAGTCATGTATGCATCTATTACTGTAGTCATGTATGTATCTATTACCGTAGTCATGTATGTATCTATTACCGTAGTCATGTATGTATATATTACCGTAGTCATGTATGTATATATTACCGTAGTCATGTATGTATATATTACCGTAGTCATGTATGCATCTATTACCGTAGTCATGTATGCATCTATTACTGTAGTCATGTATGTATATATTACCGTAGTCATGTATGTATATATTACCGTAGTCATGTATGTATATATTACTGTAGTCATGTATGTATATATTACTGTAGTCATCTATGTATATGTTACTGTAGTCATCTATGTATATATTACTGTAGTCATGTATGTATCTATTACTGTAGTCATGTATGTATCTATTACTGTAGTCATGTATGTATCTATTACTGTAGTCATGTATGTACATATTACTGTTAGTCATGTATGTATCTATTACTGTAGTCATGTATGTATATATTACTGTAGTCATGTATGTACATATTACTGTAGTCATGTATGTATCTATTACTGTAGTCATGTATGTATCTATTACTGTAGTCATCTATGTATATATTACTGTAGTCATGTATGTATCTATTACTGTAGTCATCTATGTATATATTACTGTAGTCATGTATGTATCTATTACTGTAGTCATGTATGTATCTATTACTGTAGTCATCTATGTATAT
This sequence comes from Hyla sarda, assembly GCF_029499605.1. Taxonomy (NCBI): domain Eukaryota; kingdom Metazoa; phylum Chordata; class Amphibia; order Anura; family Hylidae; genus Hyla; species Hyla sarda. Next base: position 31,451,529 of record NC_079201.1, read on the forward strand.
ATTACTGTAGTCATGTATGTATATATTACTGTAGTCATGTATATATATATTACTGTAGTCATGTATATATATATTACTGTAGTCATGTATGTATCTATTACTGTAGTCATGTATGTATCTATTACTGTAGTCATCTATGTATATATTACTGTAGTCATGTATGTATATATTACTGTAGTCATGTATGTACATATTACTGTAGTCATGTATGTATCTATTACTGTAGTCATGTATGTATCTATTACTGTAGTCATCTATGTATATATTACTGTAGTCATGTATGTATCTATTACTGTAGTCATCTATGTATATATTACTGTAGTCATGTATGTATCTATTACTGTAGTCATGTATGTATCTATTACTGTAGTCATCTATGTATATATTACTGTAGTCATGTATGTATATATTACTGTAGTCATGTATATATATATTACTGTAGTCATGTATATATATATTACTGTAGTCATGTATGTATCTATTACTGTAGTCATGTATGTATCTATTACTGTAGTCATCTATGTATATATTACTGTAGTCATGTATGTATATATTACTGTAGTCATGTATGTATCTATTACTGTAGTCATGTATGTATCTATTACTGTAGTCATCTATGTATATATTACTGTAGTCATGTATATATATATTACTGTAGTCATGTATATATATATTACTGTAGTCATGTATGTATCTATTACTGTAGTCATGTATGTATCTATTACTGTAGTCATCTATGTATATATTACTGTAGTCATGTATGTATATATTACTGTAGTCATGTATATATATATTACTGTAGTCATGTATATATATATATTTCTGTAGTCATGTATGTATCTATTACTGTAGTCATGTATGTATCTATTACTGTAGTCATCTATGTATATATTACTGTAGTCATGTATGTATATATTACCATAGTCATGTATGTGTACATCAAAAGACAATAGAACTCAATCTATTTTTTCCACTTTTTCTTTTGTTTATTTTATTCTCAACCACGTAGAAGTAAAGAATAATAAAATAATTCTTAACTGTTTGATATTTTTTTCTTCAGGATGCTTGAATATTCTTTGGATCTTCAGAATGTCAGCTTCTCAGCCGTGCGCACAGTCCGGGTTTTACGTCCACTGCGAGCCATAAACCGGGTGCCAAGTAAGTTCCCTTAAAGGTAGATAAGTGAAGAGCAGCAAAGACATACTGTACATTTGCAGAAGCAGTGTTCCATTGTCTGATTATATGACAGAGTACTTTAAATTTCCCAGTGTGTTACATGTTCCCTCAAGGCATACATTGTTTATTCAATGTTGACTTTACCGTGAGTTTATTTGTAATAATGTCCTATCTGGCAGCACAAGAGAGTATAAATAACCTCATCAGAATGGAATAGATTGCATGAAGCCGCTGTGTATGTCTTATACAGAGAATACTGCTGCCACTTTAACTTACGATGCTTAAAGGGGTATTCCAGGCCAAAACTTTTTTTTATATATCAACTGGCTCCGGAAAGTTAAACAGATTTGTAAATTACTTCTATTAAAAAATCTTAATCCTTCCAATAGTTATTAACTTCTGAAGTTTAGTTGTTGTCTTCTGTCTAACTGCTCTCTGATGACTCACGTCCCGGCAGCTGTGCAGTTCCTATGGGGATATTCTCCCATCATGCACAGCTCCCGGGACGTGACATCATCATTGAGCAGTTAGACAGAAAACTTGAGAAGCTAATAACTATTGGAAGGATTAAGATTTTTTAATAGAAGTAATTTACAAATCTGTTTAACTTTCCGGAGCCAGTTGATATATATAAAAAAAGGTTTTGCCTGGAATACCCCTTTAATCGAGGATTTATGGGGGATATCTACCATGATCAGCTGAGCGGCTTTAGGGAGGATGCAATTTGTATTAGTGCAAACATGTAACTCTTTATTTCAAAAGATATATAATAGATAACATTTTTACAATCTTTAAAGACAATGGGGTTTATTTTACTAAGTGTTGTGTAGTTTTGCCCTTTTCCGTCTGTTTTGCTTTTTTTTACAACTGTAACAGCTCAAATCCACCACATTTTCTGTGGAAACCTTAGTAAATATGTTGGGATTTTTCAAAACTGTCGGGGACACGCCCATTTTGTCTGGACCACGCACACTTTCTCCCATGGCCACACCCTCTTTTCAGGTTTTTCCTGTAAAATGGACGTTTGTTTGTTTTTTTTTTTGTCGCAAATTGTGTCGCATGGAACATGCAACACAATTTGAGCGCAAAACCCGAGAAAAAAAGAGTCGGGATCACTGTAGTAAATATACCGTAATGTCTATGTTTGAAAACTATTGTTTATAATTAAATAGGTTCAGAAACTCTAAGACAGTTAGAGCTTTGTTTTAACAACTCCCCTACATCAATGAGAGAATTTAAAGGGGTACTATGCTGCTAGACATAGGGGATAAGATGCAAAGCATAGGGGATAAGATGTCTGATCGATGGCCCCCCGCGATCTCCCACAGCACCCGGCATTCTAAACAAACATCACAGCCTTGCCCCTTGTGATGTCATGCCACACCCGCTCCATTCAAGTCTATGGGAGGGGGCGTGTCATCCGACTCGCCCCCTCACATAGACATGAATGGGGCGGGGCGTGACATCACAAGGGGCGTGATCGTGACGTCACAATTAGAGCCTCCGGCTCCGAGCGTCCTGAACAACATGTTCAGAACGCTGGAGTACCGGAGTACCCCTTTAAAGAAGCATTCCGGGTTGTTGTTTTTTTTGCCCATGCAGATGCACCATTACTATGGTGCACCCTCGTTTGTTTCATTCTAGCACAGCTGCATCTATGTATTTCATTACTGTGATCACCAGCCCAACCCACAGAAAATGACATGACGTGTGTTATGATTCGGCTAGCTGGATGTGGATCCTTTGTGTCAGCGAGGGATTGGCGTGGACTGTGTCGGTGGACCGGTTCTAGGTTGCTACTGGTTTTCACCAGAGCCCGCCGCAAAGCGGGATGGTCTTGCTGCGGCGGTAGCAACCAGGTCGTATCCACCGGCAACGGCTCAACCTCGCTGACTGCTGAGAAGGTGTGGGACAGAAGGACTAGGCAGAGGCAAGGTCAGACGTAGCAGAAGGTCGGGGCAGGCGGCAAGGTTCGTAGTCAAAGGTGATAGCAAGAGGTCAGGAACACAGTAATGGCAAACACAATAGACACTTTCTCCAGGCACAAAGGCAACAAGATCCGGCAAGGAAGGGAAGGGGAAGTGAGGTTATATGGACAGGGAGCAGGTGAAAGCTAATTGGACTGATTGGGCCAGGCACCAATCATTGGTGCACTGGCCCTTCAAATCTTAGAGAGCTGGCGCGCGCGCCCTAAGGAGCGGAGCCGCGCGCGCCAGGACGTGACAGCCGGGGACCGGGACAGGTGAGTTATTTGGGATGCGATTCGCGAGCGGGCGCGTCCCGCTATGCGAATCGCATCCCCGCCGGCAATGTCAGTGCAGCGCTCCCGGTCAGCGGGTCTGACCGGGGCGCTGCAGAGAGAGAAACACCGCGAGCGCTCCGGGGAGGAGCAGGGACCCGGAGCGCTCGGCGTAACAGAACCCCCCCCCCCTTAGGTCTCCCCCTCTTTTTGTCAGGATGTCGCTCCACATGGGACGAGGACATTGGGAGCGATTGTAGAGTCTCCTTCTGGGGGACAGTGAAGTCTTGGGTATGATCATGAACGGCAGACAGTTCAGAAGGAGTGGGAATGGGGAGGGGGGGCAGAGGGTGAGGCTTGGCACGGGGCAGAGTGTTACCAGGACGGGGGCTATGAGGAGGCACGGCATTGTCCTGAGAGGCCTTGGGGAGACCAGGTATAGGAGGAGACATGGGGGTTTGACTGGAAGGACTGAGAGCAGATATGAGGCATTTTTTGTGGCAAGAAGCACCCCAGCTCTTGATCTCCCCAGTGGTCCAATCAAGGGTAGGAGAGTGGTGTTGGAGCCATGGCAGACCAAGGAGGACTTCAGAGGTGCAGTTGGGCAAAACAAAAAGTTAAATTTTTTCGTGATGCCGTCCAATGCTCATGAGCAGGGGTTCTGTGCGATAACGCACAGTGCAGTCCAATTTCACTCCGTTGACCGAGGAAATGTAGAGCGGCTTGGCGAGACGGGTCACCGGGATGTTGAACTTATTAACAAAAGATGCCAAAATAAAATTTCCCGCAGAACCAGAGTCCAAGAAGGCCACAGCTGAGAAGGAGGAGTTGGCAGAAGGAGAAATCCGTACGGGCACAGTGAGACGTGGAGAAGCAGACCTCAGACCAAGAGACGCCACTCCCACGTGAGCTGGGTGCGTGCGTGCGTTTCCCAGACGTGGAGGACGAATAGGGCAATCCACCAAGAAATGTTCGGTACTAGTGCAGTACAAACATAGATTTTTATCTCTGCGGCGAGTCCTCTCTTCATGGGTCAGGCGAGACCGATCCACTTGCATAGCCTCCTCGGCGGGAGGCACAGGGGTAGATTGCATAGGATACTGTGAGAGAGGTGCCCAGAGATCAAGGTCTTTTTCCTGGCGGAACTCCTGGTGTCTTTCAGAAAAACGCATGTCAATGCGGGTGGCCAAATGGATGAGTTCATGCAGATTGGCAGGAATTTCTCGTGCGGCCAGCACATCTTTGATGTTACTGGATAGGCCTTTTTTAAAGGTCGCGCAGAGGGCCTCGTTATTCCAAGATAATTCGGAGGCGAGAGTACGAAATTGGATGGCGTACTCGCCTACTGAAGAATTACCCTGGACCAGGTTCAGCAGGGCAGTCTCGGCAGAGCAAGCTCGGGCTGGTTCCTCGAAGACACTTCAAATCTCAGCGAAAAAGGACTGTACGGAGGCAGTGACAGGATCATTGCGGTCCCAGAGCAGTGTGGCCCATGACAGGGCTTTCCCAGACAGGAGACTGACCACGAAAGCCACCTTCGACCGTTCTGTAGGAAAATGGTCCGACAACATCTCCAAATGTAGGGAACATTGTGACAGGAAACCACGGCAAAGTCTAGAGTCCCCATCAAATTTGTCCGGCAGGGACAAGCGGAGGCCAGGAGCGGGCACTCGCTGCGGAGGAGGTGCAGGAGCTGGCGGAGGAGATGGTTGCTGCTGTAGCTGTGGCAGAAGTTGCTGTAGCATGGCGGTCAACTGCGGCAGCTGCTGTCCTTGTTGGGCGAACTGTTGTCCAAGTTGCTCAATCTGTTGTGACTGCTGGGCGACCACCATGGTAAGGTCAGCGACAACTGGCAGCGGGACCTCAGCGGGATCCATGGCCGGATCTACTGTTATGATTCGGCTAGCTGGATGTGGATCCTCTGTGTCAGCGAGGGATTGGCGTGGACCGTGTCGGTGGACCGGCTCTAGGTTGCTACTGGTTTTCACCAGAGCCCACCGCAAAGCGGGATGGTCTTGCTGCGGCGGTAGCAACCAGGTTGCATCCACCGGCAATGGCTCAACCTCGCTGACTGCTGAGAAGGCGTGGGACAGAAGGACTAGGCAGAGGCAAGGTCAGACGTAGCAGAATGTCGGGGCAGGCAGCAAGGTTCGTAGACAAAGGTGATAGCAAGAGCTCAGGAACACAGTAATGGCAAACACAATAGACGCTTTCTCCAGGCACAAAGGCAACAAGATCCGGCAAGGAAGGGAAGGGGAAGTGAGGTTATATGGACAGGGAGCAGGTGGAAGCTAATTGGACTGATTGGGCCAGGCACCAATCATTGGTGCACTGGCCCTTTAAATCTTAGAGAGCTGGCGCGCGCGCGCCCTAAGGAGCGGAGCCGCGCACGCCAGGACGTGACAGCCGGGGAACGGGACAGGTGAGTGACTTGGGATGCGATTCGCGAGCGGGCGCGTCCCGCTATGCGAATCGCATCCCCGCCGGCAATGTCAGTGCAGCGCTCCCGGTCAGCAGGTCTGACCGGGGTGCTACAGAGAGAGAAACGCCGCGAGCGCTCCGGGGAGGAGCAGGGACCCGGAGCGCTCGGCGTAACAACGTGTCAGAGGAAGTGGTCAGTCCTGGGTCAGATGACTTCTTGTCCACAGAAGGATGTCATCACCTATAACAGGGGTCCTCAAACTTTTTAAACGGGGGGCCAGTTCACGGTCCCTCAGACCGTTGGAGGGCCGGACTATAGATAACAAAACATGAACAAATTCCTATGCACACTTATATATCTTATTAGTGGACTAACACTTTAAGTACGCAGCACAGTTCCCCCCACATTAGGTTGGCAGTATAGATCCCCCACATTAGGTTGTAGTTCCCACACATTAGGGTTGGCAGTACAGTTCCCCCACATTAGGTGCAGTACAATTCCCCCACATTAGGTGCAGTATAATGTTCCCCCACATTAGGTGCAGTATAATGTTCCCCCACATTAGGTGCAGTATAATGTTCCCCCACATTAGATGCAGCATAATGTTCCCCCACATTAGGTGCAGCACAATGTTCCCCCACATTAGGTGCAGCATAATGTTCCCCCACATTAGGTGCAGCATAATGTTCCCCCACATTAGGTGCAGCATAATGTTCCCCCACATTAGGTGCAGTATAATGTTCCCCCACATTAGGTGCAGTATAATGTTCCCCCACATTAAGTGCAGTATAATGTTCCCCCACATTAGGTGCAGTATAATGTTCCCCCACATTAGGTGCAGTATAATGTTCCCCCACATTAGGTGCAGTATAGATCTCCCACATTAGGTGCAGTATAGATCCCCCAAATTAGGTGCAGTATAGCTCCCCACATTAGGGGCAGTATAGATCCCCAAATTAGGTGCAGTATGGTTCCCCACATTAGGGGCAGTGTAGATCCCCCAAATTAGGTGCAGTATAGATCCCCCAAATAAGGTGCAGTATAGCTCCCCACATTAGGTGCAGTATAGATCCCCCAAAGTAGGTGCAGTATAGATCCCCCAAATTAGGTGCAGTATAGCTCCCCACATTAGGTGCAGTATAGCTTCCCACATTAGGTGCAGTATAGCTTCCCACATTAGGTGCAGTATAGTTCCCCCACATTAGGTGCAGTATAGCTCCCCACATTAGGTGCAGTATGTTCCCCCACAGACATGCAGCCTCCATCCATACAGTGTATGGCTGGAGGCTGTATGCCTGTGTTCTGCCCCACTTCAGAGCTCCGACCACCGCTCCTCCGGTCCGGACATAGCAGTAAGTCCCCGGACCGAAGGAGCGGTGGTCGGAGCACCGAAGCTGACGTGCTGCTGGTAACACTTACCTAGCTGCCCAGCGCATGCCCCCACGCTGCCCCGCTCCTCCGCGCTCCGTTGCTATGGGTGCACGCACGGCTTCAGTGACATCGCTGCGTGCGCCACCTTTCCGGCGGCCCCTGCATTTTTAAAGTAAACGCGGGGTCTCCAAGAGCGCATCCCTGTGTCCCGAAAGCATCTTTCAGGACACAGGGATATCCCAGGCAGCCGCGGGCCGGATAAATGTCCTCAGCGGGCCGCATGTGGCCCGCGGGCCGTAGTTTGCGGACCCCTGACCTATAAGATCACTTCTGCTAGCACACAGACCCCTCTCCTCCCAGCTCTATCTGTATGCTGCTTCTGTCTCTAGTAGATATAGTAGATATACACCTATCCTGAGGCTGTGAACATTGCGTTCCATAGCAAACCACAAAAAATGTGTAATGTTTACACTTATTTGAAAAAAATTTAAATTGTAACTGATCTCAACTCATTAATGACACTAATGCATTCCACTGGGTGATCTCCAGCAGCCTAATTAGATGGTCAGATGCAGTGATCATACACCACCCGCTGTCTATCTACATAGCCAGAGGATTCGTGGGAAATGTAGACTGCATTGTATAAGTCATTTCAGTGATGGATTTGCATGCAATATAGAGCCTAATCTGTGCCTAATTCTTTAAAGGGGTACTCCACTGAAAAACAATTTTTTTTTAAATCAACTGGTGCCAGAAAGTTAAACAGATTTGTAAATTACTATTATTAAAAAATCTTAATCCTTCCAGTACTTATCAACTGCTGTATGATCTACAGGAAGTTCTTTTCTGCCTGACCACAGCGCTCTCTGCTGACACCTCTGTCCATTTTAGGAACTGTTCAGAGTAGGAGCAAATAGGAAACCTTTGCTGCTGTGGACAGTTCCTGAAATGGAAAGAGGTGTCAGCTGAGAGCACTGTGGTCAGACAGAAAGGAAATTCAAAAAGAAAAGAACTTCCTGTGGATCAGACAAGTACTGGAAGGATTAAGATTTTTTTTTTATAGAAATAATTTACAAATCTGTTTAACTTTCTGGCACAAGTTAATAAAAAAAAAAATGTTTTCCAGTGGTGCACCCCTTTAATAAAAGCTAAAATATTTTGCTAGCCATGATGTTTTAGCCAAGCATACAATAATATAAAAATAGCTGGTCTTGAAATAGGTGTGCAAAGCTAATTATTTTACTGCAAGTTTTATTATTTGTTCATAACTTTATTATTTTGAAGCTAGGATAAATTTGTAAGTTGTATAGTTATATAACAAGCACTAAGAGCGAGCATTGTCTTCTTCCCAACTAAGTGGATGGTCTTCTTCTCTAGTAATAGCCCAACTGATTGGCCTTATCTATAGCAACTCTTTTATGTTAAAGGGTTACTCCAATAGGAAAATAATGTTTTTTTTTAGTTTTTATTTATATCCTTACCAAACTTATCTTGTGCATACAAAACATATATATCAAAGCATTCCATTTCTCCCCACTCCCCCCCCCCCCCCCCCCATATAAAAACTTTTATTTTTGCCTTGGGCCTACATCCTCTCCCAACTATTTTACTTTCTTTCTTAGTTAATTAAATAAAAGAGATAGAGAAATGCTTTTAAATCAACTGGTTACAGAAAGTTAAACATATTTGTAAATGACTTCTATTTAAAAATAATTATCCTTCCAGTACTTATCAGCTGCTGTATGCTCCAGAGGAAGTTGTGTAGTTCTTTCCAGTCTGACCACAGTGCACTCTGCTGCCACCTCTGTCCATATCAGAAACTGTCCAGAGCTGGAGAAGTTTGCTATGGGGATTTTCTCCTGCCCTGGACAGTTCCTGACACGGACCCCTTTAAGGTAACTTTAGACAGAAGTCGGCCTAACACACTGATTTCACAATCCTGTCCAGGCTGTCGGCATTCAAAAAAACCTCAAGTATGGAACTGTGAGGAGGCTCCCCATGCCACTATCCAGCACGGCTTCCTCTTCCCCTGATCGCTCGAGCACGAGCTTGCTAACATGGCTACATACTTGACAAAATGGATGCCATGATTTTGAGATTTTGATCATCAGACCTTTGGCTAATTTTTGCCTTACAATCAGGACAACAGCCTTCCACTGTGGCGTTTCCTCCTCCGTCTCTCAGCCCTGAGGTCCCTAATTTAAGCTTTCCCTTACCTTCGCTGAGGTACGTTCAGATATTGACTAGTTAATAATCCAAACATTGTCCACAGGGACCTTCATGTCTGCCTGGGTGGACGCACTAGAAACTACCATATCTAACTACCAGCTTCATATGCAACATCTGACCCTTATGCTGGATGACCAGTAGAACAGGGGGCGCCGCAATAATGTTTTCCAGAAAAGACTTCCTGGTTTTAACATTGCTACTGGATGCCTTGTTTACATTCGATCAGGTCATGGGTGCACAGGGTGATACAAGCCACGAATGCTACTGTGATGGGCTCTTGCGATATCTTGTGCCATCTACACTATTACTCTGGCAAGGTACTCTGGGACTAGTGATTATGTGGAAGCTCAAGTGCATTTGTTTCTAGATGTGTCTGCCTGCACCCTATATATGAGACGCCTTCTTCATCCTTTGTTGGCGAAAATGTAAGACTTTGGGACACACCCCTTTCTCCTCATTATGCGGAGGGGCTCTGTCACTTCCTTCCTCTGCCATCATCCAAATGTGCCTGATTTCTGCTCCTTCTCGTGGATCTGGTCTCCATTCTAAATTAGTAACCACTGAATGTCCGGATTCACTGCCTCCTTGTCACAGATCTTCAGCTGATGCACCTGAGGAATCCAGCTCCTGACCAGGCCTTCGCAGACCTTAAAGGGGTACTCCGCTGCTCAGCTTTTGGAACAAACTGTTCTGAACGCTGGTGCCGGCGCTGAGAGCTTGTGACGTCATAGCCCGCCCCCCTCATGATGTCATGCCCCGCCCCCTCAATGCAAGTCTATGGGAGAGGGCCTGACAGCCTCCTATAGATTTGCATTGAGGGGGTGGGGCATGACATCATGAGGGGGAGGGGCTATGATGTCCCAAGCTCCCGGCGCCGGCTCCAGTGTTCAGAACAGTTTGTTCAAAACGCTGAGCAGCGTAGTACCCCTTTAAGGCCACAGACCGGCATTGGCTCTTTCTCTAGTGGGCTGACCCACCTTTGCCTTTGCTGGATAATTACTACTCTCTGGCAGAGGCTCTCCTGGACACTGTATCGGTGTATTGATGTCTGCTGACTTTTCCCCCCTATGCTCACTGTGAATCTCTATGGCACTTGAGTTAGGATTCCCTTTTATCTGCCATTCAAGTATGTCCTATTGTGTTGAATCCGATCCTAGTTGGGAAAGAGGCAGGGGAAGGGGGGCTCTTGTTAGCTAAATTAGAGTTAAGAGGCAACAAGTTATGGCCTAATGGGGGGAGGGTTTAACTTGTCCCATCCTCTTGCTCAGTATTGTAGGAGTCACCTGTTTAGTCAGCAGCTTTATATTTTCACTGGGTTTCCAGAAGATGTGTCCCATGTACCGGTTTTCCCTTTCTGTGTTCTACTTGGTCAAAGATTAATGTGTTGTGCCGCCGGGTGGTCGGTCTTAGGGTGCGCTTATCCTGTGCCCCCTTGAACTGGTCTTGATGAGTGCTGGCCGCGAGCTCTCCTCCATGGCTGTGTTCTTACTCTGTTGTTCTCTGGGCCGTTTCTATGAAGATCTCTCCAGACTGCAGTTTTACCACACGTGGTCCCCTTGCGCTCTCAGTCTCCTTCATGAAAGCACCTTGTTTGTGTAGGGGTCCCATTCCCAAAACCTCAACCTCCTTCTGCCATCCTACCCTCATCTCTTCGCAGCAATTCCAGAGGTATCGGAGGAGCAGCAGGAGGTAAGCCAAGTTTTTTAGTTTTTTTTTTTTTTTTAAATGCCAGCTTTTTTTAATTTTTATTTAGCACCAGAGTACACCTTTAAGCTGTTCCCAGCAGCTTCAATGTATACATATTATTCCCCATCACAAAATCATGTGTCAGAGTTGAGCTGAGAATACACTACAACATTTAATATAAGAGGGTGGTAACAATAAAGAGAAAGTCTAATAGAATTGTAGTAAGTCTAAGTCAGTTAGTATCATGATCAGGACTACGTTCAGATAGTGTACTTTTCAAACATTCTTGCACCAATTGCACATTGGAATATGTGTTAAAGCATTGTGTAATACATGTCCTATTGGTCTCATTGGGAATACCCTGTAGTTCACACTGTGAACTGTGGTGCTTATTTTTCCCAGCAGATTTGATAGCTGCATTGCAGAAAACAAATAAGCAACTTTTGTTGATGTATACACCACATGTATTCCACTCATAAAATTCTTCAGGCAGCAAAAATTTAAGTAGTCCAATTGAATAGGGCTAATCCATGTCACGCTGAGCGCTCCGGGTCCCGCTGCTTCCCCGGAGCGCTCCCGGCGTGCTTCTGTTTGCAGCACTCTGGTCGGCACCGCTGACCGAGAGCGCTGCTTCCTTGTTCTCGGAGGGGACGCGATCCGAGGTGCGGGACGTGCCCGCTCTCGGATCGCATCCCGTGTCTCTCACCCACCACGTCCTCCTTCACTGCCCTCCCGGCGTGCGCGGCCCCGCTCTCTAGGGTGCGCGCGCGCCGGCTCTATGAAATTTAATGGGGCCAGTGCACCACTAATTGGTGCCTGGCCCAATCAGTTCAAAACATATAAAAACCCACTTCCGCTTCCTGTCCTTGCCGGATCTTGTTGCCCTAGTGCCCTGAGAAAGTGTTTTGTGTATCCCAAGCCTGTGTATCCAGACCCTTGCCGTTGCCCCTGACTATGAACCATTGCTGCCTGCCCAGACCTTCTGCCACGTCCGACCTTGCTCTTGCCTTGTCCTTGTGTACCGCACCTGTCTCAGCTGTCAGTGTGGTTGAGTCGCTATCGGGTGGAACGACCTGGGGGTTACCTGCCGCTGCAAGTCCATCCCACTCTGCGGCGGGCTCTGGTGAAAACCAGTAACCCCTTAGGTTCCGTTCCCCTGGTATGGCCCACGCCATCACCTCACTGACACAGAGGATCCACCTCCAGTGTCCTCTCCGCATACCAGTCCGGATCCTGACAATCCATATCCAGAACCATGGTAAAATCAGCACCGGTTGTAAAAATGTGACAAAAATCAAAGGGAATGCATCCATTCATAATTGCAAACTTTTAGTTATAGAGTTCAGAGCAAGGTACTGCTGCTAGAGATGAGCACATTTTTGGAAAAATTCGATTCGGCCAGTTCGCCCAATTTTCCCCAAAATTTTGTTTCTGTCTGAATTTATTTGTGACGAATTGCTATTAAAAGCGGCTATTTCTGGTCTACAGAGAGCCTTAATAGGGGGTGTAGAACACTTTGCCTTGCTGTAACACACATAGGGTGTGTGCTAGGTTAGTGAAATAATACTGTCATTCAGTATGACATGCAGATCAGAGGCGTCGCTATTAGAATCACTGTCGCAGAGCAGCAAAATGACAGAGCCTGGAGACCATATAGTGGCTGAATGACACAGCCTGGAGTTGGTAGCACCATGAGGAGACCACATAGTGGCTGAATGACACAGCCTGGAGTTGGCAGAAGCATGAGGAGACCATATAGTGGCTAAATGACACAGCGTGGAGGTGGCCGGTGACGAAGGTGGGTAAAAAAAGGAGAACTTGGCATCAGGCGGGTGGCACTTTTTTTAAAAGTGTGCACAAGTAAGTATTGAGGATATGCTTTACGTAAAACGTAACTTGTGTGCACAAGTAACTAATAATATGCTTAGGATAAAATATATGGACTCAAATTTTTTTTTTAAATCAAACAAAAGTAAAGGTGTGCAAAAAACACCATGGGCCACCTACACCACCAAGTATTGATGTGATGCAAAGACCTCTAATAGGTGGAAGGGAACAACGTATTGTTCATTGTAACCGAAGGGGGTAAAAACTTACCCTGTAAGGCCCTACTCTCGCATTATTAATTCCCTTCTTGGCAAGTGTTACTAGCCCTAAAAAAGGCAGCCCCTCAAATGAACCTCTCCCTATTTCCACCTACAAATACTGCTATTTACCAGGGTTTTAGGGTGGAAATAGGGATTGGTTCCTGTGTGGGGCCGCCCTTTTTAAGACGAGTAACACTTTCCTCGAAAAGATTGAAGGGAACAACGTATTGTCTGTTGTAGCAGGTGGGGGTAAAAACTTCCCCTGTAAGGCCCTATTCTCGCCCTTTTAATTCCCTTCTTGGCAAGTGTTACTCACCCTAAAAAGGGCAGCCCCAAACAGGAAACTCTATTTCCACCTAAAAACCCTGGGAAATGGCAGTGTTTGTAGGGGGAAATAGAGAGTTTCCTGTGTGAGGACATCCTTTTTAAGACGAGTAACACTTGCCAAGAAGGGAATTAATAATGCGAGAGTAGGACCTTACAGGGGAAGTTTTTACCCCCACCTGCTACAATGGACAATAAGTTGTTCCCTTCAATCTTTTCGATTCGCTCATCCCTAACTGCAGCATTCAACTGTTTTAAAGCTTTACTGTCACTTATAAAACCTTTGACATGTAATGCAGCCATCCAGATTGGTTGGGGTCTCATTAATGTGACCCCCACTAATCTCTAGATACAACCAGGAGAACCAGTAGGAAGTGGTGTGCCTCCAGATCCTCCAGCATTAAAGGGATTCTTGGTAATTAAAACATCAAGCTTTATTGAATATTCATTAAGAAGTCTTGGACACAAAAAAAATAACATGAGATAAAAATACAAAGTGAAACACTCGTTTTGAGCTACCTGTAGCTCTTAGTCATGGCAAAGTAACACTGGCTAGATGCTAGCTTATATACTCACTATCAAACAGAGTGACAAGTGATGCTGGACCAGGAAGGAGAACCTGAAGATCTGACGCCAGATCTCCTGGATCACATTAGAACACATCAAAAAAAGTCACAAAATGTAAGTAACCAAATTGCTCTACACATAATGAATCTAGAAAACCAGAATAGTTATATCAAACACCCACATTTGACTGTGAAAACATCTGACATGTTAATAGAATAGAAACGATATAACAATATTCTGTCAAACCATCACTTAAATAGTAAATCATCACATAATTGCAATCCAATAGGAGTACAAAAAATTGCAAGGCTAAACTGCATAAATGTGTATACGCACATAGAGTATGCATGATGCCTGATGAAGCTGCGCATGCCCAGCGAAACGCGTCGCATCTAATAAATCCATTGATTTTATCTGGTTCCCTGATGGTTCCTCTCTGCGCCGGACTAACTCTTGAACTTACGGTCACCCTGTTTTGATTCTTATCTACAAATTGGTAGGGGTCTTGGCACTGAGACCCTGACTAATTTAAACCCTTGAGGTGTCTACGTGGCACGGCAAAAGTTTTTGAAAACTTTTGAAAAAAGTTTTATAAGTTTGTAGTATCCATAAATGCCAACCTGTTTCGAATAGTAAGTTATTCATAAAGGCATACTGGGAATATACTCACATCTATGTTTTTAAGAGCAATTCTAACCAATTACTGGTACACTGCATATTAGCACCTTATTATATTACTTACTGCTAAAGGAAATAGCGCTTATCATCATTGACAGCTAGGAAGTCTCTTGTGTGTACTCATAAGATGTCATAACATGTATGGTTATAATCATTCATATGTTATTATAAGCTATTCATCTGATTGACATCACTCATACATTGATGCATAAGAACTGAAGAAGAAAAGCCCATATGTCCCGATCAGTCATTTTTCTTAATTTTTGCAGGTATGCGGATTCTTGTTACATTGCTGCTGGATACCCTGCCAATGTTAGGCAATGTCCTTCTACTTTGCTTCTTTGTGTTCTTTATTTTTGGCATTGTTGGAGTACAGCTTTGGGCTGGTCTGCTTAGAAACCGCTGCTTCCTCCCTGAAAACTTCAGTCTGTAAGTTGGAAATGTGGTTATTATGAAAAGTCAAAGAAATGAGTAAATATTGTTAAAAAGGCTTTTATTCCTAGTTGGCCGAATAGCATTTTTAATAGGCTACTATTCTCCATTTTTCAAATTTCTCTTCCTCCAGGACATTCTGTACTGAAACTGTCTCGGAATGTCACTGTTACCACCTTACCTGTCTAGTGCATACAGTCTCCCTTCTCTCCAGCAATAATTTATATTAAAACCACCATTGCCTTTTGGATCTATAGAGCTTTAGGGTATACGTGAGATGAGATTTTAAATTACGTTTTATCTCTTCATTTTAGTTTGCATATTATTTTAAAAAGCATTTCTTATAATATGAAAAATGGAATAAACCAATAACCCAAAAGGTAACATTTTGCGAAGGATTGAGGGTTGAATCTGTCTGAATTACATCAAGCAGAGATATAGAAAAATGAAAAATTTATACACATATGGGTCTACCTCAGGATTTTAAGGGCAGGGTCACACGGGGCGCATCCACGGCATATTTTACGCTGAGGATGTGCCGAAGGCAGTCACAGAGGGACTGCAAAGCGAGCTGCCGGCTGCGGATGGGTAGCTCTGTGTGTCTGCTCATAGTGGCTGATTTCCCGCTATAGAAATCCTCTGCTATGAGAGGACACACAGAGATACCTGCCTGCAGCCAGGAGCTCACTCTTCAGTCCCTCTGTGACTGCCGTCAGCACATCCACAACGTGAAATACGCCGTGGATGCACCCCATGTGACCCTGCCCTTAGACCATATTCACACAGAATTTACGAATGGAATCTGGCAGAAAAATTCTGCTTGGAAATTCCATTGTAGCAGAGATTGTTTTCAATAGGATCTTGCTGCACCGTGCACACGGTGGAATTTTCGTTGCAGAAACATCTGACACGGAAACCCTGATTCCAGCCTACACAGAAAGAATTGGCATGTCAATTCTTTCTGAGGAATCCGCTCGAAAATGCATTGTCATCTACGGAGACGACGCATTTCCGAGCGGTCCTAGCGCAGGCATGTTCTGTCAGTGGACGTTCTGAAAAAATTCTGCCATGTGAACATAGCTTTAGAGGATATTCTATTCCTCAGGATAGGCCATCAATGTATGGTCAGCAGGGTGGCAGCAGCTGTTTGGAAGAGCCATGGCTTCGACATATACAAAATAAATGGGGTAAGATTTTGATTCAGTCTCTGCACCATGCTTCTTTAAGCATCTTTGTTTCTTTTTTTTTTTACAGTCCTGTCACCCTGGAGCTAGAACGATATTATCAGACCGAAAATGAGGATGAGAATCCCTTTATCTGTTCCCAAGCCAAAGAGAACGGCATGCGGTACTGCCGCAGTGTCCCTACACGCAAAGAAGAAGGGCTGGAGTGTACACTGGACTATATGTTTTATAACAATACCAGCAATACTTCTTGTGTCAACTGGAATCAGTATTATACAAACTGTTCTGCTGGGGAACATAACCCTTTTAAAGGTGCTATCAATTTTGATAATATTGGTTATGCTTGGATAGCAATCTTTCAGGTATGAGCTTTTTACTTATTTTTTCCCTTTGTGATTCTTTATGTGCTTCTAAAAAACATGAATTGACCACAGAGAATGCTTTACTTTATTAAAAATGTAAATATATTACGACAACCAACTAGTAAATTGTGTAAATTCAGCTTTCTCAACTAGAATAGAAAAAAAATTTGAAGGTGATGAACAGTACAGAACAATAATTTTTTTGTACCTACTTGAGTATCCTTCCTAAGCGTCGGATCCTCAACTGGATGGTGGTCCCTGTTATCTGTAAGTGCAGAGGTGTGACAAAGTCCAAAACAATAAACAGCACTGTACGGAGCTTAAGGAAACAGGTCAATACACAAAGGGTAAACAGGCAAAGCACAAGATACAAAACAAAGGAAACTAACAGACAAACAGAGAAAGCTTAGTCAACAAGCCAGGTCCAAAACGAGAAAGCGGCAAAGGTACCAAATCACTAAGCAGAGAATAAACGTGTAACAAGCCGAGGTCAGAGTACACAGAATAAAACAAGCTAGCAGCAGTGTGGGAGCTAATGTAGACAGATTCATGCACTAGCAAGGACTGAACAGACTAGCTGGGCATTTATATGCACCTGGTAAGGGTGCCCAGATGTGATTGGCCAGAGCAGTGTAGTAACAGGACAGGGTGGACAGTGTAATGTGAGTTAGCAGATGAAATAGAAAATGTATAGGAAAAGTAATTGCAAGCAGGTTAGAGCTCGACTGTACCTGTAACATGGGAGACAAAAGTATTATTTAAGTGATGGAGATATCTGTAGCAAAATAGCTGAGCTATAATGGCCAAGGCTCCATGGAGGTACTCACCATAAGGCGCTAAGAGCAGAATGGCGTCTCTGTTTTTCACTGGAGGTAATCATTTAAATGTGAAGGTACAACATCAATTCCAGAAAAATGTAAAAATATATACTTTGTAAGGGATTGCTTAAAAAGGTTGTTCAGCACTTACTTTTTTTAAGGCTCACACATTGCAGTACCGGAACTAATTGGCACATGTGTTTTTGCCACAAATGGTAAAAAAAATGAAGCATTTTACAGCACATATGCTAACGATGTAAATCGCCCGTAAAATAGGCCATTTTTCTGGTCAGTCTGAGTAAAAAAAAGGCTTTACAGACTTATCCAATCCCACGCCGTACTGCTCCTCCAACGCTCACTGGTTGTTCACTGTTCTCTACCTTTTGGTCCTATATCAACTCTCAGGAAATGTCAACTCAGATAATCCTTAGCTGTAACCAGTGATAAGCAGAACAGGCATTTCTAGACATTTTGGGGGAGATTTTTCAAAACCTTTGTAAAGTAAACTTTGCTGAGTTGCCCATACAACCAATCAGATCGCTTCTTTCATTTTGGAAAAGGCCTTTGAAAAATGAAAGAAGTGATCTGATTGGTTGCTATGGGCAACTGGGCAACTTTTCATCTGGACAGGTTTTGATAAATCTACCCCTTTAATCTATTGAAACAGGACAAGGATTAGTGATCAGCGAGAACCCGGAGGGCATCAGTATGGCAGCAGAAGATCAGACAAATGGATAATGTGTTTGCATTTTTTTAATCCTGCCTGACCACTTTAAAAAAAGGGGTACTCTGGTGGAAAACTTTTTATTTTTTTTTAATCAACTGGTGCCAGAAAGTTAAACAGATTTGTAAATTACTTCTATTAAAAAATCTTAATCCTTCCAGTACTTATTAGCGGCTGTATACTACAAAGGAAATTCTTTTTTTTTCTTTATTTCTTTTCTGTCACGACCACAGTGCTCTCTGCTGACACCTCTGTCCAAAGCAGGAGAAAATCCCCATAGCAAACATATGACATGGACAGAGGTGTCAGCAGAGTGCACTGTGGTCGTGACAGAAAAGAAATCTCAAAAGAAAAGAAATTCCTCTGTAGTATACAGCCGCTAATAAGTACTGGAAGGATTAAGAATTTTTTATGGAAGTAATTTACAAATCTGTTTAACTTTCTGGCACCAGTTCATTTAAAAAGTTTTCCACCGGAGTACCCCTTTAAAATTCTACAGAAAACGTATTTTGTTTTATTTCTCAAATTTCATTGCAATTATGTGTACCTGTATCCCTAGATCAAAAGTATACATACAATTGCTTTCTTGCTTTTCATACCTGTTTGCACTGTTAAGCTGGGTTCATATGTATCTGGCGATACGGCTCAGTGAACCCAGCCTAAGGGTCTATTCACATGGCGGAATTCCACCTGAAATGAAAGCCCAATACACTTCTATGGGATTCCGCACTCCCGTTGACACTTCGGAATTTCCGCAAGCGGAAATTCCGAAGTGTCAACGGGAGTGCGGAATCCCATAGTAGTGTATTGGGCTTTCATTTGAGGTGGAATTCCGTCATGTGAATAGACCCTAAAAGTGTCCGCAACTCATGGAAATGTACATCAGTTGGCTAGGATCTGGTGTCCATTATTATCCATTCCCGGATGAGGGAATGCTGCAAGACACATTCCCCTGTGTGGCATATTCACCGATCCCACTTCCAAACTGAGGCATCGGATCAAATTAATGGGTTTAGTAAAATTATCAGTTTCCTTCCGTCTCTGAAACGCTCCCGGATCGTGGGACATATGTGAAGGAAGCCTTAAAGGGGTACTCTGGTGGAAAACTTTTTTTTTTAAATGAACTGGTGCCAGAAAGTTAAACAGATTTGCAAATGACTTCTAATTAAAAATGTTAAAGGGGTATTCCAGGCAAAAACTTTTTTTATATATATCAACTGGCTCCGGAAAGTTAAACAGATTTGTAAATTACTTCTATTAAAAAAATCTTAATCCTTCCAATAGTTATTAGCTTCCGAAGTTGAGTTGCTGTTTTCTGTCTAACTGCTTTCTGATGACTCACGTCCCGGGAGCTGTCCAGCTCCTATGGGGATATTCTCCCATCATGCACAGCTCCCGGGACGTGACATCATCATTGAGCAGTTAGACAGAAAACTTCAGAAGCTAATAAGTATTGGAAGGATTAAGATTTTTTAATAGAAGTAATTTACAAATCTGTTTACCTTTCCGGAGCCAGTTGATATATAAAAAAAGTTTTTGCCTGGAATACCCCTTTAACCCTTCCAGTACATATTAGCTGTTATATGCTCCACAGGAAATTCTTTTTTTTCTCCTTTTTTTCTGACCACAGTGCTCTCTGCTGACACCTCTGTCCATGTCAGGAACTGTTCAGAACAGGGTAGGTTTGCTATGGGGATTTGTTCCTACTCTGGACAGTTCTTGACATGGACAGAGGTGTCAACAGGGAGCACTGTGGTCAGACAGAAAGGAAATTCAAAAAGAAAAGAACTTCCTGTGGATCATACAGAAGCTGATAAGTACTGCAAGTGTAAAGATTTTTAAATAGAAGTAATTTATAAATCTGTTTAACTTTCTGGCACCAGTTGATTTAAAAAAAAAAAAAAAAAAGTTTTCCAGTGGAGTACCCCTTTTAAAGTTTTATAGGTATTGGAGATGCCTGCAAATCAGTAATGTGCTACAGTGAAACCTTTTTGAGCCAACCACTCAAAGTTGCACAGCAAATGGTTTTTACAAAGTATGAATAATAAATGTGGAACTGAAAATCTGTCATAGAAAATTACATAAGGGTTAGGGGTTGTTTTCTCAAAGAGGTGATCTTTAGAAGTAATCATATGGTATTGTCAGCATGTACAACACTGAATCTGAACGGTCTAGTCCTTCACCTTGAGCTGAGCCTCTGATGCCATCTAGTGTCACATCTATCCATTGTTTACATTATTTCATTACGGTTAAAGCAAACTTTCAAGCGATTCTGAACAATGAAAATTTGTCGGGAATGTGTATAGTAATATGACATACACAGGGGCCTACACTGATACAGGGACAGGTTATATACTAATTCCCAGCAGGATGCAAACAGTCCACAATGCTATATTAGGGAGGTTGCACTGGTTGCTAAGGCTTCTTGTGTGGAGCAGAGAGAAGCTGCTGGGCAACCTGCTGGATCGAATATTATGGACATGACTAATAGTATATAAACCAGCATGGCGCACTACACGTAGCTGTGCGCACCCTATTAGAAGCCTTATCTATGTGCAAGTTCCTGGAGGGATCCACCAAATGGAAAAGAATTTAGGAAAACTAGAACAATGGTCAGAACTCTGGCAACTGAAATTTAATGTGGATAAGTGCAAGATAATGCACCAGGGGCGTAAAAACCTTCGGGCAGAATATAGAATATTTGACTCAGTCCTGACCTCAGTATCTGAGGAAAGGGATTTAGGAGTAATTATTTCAGAA
This sequence comes from Hyla sarda, assembly GCF_029499605.1. Taxonomy (NCBI): domain Eukaryota; kingdom Metazoa; phylum Chordata; class Amphibia; order Anura; family Hylidae; genus Hyla; species Hyla sarda. The sequence goes on from NC_079201.1 coordinate 31,472,588, forward strand.
GACTTAAAGGTAGGAAGACAATGTAATAGAGCAGCAGGAAACGCTAGCAGAATGCTTGGATGTATAGGGAGAGGTATAAGCAGTAGAGAGAGAGAAGTGCTCATGCTGCTGTACAGAACACTGGTGAGACCTCACTTGGAGTATTGTGCGCAGTACTGGAGGCCGTATATCCAGAAGGATATAGATATTCTAGAGAGAGTTCAGAGAAGATACTAAACTAGTACATAGATTGCAGGATAAAACTTACCAGGAAAGGTTAAAGGACCTTAACATGTATAGAAGAAAGAAGAGACAGAGGGGAAATGATAGAGACTTTTATATACATAAAGGGGATCAACATGGTAAAGGAGGAGAGGAGATTTAAAACAAGAAAAACTACCACAAGAGGACATAGTTTTATATTAGAGGGGCAAAGGTTTAAAAGTAATATCAGGAAGTATTACTTTACTGAGAGAGTAGTGGATGCATGGAACAGCCTTCCTGCAGAAGTGGTCGCTGCAAATACAGTGAAGGAGTTTAAACATGCATGGGATAAGCATAAGGCTATCCTTCATATAAGATAGAGATAGGTATAAGGCTATCCTTCATATAAGATAGGGATAGGCATAACACTATCCTTCATATAAGATAGGGATAGGTATAAGGCTATCCTTCATATAAGATAGGGATAGGTATAAGGCTATCCTTCATATAAGATAGGGATAGGTATAAGGCTATCCTCCATATAAGATAGGGATAGGTATAAGGCTATCCTTCATATAAGATAGGGATAGGTATAAGGCTATCCTTTATATAAGATAGGGATAGGTATAAGGCTATCCTTCATATAAGATAGGGATAGGTATAAGGCTATCCTTCATATAAGATAGAGATAGGTATAAGGCTATCCTTCATATAAGATAGGGATAGGTATAAGGCTATCCTCCATATAAGATAGGGATAGGTATAAGGCTATCCTTCATATAAGATAGAGATAGGTATAAGGCTATCCTTCATATAAAATAGGGATAGGTATAAGGCTATCCTTCATATAAGATAGGGATAGGTATAAGGCTATCCTTTATATAAGATAGGGATAGGTATAAGGCTATCCTTTATATAAGATAGGGATAGGTATAAGGCTATCCTTCATATAAGACAGGGATAGGCATAAGGCTATCCTTCATATAAGATAGGGATAAGTATAAGGCTACCCTTCATATAAGATAGGATTCAGATTATTGGGCAGACTAGATGGGCCAAATGGTTCTTATCTGCCGACACATTCTATGTTTATATGTTTCTAAGTATGAATATGGCCAGTTTTAGAGTAGGTGTGAACTAAACTTTAGACAAGTGTGGGCAACATGCCAAAAATTTAATCTAGGGACAGTAATGCGTAAATTCTCTATCCTGTAGATAGGTGAGGCATTTTTCTTACTTTTAAAGGGGTACTCTGGTGGAAAACTTTTTTTTTTTTTTTTTTTAAATCAACTGGTGCCAGAAAGTTAAACAGATTTGTAAATTACTTCTATTAAAAAATCTTTATCCTTCCAGTACTTATTAGCAGCTGTATACTACAAAGGAAATGCTTTTCTTTTTGGATTTCTCTTCTGTCACGACCACAGTGCTCTCTGCTGAACTCTGCTGTCCATTTTAGGAACTGTCCAGAGCAGGAGAAAATCCCCATAGCAAACATATGCTGCTCTGGACAGTTCCTAAAATGGACAGAGATGTCAGCAGAGAGCACTGTGGTTGTGACAGAAGAGGAAATAGCTGGGAGACGTTTGCGCTCAACAAATATCTGTTACAGGATTTTATTCTAGAACTTGATTCTAGCCCAGACTTCCATTAGACAATGCATGTACCGAATAAGAGTCACTGACAATAGTTGTGTCCCTAAGGAGTAGAGTGGTGGTCAGTCAAACAAGCAGCCACTTACATCTTATATACAGAGATAATAAACTCTTCTTTAGCTACCATCTAGCTTTTAGTATAGTCAGTTACCCTATGGGATGTGGCTGTTTTTACAAGACTTTTAGAGGAGCCAAATAGACGCATTAAAGAAACGTGTTCAGATGGACCCACTTCTGGACATCTGTTGGACTGGGTGCCATCTCTCTCTCTTAACATTTTTTATTACATCCATGGAGCAAAAAATATGATGGCAGACTTTAAGCTTATTTATATAGAAAAGGGCAAAAAGTAAAGTTTACTCCCGACCTCTTTAGAATGTAGTTTTCATTTTTACTTTAATCTTTTTGTAAAGTATTACAATACAGGCATAGCAATATGGTTGCTGGAGTTTTACACAGACCCAGCCATTGTTCAGTCTGGACACTGTCAGGCCTTGGTGTAAACATTAAAAGTGCTCCTGGTAATACCAATCTGAATAGGATTTTTTGAAGGGGTTACGGGAAGCCCAATCTTGGGTGTGAACAGGGCTGGCTCTGCCTATAGGCAAAATAGGCAGCCACCTAGAGTGCCCTCTTGATGTGGGCACCTCTCTGTCTGCCGCAAGAAAGTTAGACAGCCACTATCTGAACCACTCACTCAACCAGCTTAGCCAGCAGCACCACCATAACCCTCTCTGATGTGCGCATCCCAGTAGTAAGGTAATTACATTGGAGGGGGTATGTTACAGTGTGTCACCCCAGTAGTAAGGTAATTACATTGGAGGGGATATGTTACAGTGTGTCACCCCAGTAGTAAGGAGATTACATGAGGAGGAGGTTTGTTACTGTGTGTCACCCCAGTAGTAAGGTGGGGCGTGACAAAGGGCGTGCCAATGGGTGGAGTCAAGGGGCGGCAAAATTAGCTTTTGCCTAGGGTGGCAAAAATCCTTGCACCAGCCCTGGTTGTGAAGGCCAGATCTTCTGCCACCTTCTGCCATCTTCCTGTCCAATATGATGCAAGTGACAAAGCAGATTCAAGTGAGTCTGTGGGTAGATAGTGAACTATTAAGTCCTTTGTCAGGTCACACATTGGCAATAAAAACAATTAAGGCCATGTTCCCACATGCCTTTGAACGCATGCGGCCTAAAACACCCCCCTATGATTTCACCAATGGCCGCACAATGTTGCCAATAATCCCAGCGGCATCGCAGGGACATTAGAGAATGCAAGGAAAGTGGTTTAAGAGGCACATGTTCACCGGCATATGGGAATAATAGGAAAGACAGCAGTAAACTACATCAGAGTGTGGTAAAACCTAATAACTGGCACTAAATATACTGTGCAAGTGATTGAAAGTAAAGCACTGTTAAGGTAGAATGACTCTGACATACTGCACAAGGCGGCCATACTGGACAGGACACACAGGAGTAAGGTATTAGTGCCACCTCATTGAATTTTTGTCATTGTATAACATGGTAAATATACAGATAATTATACACAGCACCGTGGGCAAACAAATATTAATGTCATTAATAAGCTTTCTTTTCTCTTCATTTCAGGTGATAACACTAGAAGGTTGGGTGGACATCATGTATTTTGTCATGGATGCTCACTCATTTTACAACTTTATCTACTTTATTCTTCTAATTATAGTAAGTTTACCTTAAATATCTCATAATAAGTTCAGAAACGTTGAACATACTTAATCTACTTTGTTTGGTTTATGGAGGTCTTAATACGATTAAACGTTTAAAGGGATACTCCGCCCCTGGACATCCTATCCCCTAACAAAAGGATAGGGGATAAGATCTCTGATCTCAGGGGGTCCGGCTGCTGGGATCCCCTGTGATCTCCGGATCGGAACCACAGCCATCATGCCCCCTCCATTCATGTCTATGAGGGGGGACATGACATCCATGTACTAGCCGCCACGCCCCCTTCCATAGACATGAATGGAGAGGGCGTGGCTTGATGTCACGAACACGGAAGCTCCAAGCTTCTGAGTTCAGAACACTGCGGTGCTGGGGGTCCGGCTTCTGGGACCCTCTTCTTTGAATAGGGGATAAGATGTCTATGGGCAAAGTACCCCTTTAAATCTTGTCATGGCTTTATGAACGTTACTGTCCTCTTTACCATTGTTTAATTGTTAGGAAAATCTCTTGATGTTAATAGCCCTGATATTTGTGAATGAATGCTATACAATTTATGGGTCCGCTCTTGTAGCGTCAGACTGTGGGTCGAGCATTAAAGGGGTACTCCACTGGAAAAAAAATTAAAATCAACTGGTGCCAGAAAGTTAAGCAGATTTGTAAATTGCTTCTATTAAAAAATCTTAATGTTTCCAGTACTTATCAGCTGCTGTATGATCCACAGGAAGTTCTTTTCTTTTGAATTTCCTTTCTGTCTGACCACAGTGATCTCTGCTGACACCTCTGTCCATGTCAGGAACTGTCCAGAGTAGGAGCAAATCCCCATAGCAAACCTCTCCTGCTCTGGACAGTTCCTGACATGAACAGAGGTGTCAGCAGAGAGCACTGTGGTCAGACTGAAAAGAAATTCAAAAAGAAAATAACTTCCTGTGGATCATACAGCAGATAAGTACTGGAAGGAATAAGATTTTTATAATATTAAAATGATTTTTTTAATTGTAAAAGTAACTTACAAATCTCTTAACATTTTTGGCACCAGCTGATTTAAAAAAAATGTTTTCCAGTGGAATACCCCTTTAACCTTTAGCCAAAATGTTGAACTTGTGATGTTACTGCTCTGCTGGCAACTTCTGACTTTGTGTGAATCATCTAGGTCAGTGATGGCGAACCTATGGCACGCGTGCTACAGGTGGCACGCTGAGCCCCCTCTGTGGGCACGCGGCCATAGTTCGCCAGGAGGGGCAAACCGGGACATCTTTTCGGGACACAAGGCTGTCCAGTTACCTTTCTGTGGCCTCTCGTTAACTTTAAAAATGCAGGGGCCACCGGGAGGTAGCGCACGCAGGGAAGTCACTGATGTCCCGTGCGTGCGCCCATAGGAACGGAGGAGCAGAGCATCGAGGAGGAGAACACACAGGCATGGTAAGTTACCTGCACGTCATCTTCAGTGCTCCGACCACCGCTTCTCCAGTCCCGAGACCTACTGCTACAGTAGATCATGACCCCTGACCGGAGCACTGTGTGGCGGTAACACAGACATACAAACATATATGGCTGAAGGCTGTATGTCTGTGGGGGAACTATACTGCATCTAATGTGGGGGAACATACTGCCAACCTAATGTGGGGGAACATACTGCCAACCTAATGTGGGGGAACAAACTGCCAACCTAATGTGGGGGAACATACTGCCAACCTAATGTGGGGGAACATACTGCCAACCTAATGTGGGGGAACTGCAACCTAATGTGGGGGAACACACTGCCAACCTAATGTGGGGGAACTATACTGCCTACCTAATGTGGGGGAACTGCAACCTAATGTGGGGGAACTATACTGCCTACCTAATGTGGGGGAACTGCATCCTAATGTGGGGGAACTGCAACCTAATCAGGGGGAACTGCAACCTAATGTGTGGGGAACATACTGCCAACCTTATGTGGGGGAACATTCTGCCAACCTAATGTGGGGGAACATTCTGCCAAACTAATGTGGGGAATAAACTGCCAACCTAATGTGGGGGAACATACTGCCAACCTAATGTGGGGAAACTAAAACCTAATGTAGGGGAACTATACTGCCTACCAAATGTGGGGGAAATACAACCTAATGTGGGGAACTATACTGCCAACCTAATGTGGGGGAACTACAACCTAATGTGGGGGAACTATACAGCCTACCTAATGTGGGGGAACTGCAACCTAATGTGGGGGAACTACAACCTAATGTGGGGGAACTATACTGCCAACCTAATGTGGGGGAACATACTGCCTAATTAATGTGGGGGAACATACTGCCTACCTAATGTGGGGGAACTACAACCTAATGTGGGGGAACTATACTGCCTACCTAATGTGGGGGAACTGCAACCTAATGTGGGGGAACTATACTGCCAACCTAATGTGGGGGAACATACTGCCAACCTAAAGTGGGGGAACATACTGCCTACCTAATGTGGGGGAACTACAACCTAATGTGGGGGAACTATACTGCCTACTTAATGTGGGGGAACTGCAACCTAATGTGGGGGAACTTCAACCTAATGTGGGGGAACATACCACCAACCTAATGTGGGGGAACTACAACCTAATGTGGGGGAACAAACTGCCTACCTAATGTGGGGGAACTACAACTTAATGTGGGGGAACAAACTGCATACCTAATGTGGGGTAACTACAACCTAATGTGGGGAAACATACTGCCTACCTAATGTGGGGGAACTACAACCTAATGTGGGGAAACATACTGCCTACCTAATGTGGGGGAACTACAACCTAATGTGGAGGAACATACTGTCTACCTAAGTTGTTTTTTCTAAACTGAAACCTCAGTATCCTGGTTTAATTGCTGTGCTGGCAATTTGAGGGGAAAAAAGTTGGCGTGCATTACGGTTTGGGCACTCGAGCTCAAAAAGGTTCACCATCACTGATCTAGGTGAAGCAGATAGGTGGGCCTAATAGATCTGTCAGCTACATTTAAAACTGAAAACTTCACAGAGGAAGCAAAATCAATACCCTGCTAGAAATATCGGTTCACAGAAGGGGTAAAGACATATAAAACATAACGTTTAATCGTGCTATTTAAAACAACAGAATCCCCACTGACATACAAACAACAAGGAGATAGGTCAAAGAGGCCCAGAGGCCACAACTAGCGATGATAGTTGGAGTCAAACAGTTCAGTGGCCTGAGTAGAGACAAAAAGTGGGGTGACCGGGAAAATTGTAAAGACCAGGTGGGGTGGGACTATGACCCTAGTATACCCTGCCAGGGGAGATGTTGTGCCCACTAGCCCTGCTCGCTCAGGGAGCTGTCGGGACACTCGTCCTTGAAAGGACAGGGCGGGCTATACATTTGTTCTAGTTTAGGGGCTGACCAAGGGATAGACCGGGGCAGGGGTCGTCCTTTCAAGGACGAGTGCCCCGACAGCTCCCTGAGCTAGCAGGGCTAGTGGGCACAACATCTCCCCTGGCAGGGTATACTAGGGTCATAGTCCCACCCCACCTGGTCTTTACAATTTTCCCGGTCACCCCACTTTTTGTCTCTACTCAGGCCACTGAACTGTTTGACTCCAACTATCATCGCTAGTTGTGGCCTCTGGGCCTCTTTGACCTATCTCCTTGTTGTTTGTATGTCAGTGGGGATTCTGTTGTTTTAAATAGCACGATTAAACGTTATGTTTTATATGTCTTTACCCCTTCTGTGAACCTACATTTAAAACTGTCTCAAAACAGTAGTTAAGTTCTGCAAAAGGTTGCAGTCACACTACAGAATTTCTGAGCTGCCGATGCGGCAACCTCCTATAGTTTTTAACAGGATTCTGCTGCACCGTGCACACTGGACTCCCCAGAAAGAGTCTATTTGAATATGCACTGCTGTCAATGGTGACAGCACAGACCAGTCTAAATCAGTCAGCGCCTGCTGTGCACAGAATGTCCACCTGGAATTTCTAGATAAGAACCAATAGGTTGCATGGCTCGGAAAATTCACAATGAATTTTTTATAAAATTTAAACAATCCACTCCAACATAGAAAAGTCATCTGAAAAAAAAAGTTTTATACAGTTGGGTAAGAGCTGGAACTGACTCAATATAGAAAAAAATGAAAAGGGGTACTCCGGCCCTAAGACATCTTATCCCCTATCCAAATGATAGGGGATAACATTTCTGATCGCGGGGGTCCCGCCACTGGGGACTACCACAATCTCTCATGCAGCACCCACCTGTCTCAGCTGCACGGAGCGCTGGAGGCTCCGTGTCTGAAGCCTCACGACCACGGTGTCAGAGTATCTTGACGTCACGACTTCACCCCCTTGTGACATCACGCCTAGGGCTTGACTTCACAAGGGGGCGGAGTCGTGACATCACGATACTCCGAACCCGTGGTCGTGAGGCTTCAGACATGGAGCCTCCAGTGCTGCATGCAGCTGAGACAGGTGGGTGCTGCATGAGAGATTGCGGGGACCCCCACGATCAGAAATGTTATCCCCTATCATTTGGATAGGGGATAAGATGTCTTAGGGCCGGAGTACCCCTTTAACTTACCCCTAAACTCCCCACTGCTCCAGTGTTCCCCATCAGACCTGCAGTGATGACATCCCATCAGGGGCATACACAGAAAATTTGCCACTAGTGGCAAAACAAATATTTGGCACCACACACTCGGGATATCCTGCTCTATGCCACACCCCCTTCCGTAAATATGCACGCCCCTGTCTAGTCACCACACGGAGCTTAGACTAACACAGCCCATATGAAAATAAAGCCCCACTTATCTGACAGATTTACTGAATCAGTCTGAGAGGACTACAAAGCCCTGGAACTCGGCAATAGGGCTGATCATTATGCTGTAAATAGGTGTGTGATCTGCTGCTCCAGGCTATCTACTGGTTACTGCAACTCCTGTTTTGAAGAGTGACTACAGCTCCTTTTTGAAGGGGAACTCTGGTACTTAACAACTCATCCCTTTTCCTGAGGGTAGGAGATGAGTAAGTGATCGCAGGGAGTCTGAGTGCTAGGACCCTCCGCGATCTCCTGTCCGGCACCCCGACTCTTCCCATGCACAGGGTGGATAGAGGATAAGTTGTTAAGTTACAGAGTTCCCCTTTAAGTTTGCAATATGTAGAATCACTTCCTATCATAATTATCTTATGTTCTTTCATTTCTATAAATAAAATATGAACTGCAATTAAGAAGCAACTGGATAGTGATGTTGATTTTAGCCTGGAGCTATCCAGTTCTGTGCAGTTGTGCTTCATTTGTATGTAACATGTACCAATTACATAATGTTTAGATATCAATCATTCACTTTATGTATAAAGACACACGGACATAGGCCACTGAAAATGTGTTCTTCATGATCCGGGTTTAACCCTTTCATGGCAATGCCCGTTTGTACCTAAATGACTAGCTAATTATTTTTCTGCTTTTACCTCTCCTCTTCCTGTATTTGTTTTCATTGATGTGGCCATATTAGGCCTATATTGGGCCACACTATGTTTTTGCATCCTGTTAAAAAAGGTACTGTTTTTTTATTTTTAATATTAGAACAAAGGCATCTTTAACCTTTTCAGAATGCAGGGCGTACGCGTATGCCCTGCATCCTGAGCCCTTAAGGACCTGGGGCGTACAGGTACGCCCGTGGGAATTTTGGTCCCCGCTGCTAATCATTCAGCAGGCATCCCGGCCAGGGCCAGACTGGCCATTGGGAACACTGGGCATTTTCCCGGTGGGCGGGGCCATCTGTGGACGGGGCCATTCCCCTGCCTGCTCTTAATACTAAGCAGCCGCAACTTGCAGCCACAGCTATTAGAGCTGTGCCCAGGGCCACCGTCAGGGGGATACAGCGACTGACAGGTCGGGCACTGCCTGAGTCTGAGAAGTGGCTGCTGCTGCCAGTCTTTACTTACTGTTTTCCCCTTCAGGCCCTTTTAAAACCGGCGCAGGGGCCGCACTGACTCTCTGGGAGGAAAAGAGCAGCTGAGAGCTCCTCCCCCCTCCCCCTCATGACCCCCTGTGTGCCACCTTATTGGTGGAGTAGGAGAATGCTGTATTTCCTGTCCACCACAGACCCAGAGCTGCCTGGGAAAAGGAAGCCTTCCCCTGCCCACAGCTGATGCCATGTTCAGTAAGTAAGGCTGCTTTCACACTATAAAGTTCTTCCGTGTTAAAGAGCCGTTATATTGTTCAATTATGAAAACCCTTAAAAACGTTACACAGCCGTCATAAAAATCCCATACGGCCGTTACAAAATCCCAATAAAGTCTATGGGATTTTTACATTATCCAATTTAACCCATCATAGCCCGTTATTAATAACAGATGTTATTTGTGACAGGAGAAAAAAACGGTACATGCACTATTTTTGTCCCGTCACAAAATAACGTCCGTTATTATTAACTGGCTATGATGGGTTAAATTGGATAATGTAAAAATCCCATAGACTCTAAAGGGATTTTGTAACGGCCGTATGGGATTTTGTAAAGGACGTTTTTAAGGGTTTTCATAACGGAACATTATAATGGCTCTTTAAAACAGAAGAACTTTACAGTGTGAAAGCAGCCTTAGATTCTATATATCTCTCTACTTTCCATCTGTCTGTCTATCTCTCTATCTATCTCTATCTATCTCATATCTATCTCTCTATCTATCTATCTATCTATCTCATATCTATCTATCTCATATCTATCTATCTCTCTATCTCATATCTATCTATCTCATATCTATCTATTTATCTTATATCTATCTTTCTATCTATCTCTCTATCTATCTATCTCATATCTATCTCTCTATCTATCTCATATCTATCTATCTCTCTATCTATCTATCTCATATCTATCTATTTATCTTATATCTATCTTTCTATCTATCTCTCATATCTATCTATCTATCTATCTATCTATCTTTCTATCTATCTCATATCTATCTATCTATCTATCTATCTATCTATCTATCTCACATCTATCTATCTCTCATATCTATCTATCTATTTATCTAGCACAGGAAAAGGTAGAGCAGCACGTCCCACAGTAATATGATGGTGGTGCAAGCAGCGAGTAGAGCCCCAGTCAAGGCAAGTTAGACATCTAGGAAGGATGCCGCAGCAAACGGAGGATTCAAGTGCAAAAACAGTGGTTTATTCCATGGTAATACAGGTTAGCAACGTTTCTGCTGCCAATGCAGCCTTTATCAAGCGTGATAAAGGCTGCATTGGCAGCAGAAACGTTGCTAACCTGTATTACCATGGAATAAACCACTGTTTTTGCACTTGAATCCTCCGTGTGCTGGGGCATCCTTCCTAGATATCTATTTATCTATCTTATATTCAGGGAACTGCCTGAGAGAAGGACTGCCATTTTTTCTTTTTTTTTTTTAAAGGCAAACTGTCAGCAAAGTCACCCACACTAACCAGTGGTACTGGCTAGAGATGAGCGAACTTACAGTAAATTCGATTCGTCACGAACTTCTCCGCTCGGCAGTTGATGATTTTTCCTGCGCAAATTAGTTCAGCCTTCAGGTGCTCAGGTGGGCTGGAAAAGGTGGATACAGTCCTAGGAAAGATTCTCCTAGGACTGTATCCACCTTTTCCAGCCCACCGGAGCATCTGAAAGCTGAACTAATTTATGCAGGAAAAGTCATCAACTGCCGAGCGGAGAAGTTCGTGACGAATCGAATTTACTGTAAGTTTGCTCATCTCTAGTACTGGCTGGTAGTGCGGGTGATGCTGATTAAAATGGTGCCAGCCTTGCCTGGATCCGTTGCCTCATTCCGCCGTTATATTCCATTTTGTGGTTATGGTAATGAGGACCAAGTGGCATGGACGGGGTTAGAAGCTTGCCTTCTGGCACTGGGACATTGGCCGGGCTACTGAATATTCATTCCCTCCCTCCGCTTCACACAGAAGACGTGTTTGGAAAGTGAAGAGGAGGGGGGAGAAGTGGAGGGAGGGAATGAATATTCATTAACCCGGCCGATGTCACAGTGCCCAAAGGCAAGCTTCTAACCCCGCCCATGCCACTTGGTCCTCATTACCATAATCACAAAACAGAATATAACGGCGGATTGAGGCGATGGATCCAGGCAAGGTTAGCACCATTTTAATCAGCATCACCCGCACTACCAGCCAGTACCACTGGTTAGTGTGGGTGACTTTGCTGACAGTTTGCCTTTAAACGGCAGAAAGGGGGCCCGCTGCCAGCCCTTAACCCCAAGTCTAGCCCCAAACCTCTATTCACTTAGACTGCAGGATGGGCTGTAGGTACTTTAAAGCCAGCACAGGGGCTGCCAGGGGTAGGCACTACTTCTGGGAACACTATCTACTGGGGGCACTATCTACTGGGAGCATTACCTACCTGGGTAAAGTACCTACTGGGGGCATTATCTACCAAGGGACACTACCTACTGAGGGCACATTCTGCCTAGAGAAACGTCTTACTGGGGGCATTACCTACTTGGGGAAATTACCTATTATTGGTATTACATACCTGGGGGTACTACCTACTGAGGGCACTACTTATTATGGATATTACCTACCTTAGGGCACTACCTACTGATGGCACTTCCTACTAGGGGCTTTAGCTACCTGGGGAGGCACTAGCTACTGGAACACTACCTATATTGGGGCTTACCTACTACCTTCTGGGGGTATTATCTACCTGTGGGGGCACAACCTACCTGGGAAATTACCTACTACATACCTTTGGGGCATTACCTACAACCTACCTGGGGGCATCACCTGGTACCTACTGGGGTCATAATCTACCTGTGGGCACTACTTTCTGGTGAAATTACCTACTGGGGGCATTAGCTGCCTGGGAGCAATACAAGGGGCATTCCCTACATACTGGGGGCACTACCAACCTACTGGGAGCTTCTGCCTTATTGGGGAGATTCTCTACCTACCTACTTGGGCATTACTTAGGGCACTGAGAGTAGGGAACAGGTGGGAGATGTGCTGGAAAGTGTGGAGCCTAATATGTTTGTTGCCTGGCAGATTCTGCGGTGACGACTCATGATTGGAAGAAGATTTCATGACGTTCTAAGTAAGACAGAGAAGAAAAGATAAGAGAACGACTCCAAGAATACGATTTCTGTGAGTCAGTAGAAACCACTGTAATCGCTTATACAGTTTGCAGTGCCTTTATAGAGCCAGGGTCACTACTATATGGGCTTTTTATGGGGATATTGGTCTATTTTCAGTGGCTTTTATACAGTCACTATGTGGTGGTAATGGTAGTGGTCATGGTGTAGCGGTATTATTCTTACTCTTATTGGTAATATTGGTCTCAGTATACAGGATTTGGTCAGTAACAGTATGATGGCAATATGTATGGTGATAATAGTCCTCCTTGTATACTGGTAATATTGATATAATTGGTCTCAGTATGCAGAATTTGGCCAGTAACAGTATGGTGGTAATATGTATGGTTATAATATTCCTCCTTATTATACTAATGTGTTTTAACCCCTTAAGGACCAAGGACGTACCGGTACGTCCTTGGTCCTGCTCTTCTGATATAACGCGGGGTTACACAGTAACCCCGCGTCATATCATGGCGGGCCCGGCGTCATAGTGAAGCCGGGACCCGCCTCTAATAGCGCGCAGCGCCGATCGCGGCGCCGCGCGCTATTAACCCTTTAGCCGCGCGCTCAAAGCTGAGCCGCGCGGCTAAAAGTGAAAGTGAAAGTTCCCGGCTAGCTCAGTAGGGCTGTTCGGGATAGCCGTGGCTAATCGCGGCATCCCGAACAGCTGACAGGACAGCGGGAGGGCCCCTTCCTGCCTCCTCGCTGTCCGATCGCCGAATGACTGCTCAGTGCCTGAGATCCAGGCATGAGCAGTCATCCGGCAGAATCGTTGATCACTGGTTTCTTATGAGAAACCAGTGATCAACATAGAAGATCAGTGTGTGCAGTGTTATAGGTCCCTATGGGACCTATAACACTGCAAAAAAAAAGTGAAAAAAAAAAGTGAATAAAGATCATTTAACTCCTCCCCTATTAAAAGTTTGAATCACCCCCCTTTTCCAATAAAAAAAAAAAACACAGTGTAAATAAAAATAAAAATAAACATATGTGGTATCACCGCGTGCGGAAATGTCCGAATTATAAAAATATATAATTAATTAAACCGCTCGGTCAATGGCGTGCGCGCAAAAAAATTCCAAAGTCCAAAATAGTGCATTTTTGGTCACTTTTTATATCATTTAAAAATGAATAAAAAGTGATCAATAAGTCTTATCAATGCAAAAATGGTACCGTTAAAAACTTCAGATCACGGTGCAAAAAATGAGTGCTCATACCGCCCCATACATGGAAAAATAAAAAAGTTATAGGGGTCAGAAGATGACAATTTTAAACGTATTAATTATCCTGCATGTAGTTATGATTTTTTCCAGAAGTCCGACAAAATCAAACCTATATAAGTAGGGTATCATTTTAATTGTATGGACCTACAGAATACATATCAGGTGTCATTTTTACCAAAAAATGTACTACGTAGAAACGGAAGCCCCCAAAAGTTACAAAACAGCGGTTTTTTTTTTCAATTTTGTCGCACAATGATTTTTTTTCCCGCTTCACCATAGATTTTTGGGCAAAATGACTGACGTCATTACAAAGTAGAATTGGTGGCGCAAAAAATAAGCCATCATATGGATTTTTAGGTGTAAATTTGAAAGAGTTATGATTTTTTAAAGGCAAGGAGCAAAAAACGAAAATGCAAAAACGGAAAAACCTCCGGTCCTTAAGGGGTTAATCATGGGAAATTGTCTTAACAGGCTAGGTTCATAAAGTGTATTTCAGGCATATTTTATAAAAACAAATGTGCCCACGAAATCCAAAAATGTGTCCAGAGAAAAGCCCATGAAAAAGTGGTTGTGCTCTTACCCATTCAGGGTCCGTTAGGCACCAAAAAGAAAAAAAAGAAAAGAACCAAACGGAACCTAAAAGGGTCGGAGCACTACAGCAGTGTGTACCTAGCCTAAGTGAACAAACAGCCCTAGGTGTGACAAGGTGACTTTAAAACATGCTCTGTATGTACTTGTTTTTGCAAGAAAGACTATTTTATTACTATGTTGTAGACTATTTTATTACTATGTTGTATATTGCTTTCTATTAAGCTATAAACTATAGCTGTTTACTTGTGAGGTAGATATCAGCAATGCATGTACTATATTCTTTAAGGAAGCTTTTATAATAGCTTTCCATTGTATCCTGGCAGACAGCCCAAACTGCTGTCCTGACTGCAAAATATGTGATGTCTTTTTCTGCATTGCCATGCTTTTCTTATGTAAATGCAAAGGATAAGAACATAAAAATCCGTTTCAATGTCAAACTAAAATAAATGTTGTCAGCTTGTAAATTTTAGGCTAGTTTCGCACAATGTATGGACCCAATGATCAGACTGTGAAGCTTCAAGCTTATTCTAACATGCCCATAGACTGTCACTAGCCACAGGTGTCTCTTTTTGGCATACATTTGATCTGCATATGCCAGTGGGCCGCACACTGGTCAGGAAACACTGGTTTAGGCATTTCCAAACATAGTTATGGACCATGGTTGATGACCATCATGAATGGTCTGTAATAAGAATCAGACAGTTTTTGAGGGTACTCTGAACACCCGTAGTGCAATTAGTATTCAAGGCCAACATAAGTAGTAGAAAAATTACTTGAAAGGCATATAAAACATAACCTTCATAAGTCCACTATAAAGTATAGAACAATCTTCAAAATGTTGCAATAAAACCGTAGTGTTAGCTACCATATACAGATTACAACCTAAATACATATATCCCATTCAAATGATCAATCTGGCTGTCAGACCTCACAAAAACTAAAATACAATACACACTTCCAGACTGCCCAACATGTTTCTATCGCTAATTCAGGCGACGTCATCAGGGGGAGAAGCACTGGGAGGGATGACTAAACACAGGTATGTAAACAGTAACTCATGTGCAGTGACAGTAAGCCTAGGTATGTAAACAGTATGTAAACTCATGAACAGAAACTCATGTCAGTCCCACACTCAAAGGAAAAGAACTAGAGCAAGAATCACCAGTAAGTGGGCAACAACAATGACTCACTGCACAAGTTATACAAGGAAAGTGCTATGTGCTCAGATAAATACTAAGAGCGATATTACATTCCATTATTGCGAGGAGCCCTGTCCCCCAGCTAGAATAGTGTCCCAAACCAGTTGGCTAACAATAATAACAAAGCTGTGGACAAAGATATGTCAGGAGCCACTCAACCCCAGTGCTACTCACGACCCCGACTGTTATTGTGGTATTAGGTAACAGCCCTGTTGTGTCCGCAGCTAGTTACGTTACTCTGGATTTGTGTCGTTTTCCCATCTCACTGCTGTGGCAGCTGGCAGGAAAAGTGTCTGGCGCGGAATATATCCATTCTGGAATTTGTTCTATACTTTTTAGTGGACTAATTAAAAGTTAAAGGGGTTATCCAGGAAAAAACTTTTTATATATGTATATATATATATATATATATATATATATATATATATATATCAACTGGCTCCGGAAAGTTAAACAGATTTGTAAATTCCTTCTATTAAAAAAAATCTTAATCCTTTCAGTACTTATGAGCTGCTAAAGTTGAGTTGTTCGGAACTGTCCAGAGTAGAAGCAAATCCCCATAGCAAACCTATTCTACTCTGTGCAGTTCCCGAGTCAGACAGAGATGTCAGCAGAGAGCACTGTTGCCAGACAGAAAAGAACAACTCAACTTCAGCAGCTGATAATTATTGGAAGGATTAAGATTTTTTAATAGAAGTAATTTACAAATCTGTTAAACTTTCTGGAGCCAGTTGAGCCATATATATATAAAAAGTTTTTCCTGGAATACCCCTTTAAGTTTTTTTTATATGCCCATCATGAATGGTCTGAAAGGAGGGGGATGCTGAGCACTGAGTAGTCCAAGATGCTGCTGGCCATGTAATTATTCATATTTTTATTATAATTATTATGAACGCTGATGGGGCTGGCAAAAAAGAGCGGGCACCAAGAACTTTTTTTTATTGCCCATATTATGTTATTACATTTTTACCAAGAACAGGAGGGTCATTTTAAATATTAGTGAAACTGAACTAGAAAATGTTTCCGAGAGAATTGACCAGGAGGGTTAACTAACCATTTATACAGTCTGCCCTATATCATTCATCAGCTCTAACATCTTGGGTATGTTAAATACATGTAATTGCTGCTCCCAGACATTCTCGTCTCAATCGTTTCATGCTATAAGTCTATTTACCAATAACAGTCCTCAAAATTATTATGGCAGATAAAGTCTTCCAAGGAAGAGGCGGGTTTAAGCGGCGCTGACTAGGGATAGGCACGTCAAGAGGATTAAATGGTTTTATTGGAAAGAAAATGCAACGCGTTTCACCGCGCTTGCGCGGTGAAACGCGTTGCATTTTCTTTCCAATAAAAGCATTCAATCTACCTGACGTGCCTATCCCTGGTCAGCGCCGCTGAAATCCACCTCTTCCTTGGAAGTCCTCATCTGCCATTGTCCGTATGGTTGGGGAGGCTGCAGACCAGGCCCCTTTGCTCATTCACGCTGACCATTGTTGTGTGTGAGCTCACACAACCTCCTATGGTAAGAGTTTCTAGTTATATTGCTGGTTTACCTATAGGCGGTTTTATGCTATATTTTTATACTCAAAATTATTATGTCCTAAACCAAATTATATGAGGAAATACAATGACATGGAGTCATGGTTAGAACATCAACTAGGGTAGACCTCAGAGGTGATTCCCAACTGAGTATTAGAACACAGTATAAAAATAAACCCAACTAAGCAAAGTATGGATTGTGCACAGTGAAAAGGACTTAAAGGGGTGCTCAGCGTTTGGAACAAACTGTTTTGTACGCTGCAGCCGGCGACGTAATAGCCCAACCCCCTTATGATGTCACACCCCGCCCCCTCAATGCAAGTCTATGGGAGGGGGCGTGACAGCTGTCACGCCCCCTCCCATAGACTTGCATTGAGGGGGTGGGTATGACGTCATAAGGGGGCGGGGCTATGACGTCACAAGCTCCCGGCACCGTCTCCAATGTTCGGAATAGTTTGTTCCAAACACTGAGCAGCAGAGTCTTTAAAAAGACCATGGGTGCTCAGTCCTCAAAGCCTGACCAAGACGGTAGTATCCAGGTAGAAAGCCAAAATGAAGGCTGGCACTCCAAATGAGGTATCCATTGAACGTTTGGTTTTATTAACCCAACAAATACAAGGATGCAACGTTTCTTAGCCTGCTTGAGAAAGACCTTATGGTAAGGTTGAAACGTTGCATCCTTGTATTTGAAGGGTGAATAAAACCCATTGTTCAATGGATGCTTCATTTAGAGTGCCATCTTCCATTTTTGGAATGAACGGTTAAAAAAAATACTAGGTAAGACTACATATTGTGTAATTTTAAGGTTACGTTGCTATTGTTGTGGATATAAAGTAGTTCTTTCGGATTTTCATGTACTAATCACAGAACTGCCTTGAATTTCTTTAGATTGGATCATTTTTCATGATCAACCTATGTCTAGTGGTCATAGCTACTCAGTTTTCCGAAACTAAGCAGCGGGAGAGCCAACTTATGAAGGAACAGAGAGTCCGTTTCCTTTCCAATGCAAGCACACTCGCCAGCTTCTCTGAGCCTGGCAGTTGTTATGACGAGCTTCTGAAGTATTTGGTGTACGTGACTCGTAAGGGAAGTAAGCGTCTTGTCCAGCTCTACAGAGCAGCAGTCTTCAAACTTGGTTTCACGTCTAGTCCTATGGTGAAGAGCAACAATGAAAAACCAAATCGCAAACATAGGAGAAGAAGGTCTTCAGTGCACCACCTAATCCATCACCATCACCATCACCATCATCATTACCACCTGGGAAATGGCAGCCTAAGAGCGCCACAGGCCAGCCCAGAGCTCAGCGAAGTGGAAACCAATTCTCCTCATAATGGAACTAGACTAATGCTATCGTTTTCCGGGGCTCAGACGTCCCCCATTGCTTCAGCCTCCAATGCACAATCCATTCACAGCATTTACCATGCCGACTGCCATCTTGAAAATGTGCCTTGCGTGCCCGTCTTTGCCCAGCCTGGTACAATTATGCCAAATTCAGAGGTTGTCCAAAAAAGTATTGTAGGAAAGAAAAACTATCCTACTGTTCACCCAAGCATGTCACCAGAAATACAGAAGAAAACAGAACAAGGGGACGTTTCAGAAAGCCTTGTGATCACAAGTGACCCCAGCCTTTACACAGGGCCAATATACAGTTCAATGAACAGGCTACTAGAGACCCAAAGTACAGGTACGGTAAAACAAAATCACATTTTGGACCATAGATAGCCTCTGTTATTTTAATGTATGGATTCTGTGGGGGAGATTTATCAGAACCTGTCCAGAGGAAAAGTTGCCCAGTTGCCCAAGCAACCAATCAGATCGCGTCTTTCATTTTTACCAAGGCCTCTGCAAAATGAAAGTAGCGATCTGATTGGTTTCTATGGGCAACTGGGCAACTTTTGCTTTGCACAGGTTTTGATAAATCTCCCCCTATGTGTTTTAATAAGTAGCCGATGTTCTATGTTTATGAAATACTTATATTTATGCCGTTTGTCTTATCTGATGTGTGAGTCTGAGAATACACTGTGTACACGTAATACGTTAAACTAGTGGATGATGCCTCACCTTATAGGTGATTGGGTGCTTCTCTTGTTTAATGCTTGCCAGGTTACCAGGAGAGGCCGTCATTTTCTGTCTCAGCCGGAATTAGTTAAACTTCACAAGCATGCAAGCAGGCGAGTGAATATTGTTACATATATATGATTTTATTCCTAGCTAGGCTACCTTTTCAACTTCTCTTGCACTCTTAAGCAAAGCAGCTTGCTAAAGACCCTCCACAGTGGTCCTGCGATAGATAGATGTATGGATGCATGCAGGCATGCATGCATGCTTTGCTTTGGCATATACATGTAAATTTATACTCTCACCAAATATGCAGTCAAGAGGGAATATTATTATTTTCATGCATGCCAAAACAGCACTTCACCACTTACTATATCAAAGTCATCGGTAAAAGCATTGGTTGAGATTCCTGTGGATCTAAATTGATCTCAGCCATATTCGTGGGATGAATCGCCACGATCACCTATTTTTTAGTTTTAAGCTGGTCTGGTGATCAGCTGATCGCCACATTTTTAGCTTCACAAATCCTTTTTGACCAGCTACTACTGTGAAGAAAGATGTCTGGCCTTTAAAGGGGTACTCCGCTGCTCAGCGTTTGGAACAAACTGTTCCGAACGCTGGAGCGGGAGCTCATGATGTCATAGCCCGCCCCCTCATGGTGGCATGCCCCGCCCCCTCAATGCAAGTCTATGGGAGGGGGCGTGACAGCCGTCACGCCCCCTCCCATAGACTTGCATATGATGTCACGAGCTCCCGGTGCCGGCTCCAGCATCACGCCACCTACCATAGACTTGCATTGAGGGAGCGGGGCGTGGCGACACAAGCTCCCAGTGCCGGCTCCAGCATTCGGAACAGTTTGTTCCAAACGCTGAGCAGCAGAGTACCCCTTTAAGGATAGCACCTAAAAAGTTCTCAGGATGGCACAAAAAACAAAGTCACCTGCTGCAGATCTCCACCTAACCCCCCAGTGCTGTACTGACAGTGCCAGTCCTGCTGCTTAGACCTCTTAATCTTTGTACCACCACATAGGAAGTGCCTGCTCAGCCAATCTCTTCCCTAAGTAGTGATCCGCATCAGCCAGTAATTGGCTGAGCAGGCATTTCATAATTTCATAGGTATTGGGGCAGAAAAGCGTAAGCACTTAGCAGCGAGACCGGCATCAACAGAACAGCACCAGCAGCTGGTGAGTACGTTTAAAAAAAAAAAAAAATGTTTTATTGCCACCTTGAGGACTTCTGTATTTTTTGTTCTCTGAATATTCCCTTTAAATTGCCCCTACAGTGATCATTGTTAGGGAAACGTAGTGTTACTTGCTAAAAAATACAAATGAATGGTCATATCCTGCTGCATACATCCTCTATCCTGTACTGTACTAGAAATGGATAGCCACTGGGACAAGAGTATTGGAGCATAACTGGGTCAGTTAGGGGGAGAATCTCCAGCTGGACTCATATATAGGCCCTCATTTACTTAGAAAATCGGGTTGTAAGTCTATCCTGCTTTCTTACCCGACTGCTTTTTTCCCCCTAGTATTTATTATCATGTCGCATCCTGTTTGTCGCACTGGGTTTTGTTGGTTTTGGTTTCCAACTCCTCTGAGTTGTCAGGAAAAAATCTACAACAATTCAACAAATTCGGGTTGGAAACCTTTATAAATACATTGGAAAGCTCAGAAATGTCGGGTTACGCCCCTTTTTCAGGTTTGGGAGAATCCACATTGGGTCCGTTGGGAAAAAATGTTGCATCCTGTCGCAGACTGGCGCACGATGTCTGCGACATGTCGCAGGCAAAGATGCGCCAAAAAAACCCGACAAAACAAGTCGGGTTTAGAATAGTAAATGAGGGCCATAGTGTACAGACAAACAACTAGGATATATATGGATCACCCAATAATACGCAATTGTTCATATATGTTGCATATCCTTTATGAAAGATTGTTTTACAGCCCTCTACAGCACTAGACACAAAATTATGCGTGTAAACAATACAATAAGGTTCCATATTGTGTA
Organism: Hyla sarda; assembly: GCF_029499605.1. Lineage (NCBI taxonomy): Eukaryota > Metazoa > Chordata > Amphibia > Anura > Hylidae > Hyla > Hyla sarda. Next base: position 31,493,808 of record NC_079201.1, read on the forward strand.
CCGTGTTATGGGTCAAAATACAGATGGCTGTCTAGGGTTTACCCTAGACAGCCATCTGTATTTTGACCCATAACACGGTTATTATAACACGGTTATTCATATAATTAAAGGGGTACTCCGTTGATCAGCGTTTGGAACAAACTGTTCCGAACGCTGCAGCCGGTGGCTCGTGATGCCATAGCCCAGCCCCCTCATGATGTCACGCACCGCCCCCTCAATGCAAGTCTATGGGAGGGGGCGTGACAGCCGTCACGCCCCCTCCCATAGACTTGCATTGAGGGGGCGCGGTGTGATGGCATGAGGGGTGGGGCTATGGCGTCACGAGCTACCGGTGTCAGCTCCAGCGTTCAGAACAGTTTGTTCCAAAAGCTGAGCAGCAAAGTACCCCTTTAAATCTAGAAGAACTAACTAGATGTATCCAATAACCCCAGTTAGTTCTTTTGCAACTTGTTATATTAGTCAATCAAAATGTAAAAATTACATTATCAAGTCTTACATTATAAACACTATATCAAATAGAAAAGTACCAAATACGGGAAATGTACATTATTTTAAAAAACCATCTGACGCCAGACACGTGACAAAGGTCCAAAAAAGGAATAAGTCAGCCAGATAGTGAGAAGTGAGGGGATCTCTGACTATAAAAAAAAGCTCTTGGTCTATAGCCTATATATGTGTGCAGCCCCAAAATAGTAATAGGGGTGCTGGGTAGTTGGCTTACTTTACACCTGATGTTTAGACAAATCTTCCAAAAAAACTAACATTAAAGGTTACCTCTCATGAAAAAAACATTTGATATATTATAGATTAATATATGCAGAATAACTTTACAATTTCATGTTATTAAAAAAATATGCTTCTTTCTATTTAATTTTCCACTTTGAAGAAATGACCACTAGGGGTCTCCCTACCAGTCCTGGCAGCAAGCATTTCAGACTCATGCTGGAGTCCTAAACACTACGAGCTGCCAGTCTGCTTTGTTCACAAAGGAGAACACTCAGAGCTGCCAGCCTGCTTTGTTCACAGCCTGTTTGGCTGTGCACAAAGCAGGCTGGCAGCTCTGAGTGTTTAGGACTCCAGCATGAGTCAGAAATGCTTGCTGACAGGACTGATCGGGAAAAATACAATAGAAAGGAGCATATTTTTCATTAACATGCTATTGGAAAGTTATTCGACATTCATTAATCTAAAATATATCAAAAGTTTATTTGATGAGAGGTACCCTTTAAATATATCTGATGGACACAAAGTCTAGCCTAGCTTAAATTTCGGCTACATCTAAAACATAGCTTAGTTAAACTTATAAACAGACATACTAATTCACATGCTTCTGTAGGCTTCAGATCATTAATATTCATGTTTACATATTCACTCATGTCCAACTATCCTACATTATTTTCCTTCAGGATGAAAGAACATTGCCAGGGGCATTTTTGGTCCTGCAAGTTATCAAGTTTATATAGGTCTGTGGACACCCCATGTTATCTTGTGGACAGCTGGAGGGAACCTGAGGTTAAAGGGGTTATGCAGGAAAAAAAAACTATTGTTTTTATATATCAACTGGCTCCAGAAAGTTAAACAGATTTGTAAATTACTTCTATTAAAAAAATCTTAATCCTTTCAGTACTTATGAGCTGCTGAAGTTTAGTTGTTCTTTTCTGTCTAAGTGCTCTCTGATGACACGTGTCTGTTCAGTTCAGTTCCCGAGACAAGCAGAGATGTCAGCAGAGAGCACTGTTTCCAGACAGAAAACAACAACTCAACTTCAGCAGCTGATAATTATTGAAAGGATTAAGATTTTTTAATAGAAGTAATTTACAAATCTGCTTAACTTTCTGGAGCCAGTTGATATGAAAAAAAAAAGCTTTTTCCTGGAATACCCCTTTAAATGCATCCAGCTTGTTGCATCTGATTTTCCCATCCATGGTGGCCCCAGACAACCCAAAATATTTAACTAGGCCAACAAGACGCAGGCCCAAGGTGGCACTTTATCAGGGGATGGCAACTGGGGACATAATTATTATTTTTTTCTTCTCAAATCTATTATGGCTGCCAGCAACTTTGGACAACCCCCTCAACAAAATACACATTTTGGCATTTCCTATCTATATTTAAAGCGGCACTACCTATCCATATTTAAAGGGGTACGCTGGTGGAAAACTTTTTTTTTTTTTTTTTTTTTAAATCCACTGGTGCAAGATTTGTAAATTACTTCTATTAAAAAATAATCCTTCCAGTACTTATTAGCTACTGAATACTACAGAGGAAATTCTTTTCTTTTTGGAACACAGAGCTCTCTGCTGACATTACGAGCACAGTGCTCTCTGCTGACATCTCTGTCCATTTTAGGAACTGACCAGAGCAGCATATGTTTGCTATGGGGATTTTCTCCTACTCTGGACAGTTCTTAAAATGGACAGAGATGTCAGCAGAGAGCACTGTGCTCGTAATATCAGTAGAGAGCTCTGTGTTCCAAAAAGAAAAGAATTTCCTCTGTAGTATTCAGCAGCTAATAAGTACTGGAAGGATTAAGATTTTTTAATAGAAGTAATTTACAAATCTGTTTAACTTTCTGGCACCAGTTGATTTAAAATTAAAAAAAATATTTTTCCACCGGAGTACCCCTTTAAAGTGCAAAGAGAAAAGGATAAAGCATGAAGAGGGAAGGTTGGGCCAAAATAGTAAGGGGTTTAGTTTACATAGGAAGGGGTGGGTTTGGAACAGAAAAAGGTGTTGTCTTGTTAAGGGGTGAGCACATTCAGAATAAGGGGAGGGGGTACAAGTGTAGTCAGGCTAGGGCAGCACAAAACATAAATACACCTCTGGCTCCAGATCCCTAGACATACAGGACCAAACCTTTAGACTACAAAATGATCTGGTTTCATCTGAAGCCATTTAAATTTAAGACTTATTGAGAAATTACTAGGATAGAATATCATTAAATGTTGATGTCCAAGAGCTTCTTTTCTGGATATTTTATTGATGGATGGTAACTGAACCATTGGGATGGACTGTTGCATCTTTTTATTTATGAGATAGTTAAAGGGGTCCTCCGGCCCTAAGACATCTTATCCCCTATCCAAAGGATAGGGGATAAGATGTCTGATCGCGGGGGTCCCTCCACTGGGGACCCCCGCAATCTCTCATGAAGCACCCCCTATCATCAGCCTCACGGAGCGAAGATCGCTCCGTGTCTGATGATTAATGATCACGGGGCAAGGAGTATCGTGGTGTCACGGTCCCGCCCCCTTGTGATGTCACGCCTCGCTCCCTCAATGCAAGCCTATGAGAGAGGCGTGATGGCCGCCATGCCCGCTCCCATAGACTTGCATTAAGGGGGCGGGACGTGACATCACAAGGGGGCCGGGCCGTGACACCACGATACTCCGGCCCCATGATCAGACATCTTATCCCCTATCCTTTGGATAGGGGATAAAATGTCTTAGGGCCGGAGTACCTCTTTAATGCTGCTTCCAGCTTCACATTTATCTACATTTCAGATAAGATAGTGAACATTGGGCAGATATTGTTTACGGTTTCCTAAACTGTCATATTATAGTCAGTCCCTCCCTAGCCTAAAACTGCATTCAACTGCAAAGCACATGTATATAAGTTACTATTTAGGTTTAAATTATCTTTTTTTTTATCAATTGTTACTTTTGTTGTTGGACATTGTATCCAGTTACTGTGTTACCACAGTACCAGTAATAGACAGTTAGCACTGAAGAGTAAGAGGTATAGTGTTATTTATAAAGTAAGTGAAACACAATAGAATGTCTCTTACTTAGGAGTAGGGGCCACTGTATGTTGTGATTTAGGTTCTCTGTGTGTTCTAGTGTATTAATGCAGTATCAAGTATAGATAGCACTGCTTTAGTTGTGATACGGTGTTGTCTTTTTTTCGCTTTGCTATGAATGTGAAGATTTTCTTTCCTTTTTTTTTACACATTGCACTTTTTCACAATACTGCTGTATACGTGCTGCATGAGTAGCAATTTGTCACTTGCTGCTCACTGAGAATTTTTGGAAAACATTTGTTGAGTTATTTTCATCAGTTACATATGACCTTAGGTGTCTGCAAAGGATCCTGTAAAATCTCGGTCCAAGCTGCAAGCTCTGAAATTGAATCCTTAGATCCAGAAATATGTTCTCACTGCAAAGAGCCAGAGCTCCCTGACAATGAAGATATGGAGTCTGATAGTGATGGAGGCTACGAATTCACTCAAGATACTCAGTGTAATGAGAAAACTGAACAAAAAAAGGGAAAGACAAATCCCAAGAACCCCTCCAAGCTGATGAAGTTGGGGAAAATGGTGTGCGAGACATTTCGAAAGATTGTTGACAGCAAGTACTTTGGGCGAGGTATAATGATTGCTATCCTGATAAATACTCTGAGCATGGGGATTGAATATCACGAACAGGTAAAGTATTAAGTATACTCGTGTTTGTGGTGTTTGTGTACTATGTTTTAATTGTCTTCTGTACATTGATGAGTTTGTAGAAAATAGATATTGTGTTTAGTAAAAGTTCCTTCATGTTGGCTCCTGTCCGATGGAGAAAGAAGAAAGGATTTGTCTCCTGGTCCCTGGAGCAAAGAGTTGTCTCTATATTATTCACAAGAGGATCCCTCCAAGGAACAGCACGGGAATCAAACCGGCGCTCACAGACTTTAATTGCAAAATGTTCTTTATTTCCTGGCATGCAACGCGTTTCGCAGGATAACCAGCTTCATCAGGCATGATGCCTGATGAAGCTGGTTATCCAGCGAAACGCGTTGCATGCCGGGAAATAAAGAACATTTTGCAATTTAAGTCTGTGAGCGCCGGTTTGATTCCTGTGCTGTTCCTTGGAGGGATCCTCTTGTGAGTGCTTTACCTGTGTTGCCAGGAACGGCTGCCCAACTTCACCCGTCGAGGGTCTATTTCTTACAGCCTACACCATAGTTGTACTTGGTCGTAGTACAACTCACTTCGGTGAGCAGTTTTGCTTCTACATACTATATTGGATTTAACGTTATGACACTAGGAGCGCTTTCCTTTTTGTCTTTTGTCTCTATATTATAGCAGTCCTCTATTATCTATACTTATCAGCTGTTGTGTGCTCCAGAGGAAGTTGTGTAGTTCTCTTCTTTCTGACCACAGTGCTCTCTGCTGACACCTCTCTCCATGTCAGGAACTGTCCAGAGCAGGAGCAAAGCATCATAGCAAACCTCTCCTGTTCTGGACAGTTCCTGACATGGTCAGAGGTGTCAGCAGAGAGCACTGTGGTCAGAAAGAAAAGAAATTCAAAAAGAAAAGAACTTCCTGCGGACCATACAGCAGCTGATAACTACTGGAAGGATTAAGATTTTTTTTAATAGTAGTAATTTGCTAATCTGTTTAAATTTCTGGTACCAGTTGATTAAAAAAAAAATTGTTTTCCACTGAAGTACCCCTTTAATATCTCTTTTTAGTCCTCAACTTCCATTCTGAGTAGATGTCAAAAGACTATAGCAAGTTCTCTTGGTTTCTTACGTATGAACTATTACACTGCCTCATTGAGAACAATTCCCTAAACCATCACTATATACTTTTGGTTAATTAATCTGCCTTAAATAATCTGTATGTTTTTTTTTTCTTTATATTTGACTTCAGCTACCATTAATAATTTATGAAATTGTATTATTGTCCACAGCCAGAAGAACTGACTAATGCCCTGGAGATCAGTAATATAGTCTTTACAAGTTTATTCGCCCTGGAAATGGTTTTGAAGCTTTTTGTGTATGGTCCATTTGGCTACATCAAGAACCCATATAACATATTTGATGGAATCATTGTCATAATCAGGTAATTGTATTGCAACTTCTTATCATGCCTCTTATTGCGGCACTCACAACTTCTGATGGTGGGATATCTAAATGGGCAGCTGCTTTGCTTAGATGACATTGATTGGTCTTTCTACAGCATTGTTACTACTCCTTTTTAGGATTCTAACCGTTTCACTGACCTTATTTTGCCTGCTTATTTTGGACTTGACGTACTCTCCTGGTTTGACCCTTGCCTGTTTATTGTTTTGCCTCTGGCTCTGACGCTGTGCTGTGTTGCCCTTCTGGCAATGACCCCTTGGCTTGTTTTCTGGTTTCTTGTTGGTTTGACCTGGCTTGTCTGATTTCCCTTATATTCCTGAGCACTTAGCCCAGCAAAGGAGCCATCTAAGCAAGTAAGGACAGAATCGAGGTTCAGCTTAGGGCTGCACTAGTTTCTTTCTGATCTGACAACTGTGTTCCATGGTTTTAGGGCATGTGCTGCCACAGCATTCATTTTGTGTGTATTTATCCACTCTATTTTGAAAAGAGACACAAAACAGGGTATCATACCGATAGGTGTAACGTTAAGAGCACAACACCTTTGAGAGCGTGAAAGATAATGTGTGGTGAGCCGCCTCGAGGTCTGTCCGGTTTCCAATGGCTTGGACTGGTCTGTTAATTGCAACAATAGGTGGACGTGCAGAAACATCGTAAGAAAAAAGGACTTCTGGATGGGAGCTTCTCCACAATGAGTATAGATCCAAATGTAAAGCAGAATAATAGGAATTTATTGGTAAAAAAAATGTAACACACCAATGGCATTTCCAGCCCTGTAACCATCAGTTTATTCCTTTTAGGGGATATTTACTCATATTTAAAAGTATAAACTTAGACCAGGCAGTCTGAAGATGTACCAAACTTATCACAACATCTTAGTGCACCTTGCAAGATATGTTTGGTCAATGCACTACCTCTAGGTTGGCTTACTTTACACCAATATTTGACACAAAAATTTTAACAAGTTGAATTTCAAGCCACGACCCCTTTCTAATAAGCAACTTCCATTTCCATGTAATACTCTTGTGCTACTAAGGTGCAAAAAGTGACTTAAATACATCATTAATTTTATTAGTATTATTTTAAGTATTTAGTATTCTTATTAATATTATGACATAATAAATGTGGTGCAAGGCATGTGCAAATTGGGGTCTCAAATTCCCGGCCCGGAACGAAATTTTGCGGCCGGGACCAGGAATGTGTAATTTGTATAACCCGACGCCCGGGACATGCAGTTCAGGGCGCCGGGCAGGTGACTTCTTCCGGCATTTATCCCTGCTTCAGGCAAGCAGCACTAAATGCTGGAAGACTTCACACAAGACTTGATGGGGGCTCATCATCTGCGTTCTCAATCAAAAAACCCCGCCCCGTCCAATAGAGCCCATTACCCTCACTTACTCCGCCCTCCTCCTCCCCCCCGTCTCCGGTTGGCCGGCCGGCCAGAGTCTGCTGAGGGATGTCACACATGTGACAAGGAAAGGAGAAGCGCAGGACAGGTAAGTGTGTCTATGTGTGCGCATGTGTGTGTCTATGTCTGTGTGTGTCTGTTTGTGTGTGTCGGGGGGGGGGGGGGGGGGGGACACAGTGCTACCTTCCTAATGTAGGGAAACCGCTACCTTCCCAATGTGGGGAAACCGCTACCTTCCTAATGTGGGGAAACCGCTACCTGCTGGTGGATGATGAGGGTGCTACTGCTGGTGGGGAGTGTTGCTGGTGGATGATAAGGGGAGCATGATGGGGGCATTATATGTGAGGGGCGCATGATGGGGGCATTAGATGTGAGGGGCATATGATGGTGGCATTATATGTGAGGGGCGCATGATGGGGGCATTATATATGAGGGGCGTATGATGGGGCATTATATGTGAGGGGCATATGATGGGGGCATTATATGTGAGGGGCGCATGATGGGGGCATTATATGTGAGGGGCTTATGATGGGGGCATTATATGTGAGGGGCATATGATGGCGGCATTATATGTGAGGGGCGCATGATGGGGGCATTATATGTGAGGGGCGTATGATGGGGGCATTATATGTGAGGGGCTTATAATGGGGGCATTATATGTGAGGGGCGTATGATGGGGGCATTATATGTGAGGGGCGTATGATGGGGGCATTATATGTGAGCGGCGCATGATGGGGGCATTATATGTGAGGGGCGTATGATGGGGGCATTATATGTGAGGGGCTTATAATGGGGGCATTATATGTGAGGGGCGTATGATGGGGGCATTATATGTGAGGGGCGTATGATGGGGGCATTATATGTGAGCGGCGCATGATGGGGGCATTATATGTGAGGGGCGTATGATGGGGGCATTATATGTGAGGGGCGTATGATGGGGGCATTATATGTGAGGGGCGTATGATGGGGACATTATATGTGAGGGGCTTATGATGGGGGCATTATATGTAAGGGGCACATGCGGCCCAGCCTCACCCAGCCGCTACCTCCAGTGGCCCCCAGATAATTTTGGGGGAGAGGGAACAGAACCTAACAATGTGTCTATGTCTTAGCCCTTTAATTCTTCAAGATATACCTGTTATAGTACAGTTTTAGTGGTAATGTATATGACAAAAGGCATTGGTCTGATGGCTCCCAAGACAGTAAGCAATAATAATAATAATAGCATATGCAGCAGGTACTTTTAGGAACATGGGGGGGGGGGGTGTTTCCATGAAAAGTGAAGGTGGAGAACATCATTTTAAGCCATTGATTCACGTGATGGAAACTATGTACCTGCACCAAATGTATTACATGTTGCAGGGCATGTGATGAATCTGGTGCTGATCACATTTCCTACTTCAGTACTCCTCATTCAATGCTGATTCCTCTGCCACTTTTTGTGCACCTTTTTAACCCATGCGACATATGTGCAACTTTTTAATCCATGCGACATATGTGCAACTTTTTAATAATACTGTCCACAGTCAGTTTCTAGGCCAACTGAGGACTGGTGGAGAATGGCTCCTCAGTAAGCGCAGTTGCACCAAACAATGCGACAAACTGAAAAGTTGCAAATCATAAATTCCTGACCACTGCATGATTTCAACTGAAATCATGACTTCCAACGTCACTTTGAAAAAAAAATTCTACTTGGTTTGGTAAAAAAAACATTGTCGCAAAAAAAAAAAAACTGCGCCAAAAAAAGCGACAAATTACAGCCAAAATAATGGAGTAAAAGGTTTCATAAAAACCCCTCATGAACTTTTGGTAAGCTCTAAAAGGCAGATCTACTTGTAGGCCCCAAGCATCATAGTCCGCTGCTGATGGCCAACCTAGACACACTAGCGATTCTGCTCAGATAGCGGAAACACAGAAATGTTCCAGTTCACCGCAGCACAGCAATCAAGCAGGATTTCCGTACCAGTAGCCCGATCATTCGGATTAACTCCTTGGGGTGTATATTGGTGGACCTGAGGAAGGCACAAGCCAGTGCGAAACACCTCGTCCTAACTAAGCAAAATAATTATACTATATATTGTCCTGTGCTAGCCTGGGTCTATTCTGGTCTATTCTTGTCTAATATAAAAGCAGCGCCTCTTAGACCACCCTTTTTCTGTGTTTCTGCTATCGTATGTCCGCTCCATCCAGGAGTGGCATTTGATCAGAGTGCAGCAGCTTCCATCTACATCACCAATCTGTTACTTGTAACTAACATTACACCTTACTGTATGATCATTCATCAGGTCAGTATATCACTTTGGGGTGGTAGAGAGAGCACACACCAACAGAGCGCTCCCTGTTTTTCCCTTTTTTTTTCTCTTCCATGTTCCTCTGCTCACAGGAGAGACAGACAGTGTGAGTCAGATGCACTACAGTTAATCTTTGTATGGACTCACCTAGTATATCACTGTAATCCTGGTCTCTTAGGTCAGAAATTATCACTTCATCAGTACTTTCTGCATGATGGATATAGACAGTGCTTGATTGGGGTGGGGGTGGGGGTCTGAGATCTGCTAGGAAGACAGCCACACAGAGGAGACTGACCTCCTGTCTATGACTCAGCCAAGAGTTCAAGAAGTATGGATACAAGTGAGCTGGAATGACAATTTTTTTTTTGGTAAATTCAATATGGTTTCTGTTTTGTTCTTACACTGGTTACAATGGTTAATTATATTTTCTTCTTGACGCTAGTTATATTTTTATTTGTATGTCATAGATGTTCTGATAATACATTACATATTATTTTTAGAGAACATAACGATCATGTTTTTTGGGATTGTTTTATAAAATTCTGTTTGTGTGTTGAAATCTAAAGCTATGTAAAGTACTGACAAGTTTACAGTGTGAATCACATATAATGCATGTGTCCAAATAAATCCAGGATTGACCCTGTTTGGGCATTATTTAAATTGGTTCCTTTTTGGCTCACCAGACTCATTTGATTACAGCGCTATGGTTTAGGAAATGGGATTCATTAAGAAAATGTGCTGCAAAATATACTGAAAAATAGTGCCCTGGTGAACGTCTGAATAATGAATTCCAATAAATATCTTTCATTATTTTTGTAGTGTTGCTGCAGTTGAGTTTTTATTATAATATTATTTGTTTTCATTACTGCTTTACTCCTACAGTGTTTGGGAAATCATTGGACAGCAGGGTGGTGGTCTCTCTGTACTCCGAACCTTTCGCCTCATGAGAGTCCTGAAATTAGTGCGTTTCATGCCAGCACTACAGCGCCAGCTTGTAGTATTGATGAAGACAATGGACAATGTTGCCACGTTCTGCATGCTGTTGATGCTTTTTATCTTCATATTCAGGTAGGCAATATAAGGTTTACTTAGAAAGAGAACTTAGGAATGCAAAGATGGTTGGACTGGAAATTGAGAATTAAATATGATATAGCTCTGCCCAACATGAAAACAGTTACGCCAACACAGGCATGTACCGTTGTTAGTTGGATATTATAAGGATAGGTTATTAGGTATTTTGCGTTACATATATAATGGATAGGTTATAGTTTTTGGTGCACATAGATGAGGGGCCAAACATTCTTTGCAGTCTATTGGGAGACATATGAGGTGTATTTCCTGGTGAACTTTAAGGGTACGTTCACACATACAGGATCCTGCGCAGATTTGATGCGCAGGATTTGTAACTGCAGATTAGAATCTGTGCTCAGTCAGTTAGTTCACATTGAAATCTGCAGCAGAAAATCCTGTGCATCAAATCCTGCGCATCAAATCTGCGTACGTGTGAATGTACCCTAAGGGAAGGTTTGTAGTTTACTTGCTGTACAGTGGAAAGGGAAAATGTTTATGGACACTTTTTCACAGTTTTTTATAATTATCATTATTATTTCATAGAAGAAACGCGGAGCACTCACCGGGTACGTGAATCAGGGGCTTATTTGTTGTAAATTCATACAGTCGGGTTTACATGCATTGGAGCGGGATGGAATAGACGCGGGGTATACAAGCTGGTGACAAACCGTTTACGCACCAAGGCGCTTCGTCGGGCCGGTGCTTGATGGCGTGAAGGAGGACATTTAGCAGCATGGAAGCGGAGGGATTTACACACCAACTCAGATTATGAACAAGGGGCGGAGAATAGAGGGACAAGGGGAAGGTCACAAAGAAGACAGTTTGCAAGGTAGAATCTCATAAACCGGGGTATATGCAAGTGTGGAGGAGAAAATAGAGCTCACACAGCTGTAGAGGCTATAGAAGTGAAACTAAGTAAAAATGTCCAAAAATTCTATACAGAATGTATATTTTGCAAGTAAAAAGCAAGAATTTAAAAAAAAAAATTCTAAGGCGTCTATAGTCTTTAGGTAAAATTCCTCTGTATCTGTTAGGGAGTGTAGCTTAGGTAATACACTTTGGTTTCCAGTTGTGAAGGGTAGGTTAGTGTTCCATGATTGGGGAGAAGGTGGGAGAAAGGTTTGTATATTTCCAATAATTTATTAATTATAATTTATTGTTAATATTATTATTCTTGTTCTTTGTTTTATTATTGGTCTACCAGGTACAATGTTGCATCATATTTCTTGTCTGCTAGATAATCGTTCCTGACAATTGACCTGGGTCATCATCCCTGTCCTTACCCTCAACTATAACATTTGCTGTTACAGTCTTTTTTTTACATATAATCTCTCATCTCAACTATTGCATGTATAACTATTAGTTATTAGAAAAGGCCACCAATTGAGCCCTATTTTGCATGAAAGCCTAATAGTTCTGCTTTTTATATATATTTGCCAGCATTTTAGGAATGCATCTTTTTGGCTGCAAATTTGCATCAGAAAAGGATGGAGACACACTTCCAGATAGGAAAAACTTTGACTCCCTGCTTTGGGCTACAGTGACTGTATTCCAGGTATTGTATGTTTGGTATGTACAGAAATAAAAAAAATAATGCATTATTCTACCTGACATGATTTTAATAATTTGATTGTTCGAGTTAGATTTTAACACAGGAAGACTGGAATAAAGTTCTTTACAATGGAATGGCCTCTACGTCTTCATGGGCGGCACTTTACTTTATTGCACTGATGACCTTTGGAAACTACGTCTTATTCAACCTGTTGGTGGCTATTCTTGTTGAAGGATTTCAGACAGAGGTAACAGTTTGTCTTGTTTGTATATTTTATAGAGTTATGCGCTGCAGGACAACTTATCCCCTCTCCAAAGTGTCTGATCTGCATGGCTCCCCACACTCCTAGTGTTGTCCCCTGCTTCGTGCGAGGGACTACAGTCTCCTTGCATGGAGCGAAAATTGCTCAAAGCAGGGGACAACATGTCTCTTCCATGTATCCATGTATAGCCGACACATCTCCTTTCCTGCAGAGAGCCAGGGCGCCGCACAGGAGATCGCGGGGGGTCCCATTGGTCAGACCCCCCGCGATCCGATCAGACACTTATCCCCTATGCTTTGAAGAGGGGATGTGTTGTCCTGCAGCACATAACTCCCTTAATCAAAAATAAATAGTAATACAAAATTACGCCATGTACAAAAACAAAAAGGACAATTCACACTCTCTATGCACCCATTGTTTTATATTTGGAATATTTCAATACATCCTTCACACTGGTTGGGAAACACTGCTCTACAATGTGAGACAGATGGGACCACAGGAACATGTAAAGAGCAGAGAAAAACACAATGTGAGCTAGCAGACACGTAGAAGCAGTGACATTGACCGAGCTGCAGCTCCACTATATCTGCTACATGGAAAACAATAATAACTTACTGTTATTAGGTTAAGACGGACATCTCTGAAGCATAACCGGTTAATTGGGCACTGTCAGATACAAAAAGTTTGATATGTTATAATGCATGCAAAACCAATAGGTTTTGTAATTGCTTTCATTAGAAAATGTTCAGTATTTCATACTGAAAAAGCCAGTCAAACAACTGCCCCCCCTGCCTGCTTGGACACATACTAGTCCTGCTGTGTCCATACATCATCACCTATGTCATGGACACACTTCCTTGATTGACAGCTGTGAGCGCAGGGCTCATACCTGGAGGAAAAATCCTCCCACTGTCAGCTTGTGTCCCGCTACTGTCAGTGAGGACAAGCTATGAGTTGTAGTTTTGCTAATGCTAGGGGAGATGTGAGCAGACAGCATACTGAGGAAGGGGGCGGAGACCTGCATAGTGAGGCCATGCCCCCTCCATTTGAGAGGAATTCAGACTAGTGAGCTAAATTAAAAGTGTAATAAAAAATAAATAAAGGTGCTAGACACATAAAAATTTGATGTACATGGTCAGGATTAGGTACTGAGTGATATATTTAAAAAAATGTTTTTTGTTGGATCTAACGGGTACGCTTTAAACTTTGAGGGGAGAGGCTAAAATGTGCTGCACATGATGATTTAAGGATACTTTAAAGCTTCTACGTTTTACTGAAAATTCTCTTTATTTCTTTTTTTTTTCAACTTTGAAATAAGACAAAACAAATCAGACACTATCTATCTCTCTCTCTCTCTCTCTCTCTATATATATATATATATATTTATATATATTCATGTGTTTAAACTTCTACAGTCTTACAGCATGTCTGACTCTGTTCCTAAATTCTAAACACCATATCCTTTGCCTTATTAAAGAGGACCACACATGATACCCGCAAACAGTTTTTTTTTTCACTGTGTACTTTCTAAATGGCACGCACTGGTAGTTCTGTTAATCTGCTTCATTTCACATTCACATCATTTAAATTCAGCTTTCCACCAAGTGGGAAATGATTTTGTGCTGAGTGTATGGAACCGTCAGCCGCGGCTCCAGCAATAGACAGTGACTGTTTATCATAACAACAGGAACTATTACTTACTCAATTCATCATTCCATTCCATGGTATCATTGCATCATTACTTATCTCTTATACTTTTATGTTCCACAGGGACCTCATGTTTTATATATTAGGCCCACTTTGGTGTATATTTTATTTTAATTGTTTACATTCACTGCGAGGTGCAGCCAATTATTTATAGGAGCGGTGGTAAAATCTCTCAACTGTCCGCATATTATGTTTCCAGACATTTACTCTTGTGTACATTACAGAAATAGCAGTGTGTGTTCTTTTTCGAGGCAAATATTCATGTTTTTCAACAGCTTCTACAGCAGAAAGCCACTAATACTGTACACGACTGCACAAGATAACAACTTAATGGCTTCATAGTTAAGAAAATCTATGTCTACACAACATAATTAACCCCTTAAGGACTCAGGGTTTTTCCGTTTTTGCACTTTCGTTTTTTCCTCCTTACCTTTTAAAAATCATAACCCTTTCAATTTTCCACCTAAAAATCCATATTATGGCTTATTTTTTGCGTCGCCAATTCTACTTTGCAATGACATTAGTCATTTTACCCAAAAATGCACGGCGAAACGGAAAAAAAAATCATTGTGCGACAAAATCGAAAAAAAACGCCATTTTGTAATTTTTGGGGGCTTCCGTTTCTATGCAGTGCATATTTCGGTAAAAATTACACCTTATCCTTATTCTGTAGGTCCATACGGTTAAAATGATACCCTACTTATATAGGTTTGATTTTGTCGCACTTCTGGAAAAAATCATAACTACATGCAGGAAAATTTATACGTTTAAAAATGTCATCTTCTGACCCCTATAACTTTTTTATTTTTACACGTACAGGGTGGTATGAGGACTCATTTTTTGCGCCGTGATCTGAAGTTTTTATTGGTATGATTTTTGTTTTGATCAGACTTTTTGATCACTTTTTATTCATTTTTTTAATGGTATAAAAAGTGCCCAAAATACGCTTTTTTGGACTTTTGAATTTTTTTGCGCGTACGCCATTCACCGTGCGGTTTAATTAATGATATATTTTTATAGTTCAGACATTTACGCACGCGGCAATACCACATATGTTTATTTTATTTATTTTTTTACACTGTTTTATTTTTTTATGGGAAAAGGGGGGTGATTCAAACTTTTATTAGGGAAGGGGTTAAATGACCTTTATTAACACTTTTTTTAAACATTTTTTTTGCAGTGTTATAGGTCCCACAGGGACCTATAACACTGCACACACTGATCTCCTATGCTGATCACTGGCGTGTATTAACACGCCTGTGATCAGCATTATCGGCGCTTGACTGCTCCTGCCTGGATCTCAGGCACGGAGCAGTCATTCGTCGATCGGACACCGAGGAGGCAGGTAAGGGCCCTCCCGGTGTCCGGTCAGCTGTTCGGGACGCCGCGATTTCACCGCGGTGGTCCCGAACAGCCCGACTGAGCAGCCGGGTCACTTTCAGTTTCACTTTAGAAGGGGCGGTCAGCTTTGACCGCCGCTTCTAAAGGGTTAATACCGCACATCGCCGCGATCGGCGATGTGTGGTATTAGCCGCGGGTCCCGGCCGTTGATGAGCGCCGGGACCGACGCGATATGATGCAGGATCGCGGCGTGATCCCGCTTCATATCGCGGGAGCCGGCGCAGGACGTAAATATACGTCCTGCGTCGTTAAGGGGTTAAAACATCAACCATTTAATTATATTATTATATAATACTGTTAAATGCTAAATCCACCTGAACAATCAAGGATAATGGATATTGAACCAATGAAAATAATGGGTACTGCTAAGTCATCAGGGATAGTACAGAAAACTGACAAAAGCTTTTAAGCGCTAATGTACAGTAGTGGAAATATAAAGTAGGTACAAAGTATGTAATTTTTTATTTCCCTTATGGATGTTAAAGGGTCTGTTTACACATAGCGCATCCGCAGCATATTTCATACTGCAGATGCGTTGACAGCAGTCACAAAAGTGAGCTCCCTGCTGCGTCTGGGTAACTCTGTGTGTCCACTCGTTCCCCTGTAGACACAATGGGGGAGATTTATCAAAACCTGTGCAAAGGAAAAGTTGCCCCTAGCAACCAATCAGATTGCTTCTTTCATTTTGCAAAGGCCTTGTTAAAAATGAAAGAAGCGAGCTGATTGGTTGCTATGGGCAACTTTTCCTCTGGACAGGTTTTGATAAATCTCCCCCAGTGTCTGCTCGTAGCAGATGTGCTGCCGGAAATCCGCCGCTATGAGCGGACACATAGAGCTACCCAGCCAAAGTAGGGAGCTCGCTCTTGTGACTGCGGTGGGCACATCCACAGCGTGAAATACAATGCTGATGCGCATACCCTTAAAGGGGTACTCTGGTGGGAAACAATTTTTTTGAACCCTTTAAGGATCAAGCATTTTTCAGTTCTTGCACTTTTGTTTTTTCCTCCTTACATTTTAAAAATCATAACCCTTTCATTTTTGCACCTAAAAATCCATATGATGGCTTTTTTTTGCGCCACTGATTCTACTTTGTAATGACATCAGTTATTTTACCCAAAAATCTACAGCAAAACGGAAAAAAACCCACTGTGCAACAAAATTCAAGAAAAGCGCCATTTAGTAACTTTTGGGGGCTTCCATTTCTACGTAGTACATTTTTCGGTAAAAATTACACCTTATCTTTATTCTGTAGGTCCATACAATAAAAATTATATCCTAATTTTATAGGTTTGATTTTGTCGTACTTCTGGAAAAAAAAATATATAACTTTTTCATTTTTCCACTAACGGGGCGGGATGAGGGCAAATTTTTTTGCGCTGTGCTCTGAAGTTTTAATCGGTACCATGTTTGTTATGATCTGACTTTTTTATTGCTTTTAATTCATTTTTTTATGGTATAGAAAAATGACAAAAAATACGCGACTTTGGACTTTGGAATTTTTTTTTTGCACTTACGCCATTGACCGAGCGGTTTAATTAACAATATATTTTAATGGTTCGGACATTTATGCACGCAACGATACCACATATGATTTATTAGGGAAGGGCTGAAATCACATTTATTAACTTTTTTAAAACTTTTTTTATGCAGTGTTATAGCCCCCTTTAGGGGCTGTAACATTGCATATTCTGATTGAAGGCACTGTTCAATGCATTGCCATAGGAATGCATTGATCAGTGTTTTCTGCACTTGATTGCTCAAGCCTGGATTTCAGGCTTGGAGCAATCAAATGCTGATCGGACAGCCGGGAAGAAGGTAAGACACCTCCCGCTGTCCTCTCAGCTGTTCGGGATGCCGCAATTTCACCGCAACGGTCCCGAACAGCTCTGCTGAGCTAACCGGCAGTGTATTCTCCCGTTTTAGATGCCGCAATCAAGTTTGATCGCAGTGTCTAAAAGGTTAATACCGGATATCAGCCCGATAAGTGATGTCTGGTATTAGCCGTGGGTCCTGGTTGCTGATAGCAACCGGGATCCCGCAGATACGAAGCGCGCTACAACATATCTCTAATATACTTTAATTTAGTTTAAAATCACTTTTAAATTCGGCCACTAGGGATCACCCTCCTAGTGGCCAAATGCAGTGACGTCACTACTGAATTTCGACTCATTTAAGCCTGGCAATGAGTTGAAATTCAGGCACTGTGGTGCTCGCTCTCGTCTGTCAATCAAACAGGCGAAAGCGAGCACGCTGATAGCTGGAGCTGCGCGCATTGGCCAGCTCCACTGGCCTCGCGCACGGCTCCGCCCGCCCCCGTTACCCTGTCCCTGTGCCCACTAGTGTCACATGTGCCCCCGCGAGCGCGATCGCTACCATCACCGCTAGCGGGGTCCCTGTGGCGGCTCTGTTCCCCGTCCCTGTCAGCTCTCGAGGTACGGGAACAGATTTAAAAGCCTTGCGCGCAGCTAACGTAGTACTGCGCATGAGCAGTACTACGCAAATAGCGTAGGGCTAACGCCTGGCTCCTAGCGCTGCCTACGTTAGCCCTATGCTATTTGTGTAGTGCTGCGTCTGCGCAGTACTACGCTAGCTGCGCACGAGGCTTTTAAATCTGTCCCTGTACCCTGAGAGCTGACAGGGACTGGGGACAGGGCCGTGCTCGGCATTCTTGTGACACCGCTAGTGGGCACAGGGACCCCGCTAGCGGTGATGGTATCGCTCGCGGGGGGCACATTTGATGGCACAGTGATGGTAGCGATCGCGCTCGCGGGAGGCATTCTTGTGACACTATGACATTAGACAATAGGGTGCCTCCAGCTGTTTCACAATTACAATTCTCAGCATGGCCTGACAGCTAATAGCAATCATGGCATGCTGGGATTTGTAGTTGGGAAACAGCTGGAGGCACCCTATTAGATAAATAAAACACTCATGCATAGAAGATGTGAGGGCGGAAGCAATCGTCCAGCAAGGCATCAGTGACGTCGCGCCTGTTGGGAAGCGCTGCTTCCTGCCCTGCTTTATAGAGCAGATTTAGAAGCACTAAATCTGCTCTATTAAAGGGATTAAAAAATGTTTTGAAGCCAGGTAGGGGGTTAGGGCTAGATTACTACTAGGTAGGGACATATTAGATTATATAGTACTTGGTGGGAGCTACACTTTAAGGAGTATTCCCATCCTATTGCCCTATCCTGTGGACAAAGTGATTAGTGGGGGTCCAACCACTTTAAACCAGTTAGAAATGTTCCAGTTATGCATAGAGATATGGTGTCTAGCTACAATATTTTTAACCTACATTGGTTTTTCTGGAACAAATTAATACTGTAGCATGAGGGTCTATTGTACTATATTAATTTTCTGTTTTCTCGCAGGAAGTATCCAAGAGAGAAGACATTAGTGCACACCTCAGTTGTATCCACCTGCCTATTGACTCCCTTGTGGTGAGCATGTTTTTAACCCATGATATTTTCCCATTTAATGCTAAGCATTTGTCTTTGTCTTGTTATTGTTGTAGATATAGGCATTGGAGATGTAATAACTTGAAAAACAGCTTTGTTATCATAAGACACATGGCTCCAGTTTGTCTCCTACATATCTTCCCTGTGTCTTCTCTTTGTACACCAGTTACCACCTTACTATGAATAGCCAATGCCTCGGCCAACCAGCTAATTTTCCCTCTAGTGTTATTATGTTGTATACAAAACCAGACAACTATCCCTCTAGTGTTATCTGTGTTGTATTTACACTGCTCAAAAAAAATAAAGGGAACACTAAGATAACACATCCTAGATCTGAATGAATGAACTAATCGTATGAAATACTTTCGTCTTTATATAGTTGAATGTGCTGACAACAAAATCGCACAAAAATTATCAATGGAAATCAAATTTATCAACCCATAGAGATCTGGATATGGAGTCACACTCAAAATCAAAGTGGAAAACCACACTACAGGCTGATACAACTTCATGTAATATCCTTAAAACAAGTAAAAATGAGGCTCAGTACTGTGTGTGGCCTCCACGTGCCCGTATGACTGCCCTACAATGCCTGGGCATGCTCCTGATGACAGACTGTGGTGCAACGTGGCGTTGGTGGATGGAGTGAGACATGATGTCCCAGATGTGCTCAATCGGATTCAGGTCTGGGGAACGGGTGGGCCAGTCCATAGCATCAATGCCTTCCTCTTGCAGGAACTGCTGACACACTCCAGCCACATGAAGTCTATCATTGTCTTGCATTAGGAGGAACCCAGGGCCAACCGCACCAGCTTAAGGTCTCACAAGGGGTCTGAGGATCTCGTCTGGGTACCTAAAGCACATGGAGGGCTGTACAGCCCCCCAAAGAAATGCCACCCCACACCATTACTGACCCACCACCAAACCGGTCATGCTGGAGGATGTTGCAGGCAGCAGAATGTTCTCCATGGCGTCTCCAGACTCTGTCATGTCTGTCACATGTGCTCAGTGTGAGCATACTTTCATCTGAGAAGAGCACAAGGCGCCAGTGGCGAATTTGCCAATCTTGGTGTTCTCTGACAAATGCCAAACGTCCTGCACGGTGTTGGGCTGTAAGCACAACCCTCACCTGTGGATGTCTGGCCCTCATACCACCCTCATGGAGTCTGTTTCTGACCATTTGAGTGGACACATGCACATTTGTGGCCTGCTGAAAGTCATTTTGCAGGGCTCTGGCCGTGCTCCTCCTGCTCCTCCTTGCACAAAGGCGGAGGTAACGGTCCTGCTGCTGGGTTGTTGCCCTCCTATGGCCTCCTCCACGTCTCCTGATGTACTGTCCTGTCTCCTGGTAGTGCCTCTGTGCTCTGGACACTACGCTGACAGACACAGCAAACCTTCTTGCCACAGCTCGCATTGATGTGCCATCCTGGATGAGCTGTACTACCTGAGCCACTTGTGTGGGTTTGAAGACTCAGTTTCATGCTACCACTAGAGTGAAAGCACCGCCAGCATTCCAAAGTGACCAAAACATCAGCCAGGAAGCATAGGAACTGAGAAGTGGTCTGTGGTCACCACCTGCAGAACCACTCCTTTATTGAAAGTGTGTTGCTAATTGTCTATAATTTCCACCTGTTGTCTGTTCCATTTTCACAACAGCATGTGAAATAGATTGTCAATCAGTGTTGCTTCCTGAGTGAACAGTGTGATTTCACAGAAGTGTCATTGACTTGGAGTTACATTGTGTTGTTTAAGTGTTTCCTTTAGTTTTTCTGAGCAGTGTATTTTATCCTACACCTGGCATGTCTTGTCTAATTCTATTTCAAACAAATAACAGAAATACCTGCGTCTGGTGAACTTTTTTTAAATTATTTTTTTTCGGGGGGGGGGGGCGGGGGGGGGGGTTACATAGGATCTACAGTTAAACAATGGCTAGAGCTGTAAAGTAGACTTGATAGCCTTTCCCGGAGAATACAAATATTTCCCAGTTTTAACTATAGATCAAGCAGTTAAACATAAACCTATCATGTTTCCTGTTGAAATGTTCGTCTTGATGTAACATAGTAACATAGTAATATAGTTCACAAGGTTGAAAAAAGACCAGAGTCCATCAAGTTCAAACTATATCCCTACTGAGTCCCTATTGAGTTGAGTTGATCCAGAGGTAAAAACTCCTTCCTGACTCCAAATATGGCATCAGAATAAATCCCTGGATCAACCTTCTGTCCCTATAAATCTAGTATCCATAACCTGTAATGTTATTACTCTCCAAAAATGCATCCAGGCCCGTTTTGAACTCTATTACAGAGTTCACCATGACCACCTCCTCCGGGAGAGAATTCCACAGTCTCACTGCTCTTACAGTAAAGAACCCCCGTCTGTGCTGGTGTAGGAACCTTCTTTCCTCTAGACGTAGAGGATGTCCCCTTGTTATAGATAAAGTCCTGGGTATAAATAGGTCATGGGAGAGATCTCTGTACTGTCCCCTGATATATTTATACATAGTTATTAGGTTGCCCCTAAGCCTTCTTTTTTCTAAACTAAATAACCCTAATTCTGATAATCTTTCTGGGTACTGTAGTTCTCCCATACCCCATATTACCATGGTTACCCGTCTTTGAACCCTCTCCAGCTCCACTATATCTTTCTTGTACACTGGTGCCCAGTACTGTACACAGTATTCCATGTGTGGTCTGACCAGTTCTGTACACAGTATTCTATGTGTGGTCTGACCAGTACTGTACACAGTATTCTATGTGTGGTCTGACCAGTACTGTACACAGTATTCTATGTGTGGTCTGACCAGTACTGTACACAGTATTCTATGTGTGGTCTGACCAGTACTGTACACAGTATTATATGTGTGGTCTGACCAGTACTGTACACAGTATTCCATGTGTGGTCTGACCAGTACTGTACACAGTATTCCATGTGTGGTCTGACCAGTACTGTACACAGTATTATATGTGTGGTCTGACCAGTACTGTACACAGTATTCCATGTGTGGTCTGACCAGTACTGTACACAGTATTCCATGTGTGGTCTGACCAGTACTGTACACAGTATTCTATGTGTGGTCTGACCAGTACTGTACACAGTATTCTATGTGTGGTCTGACCAGTACTGTACACAGTATTCTATGTGTGGTCTGACCAGTACTGTACACAGTATTCTATGTGTGGTCTGACCAGTACTGTACACAGTATTCTATGTGTGGTCTGACTAGTGATTTGTACAGCGGTAGAATTATTTCCTTGTCGTGGGCATCTATGCCCCTATTGATGCACCCCATGATTTTATTAGCCTTGGCAGCAGCTGCCCGATGTAAGGATATCAATAAAAAGGACCCCCATTAGTGTAATGTCTTCTTTATACGGTGGGAGCTATGTTTTCTGAAATGGAATAATCTGTGGTTAGAAGGGGGATAGGACATTTGACTGGTGTAATGAATCGCCCTTCCCGTAAGCTGACCGAGGAGGGGAACCTGACTATTAATAGGCAATACCTCGCACACCAGACAACTATCTTCCATGTCCTCAAAACAGACTAGGGGGAATTGATCAATGTTTTTTGTGTAGCTTTTGGTAGAAAACTGTTGCACATTTTTGAGCAATTATTTGTGTTCAACTCTTTCTGTGTTTTGTACAAAAATCGAGATCATTGCAACGGATAAAAGCATTGATAACTTCCTTCTTGGGCACCACTAAGTATATGAATATTTTTGTTTTCTTTCTTATATTTTAATATACCGTATGTTCTCCACACTTATGTATGTCCTTTTCTCTTTCTTTTTGTAAGTACTGTACCTTGTATAATAAACCCTAAAACCTATGTCCCTATGGAGTATAAGTTGAGGCTTGTGCAGAGAACTGTGGTGTCCTGCCTGCCATAAGTGATGGGTGGTGGCAGTGTTTGTGTGTGGACTGGTTTTAAGGTGCACGTAACACTTTTGGGGCCTGTTGCCATAGGTGTGCGTGAATTGTGAAGTAAGTGCGGAGGCCCTCACATCCCAAGGTCACGTGTTCAGGGAAGACCAGAGAGGGTTGGGACATGTGGACCTACAAACAGTGATTCCTGACAAAATTAGTGGCAGTGTGTTTTATTTTTATTTTGTGGACTGCCTAAGAGTTTAATTTATGCTCATTTCTGCAACCTTAGGAGGAGATGAGAGCAAGATTGAGTAATTGCAGATAAACCAACCCCCTATAAATCAGATCTCAGTCACATGCTAGTGAAGCGCAGACATGACAATTATATATGTAGAGTAAAGGGAATAATTGCATAAGGAATACTAGGAAAAATGGTTGGGAGTAGTTGAGAGAACTTATCCACCAAAGTTCAGCATGGGAGAAGTGGATCAGGTTAGAGGTTTAGCCCCAGGCCCAACACCGATTTAATGAGATGTTTGTATTTGGACATAAAACTGGTATAAACTGAATATACATTTATTAACTATTATCTTACCTTTTAAATTGCAGGGTGGCAGCTCCTTGTCTGGCTCTGAAAGCGCTCCAGATGAATGTGGAATTCGCAAAAGCCTTTCTAATGTGTCTTGTGAGTAAGGATAATGGTCTATACAACTCCATGGTGGGGATGTATAAGAGCTATAAATAAACATAAGAAAACAAAATATCAGGACATCAAGTCACAGCAGATTACCTATATTATAATTAACTATTTCAACTTAAGAGAATCTGTTCATCCGCACTAAGTATACTGGGTTATAGTATCATAGTTTTGGTATAAGAGCTTTAAAATGAAGGGTAACAAAAAATTTTATGTTAGGTATTTCCATAATTCTGCCCATTACAAGGTCCTTGCCATTGCGTTCCAGCATGCCTTGAAGGCAGGGAGCCAGCTTGCACAGCTCCCCTGCCTCATCAATATTCCTCCCCCGGCCCGCCCCCTTCTGTGACGTGGGAGCCAAGTGTAAGGAGCAGAGCGTTAATCAGCCCCCAGCTCTCATGTCACTGAAGGGGGCAGGCCAGGGGGGAATATTGATGAGGCAGGGGAGCTGAGCAATGGCGCGCTGGAACACAATAGCAAGGACCTTGTAACGGGCAGAACTATGGAAATACCTAACCTAAAGATGTAAGTTACCATTCATTTTAAAGCTTCTTACCCTCACTATAACCCGGTATAATGGTAAACAGCTGTCAGATTCTCTTTAAGATAAGCATATAACCTATACACCAAAAAAGTATTATATTGACTATTTACAGTTACAACTTACCCAAATTACATGCGAAAGTTTTTATTAAATTTTTATTGTAATTTTACCTTTATGCATCCTTTTCTCTTTGCTTCCAGCATGCTACAACTACTTCAAGTGGCTGAGAAAAATTGTAACCCTGTACTTATTTTTGTGCACATTATGAGCGCTCTAGAATTGCTGTAACTTATTAAGTCAATAATGAATTAACTCTTTTTTTAGTTACTCCATTACATCATGGATTACCAGAAGTAAAGGCCAATTTACAACCACCTCTCATCATTCATACAGCTGCCACCCCCATGCCTGTGCCCAAAAATTCTCTGTTTGGAGAACTATCTCTGAGTTGTGAATCCAGGAGACAGAGCAGCGTTTCTGATGGTCCTCATGGCACTGAGATCAAGCCGATGGTATGACTGGTACAATTTTCATGCCAATGGAACTAAATCTTTTTGTAGGAAAAAGAACACACCAAACTTTTCTTTCCTGTTTTCGTTCTTTTAGTCTAGTGCCCGGAATTCCACCCATAGTTCTTGGGGAGCCGTGTGCAGTTGGAACAGTCGGAGGTCCAGTTGGAACAGTATTGGACGAGCGTCCAGCATTAAGAGACAAGTGCAGAGTGGTGAACATAAATCCTTGCTCGCTGCTGATGGAAAGGAGAGTTCTGAAGGCGAGACATCAGATGAGGAGTTGTCCATCCGGAAAGGCTCTTCTTGTAATGTAATGGAACTGGTGGGCAAACGAGAAGCACTTGACACATTGCACGTTCCTTACACGTATGCATTACAGAATAAACCCAGCCTTCCAGTAGACTATCAGGGCTGTAATGGGAAAACTGTGCTGCCTAATGTGACACCTCAGCCCCATGTTGATGAGCCCAAAGTTGATTACAGCAATAATATTGATGATGATGTGAATATGGTAAGCATCTCTATGTCAAATATAGGCGTTTTCTGTAACATATGTTCAAGGTACCTTAAAAGTGGATGTCCATAGTTAGAGAAACAAAAACAGTGTCCTCAGTTTGCATGTGGTATTGCAACTTTGCTTTATTTTTTCTAACAGAATTGAGCTGCAATACCAAACACAAACTGAGGACAAGAGTGGGGCTGTTTCTGGAAGAAATCAGCTATGTTGTATGAATGCTGGATAACCCCCTAAGGCAGTGATCTTCAACCTGCAGACCTCCAGATGTTGCAAAACTACAACTCCCAGCATGCCCGGACAGCCGTTGGCAGTCCGGGCATGCTGGGAGTTGTAGTTTTGCAACATCTGGAGGTCCGCAGGTTGAAGACCACTGCCCTAAGGGTACGTACGTTCACTCTTGCGTATTTTCTGCTGCAGATCTGCTTCAGCAGATTTTGTTGGCCATTGACTTCAATGGGTAGCAAAATCTGCCAAAGCAAATCTGCAGCAGAAAATATGCACATGTGAATGTACCCTGAGCAGACACACTGTGATGTGCGAGTCGCCGTGTATGCGCGGTGTACTCGCACACATCGCGGCCGCTCCCCCTGCTCAATGAGCTAGGCCAAGAGCTGCCGCGATGTGTGGGTATACTGCTCATGTGCGCGGCGACTCGCACATCGCAGTGTGTCTGCTCGGAGCGGCTTATTGATGCTCCTGAGCAGGCACATATAAAGCCAGCATATAGAGGTCCTTCAACGGCGGATCCGCAGCGAAATACGCTGCAAAAATACGCACATGTGAACGTACCCTAAGGGTGCGTTCCCACTTGGTGTATACGCAGCGTATTTCACGCTGCGCAAAATTTGCGGCAGCAGCGGGAAATACGCTGCGTATTCCTTGCTCACTATACACTCATGGCTTTCTGGCGGCAGCCCTATATGTGTAGTGAGTTTTGGAGGCGGAGCCATGTGTCGGCCTGACTGTGACGCCTCCAAAACTCAATGCACGCATAGGGCTGCCGCCAGAAAGCCCTCTGTGTAGTGAGCAAGGAATACGCTGTGTATTTCCCGCTGCTGCCGCAAATTTTGCGCAGCGTGACATACGATGCATATACGCCAGGTGGGAACGCACCCTAAATGGTATCAAACAGTGGTTCACAGAATGTTTAGCTTTATTTTTAACCCCTTCCCTCTAAGGACGTATAAGTGAGTACATCCTTGGAAGAGTGGCCCGGCTTTGGAGCAGGAATGTGACATCATCACGTCTATGTACCATGCTCCCCGAGGCCGAAATCTATAGAGAGGAGGAAAAGATGATACCACAAAAAAAAACAAAAAATCGCGGCATCATTAAGGGGTTAATAGGTGGGGCAATTGCTTCTGAATGCTACTGTTTGTATTAAAACATATGACTGCAGACAAAAGTATTTGCGCCAAAAAAAGTACTTTTGCCTGATACGCTCCAGACACAGACCTTAATGAATTCCGCCCAATGTTTTTTGACATTTATGCCTCTTGACGCACCCCACGATTTTATTTGCCTTGGCAGCAGCTGCCTGGCAGTGATCTCAAAATAGTAGGTTTAGTTTATACTGTACATTTTTGTTGCATTTTGAAATGCAATAGAAAATTGGATTTGGAAAAATATGTGTTTTACCAAAAATTGTCACTGTTTTATTTGTTTTTTTGTTTAGGTGAAACACATTTATAAAAAACAAACAAAAAAATGTCCCTGAGGGTCTCAGGGTAATTGTATACTGATCAACCTTTAAGGGGTTGCCCCCTCTCGGGGATAAGCCCTTACTAGATACCCTCCCCTAGAAAACAACTTTTATTGAATTTATATTAAAAAAGTCTTATAACCCCTTCACACGTTTTAAAATTATCAGCAATGCAGTACTGTGCTTCAGTGGGGATATTCTATTGACCCCCTACTGTATACGGTATCACTGGAGCTATGGTGCCTAAATAGTGTATATGATTGGTTTGCTACAGTATCTGCATCACCTAACCATAGACTACCAGTCCTATTAATAGTTCAAAATCTGCCGCTGGTTAAAACACAATCAGAACCTCCCCGACGTTTCGCGGATGAATCCGCTTTGTCAAGGGTTGCAAGGCAACCCGATCGTGGTGATGCCCTGTATTAACCCTTCAGACACGGCGATCAAAGCTGACCGCCGCGTCTGAAGCAAAAGAGACACTAACCCGGCTGTTCGGGACCACCGCAATTTCACCGCGGCGGTCCCGAACAGCCCGACTGAATTGCCGGGTTAGTGCTTACAGGACACCGGGGGGGACCTTACCTGCCTCCTCGGTGTCTTCTCCGTTCAGGGATCCCCTGTATGGCCGGCGCTCTCCTTCCTCGTCATCACGTCGTCGCGTACGTGCGTCGGCGTGCGTAACGGCGACGGAGAGTGAGGATACCCGGCCGGCAGCAGAGATGTTCCGGAGCGACGGGGACACGGCGACAGCGATGGAGCGACATCCAGGGCAGCGGTGACGGGTCCGGAGCGGCGGGGACACGTGAGTATTACCTCCTATGCAGTGGTCTTGAATCTGCGGACCTCCAGATGTTGCAAAACTACAACTCCCAGCATGCTGGGAGTTGTAGTTTTGCAACATCTGGAGGTCCGCAGGTTGAAGACCACTATTGGGTTCAAAATCTTAATTTTTTTTGATTTTGCACCTATAAATTGGGTGCGTCTTATACGCCGGTGCGTCCTATAGGGTGAAAAATACCGTACATCATTTGAGCAGAAGGCTACAAAAAAATCCTTTTTTTGTGGGTACAAAGATGGGACTAAAAACTGTGTAAGAACATAGCCATATAGTAACTAGGCTTTACTAACCAAAGGCTATATTTACAGAATAGCACAATGTTCTTACAGTGCTATGTAAGGGTGTGTTCACACGCTCTCTGTTTTTGCGGGTTTTCCGCAGCGTTTTAGAAAGGGGCGGGCTCTTCTGGGCTGTCCATAGCAGATTGTCCGCGGCAGAATTTACGCTGCGGAAAATCCGCCGCAAGCCCCATTGAAGTCAGTAGGGACTGCGGCGGATTTTTCGCAGCGTAAATTCCGCTGCGGACAATCTGCTATGGACAGCCCAGAAGAGCCCGCCCCTTTCTAATACGCTGCGGAAAACCCGCAAAAACAGAGAGCGTGTGAACGCACCCTCAAACTTAACAGGGTTCTCAGGAGGGCAAAAAAAAATTTCAAATCAACTGGTGCTAACAGATTTGTAAATGACTTCTATTTAAAAATCTTAATCCTTCCACTACTTATCAGCTGCTGTATACTACAGAGGAAGTTGTGTATTTCTTTCCAATCTGACCACAGTGCTCTCTGCTGCCCCCACTGTCCTGTCAGAAGCAGAAGAGGTTTGTTTGCTCATGCTCTGGACAGTTCCGGACATGGGCAGAGGTGTCATCAGAGAACTCTTTGGTCAGACTGGAAAGAACTACACAACTTCCTCTGTAGTATACAGCAGCTGATAAGTGCTGGAAGGGTTAAGATTTTTAAATTGAAGTAATCTACAAATCTGTATAATTTTCTGGTACCAGGTGATTTAAAAGCATTTTGTCCTCCGGAGTACCCCTTTAACAGTGTGTAAAATGAACATTATCCTTTATTTACCATATTGTAAAATATTTAAAATTTATGGTTTTAATTTCTTTTTTTTTTTTTTTTTAGAGCAAGTGCGAAAGATTGAAAGCATGGATAACAGCTCATCTCCCCGTCTGGTGCAAGGAAAGAGAGACATGGTCCCTTTACATGTTCCCCCCTTATTCCAAGTATGTGTTGCCCAATAATAGTCTGAACTCATGCTTTCGGTCCTGTAACTTATTAGAAATAGTGAATGGAAGGCTTGTTCATAGAAGTGGCTATAACAATCTGTATTTGCTCACTGTGTTCCTGACAGAACATAATGTGATGGGGCATCAGGATTATTGAGTCTGGTATCAAACCTCTACAATATTCCGGCAAACAGTATTGCCAGTTTCATACTAGAGAATTTTAGTTAATATTTTAGTGTTCTGAGCTAACATAGTTCTGCAACCCATTATTTGTGTAATGGAAAGACTTTCATACCAGCAGTCAATGGTTTGATGTCTGAATAAGCTATGAAGAAACACAATGTTTGTTTGGCATTTTTGTGGCCTGAAAAAATGCTTAAAGGGGTATTCCAGGAAAAAGCTTTTTTTTATATATATCAACTGGCTCCAGAAAGTTAAAGGAGTACTCCGGTGCACACTTTTTTCATTTTATCCCGTCCGGGCTGCAAAATAAAAGAAAACACACTTTCTCTTACCTGCCAACGAGCCCCCGGAGCTCCGGTACACTCCGGTACAGGTGTTCGGTCCCCGGGCTGTATTCTTCTTACTTCCTGTTAGCCCGGCACGTCACACGGAGCTTCAGCCTATCACCGGCCGCAGCGATGTCCCACCTCAGCCAGTGATAGGCTGAAGCTCCGTGTGACGTGCCGAGCTATCACTGGCTGAGGCGGGACATCGCTGCGGCCGGTGATAGGCTGAAGCTCCGTGTGACGTGCAGGGCTAACAGGAAGTAAGAAGAATACAGCCCGGGGACCGAACACCTGTACCGGAGTGTACCGGAGCTCCGCGGGCTCGTTGGCAGGTAAGAGAAAGTGTGTTTTCTTTTATTTTGCAGCCCGGACGGAATAAAATGAAAAAAGTGTGCACCGGAGTACTCCTTTAAGTAGATTTGTAAATTACTTCTATTAAAAAATCTTAATCCTTTCAGTACTTATGAGCTTCTCAAGTTAAGGTTGTTCTTTTCTGTCTAAGTGCTCTCTGATGACACGTGTCTCGGGAACCGCCCAGTTTAGAAGCAAATCCCCATAGAAAACCTCTTCTAAACTGGGCGGTTCCTGAGACAGGTGTCGTCAGATAGGATTTAGACAGAAAAGAACAACCTTAACTTCAGCAGCTCATAAGTACTGAAAGGATTAAGATTTTTTTTAATATAAGTAATTTACAAATCTGTTTAACTTTCTGCAGCCAGTTGATATATATAAAAAATATTTTTCCTGGATAACCACTTTAAAAAAAACTGTCCCCTCATTTTACTCCTCCGTGAGGCTAAATTTCCACTTGGTTTTTTTTCTGGCAGTGTTTTTAGCACTGTCACTGCAGTTTTTGAGCCAAAGTCAGAAGTGGATCCATAAGCGAGGAGAAGTATAAGTCCTTCCTTTATACAGTAATCCCTCAACATACGATGGTAATCCGTTCCAAATGGACCATCGTTTGTTGAAACCATAGTATGTTGAGGGATCCGTGCAATGTAAAGTATAGGACAGTGGTCTACAACCTGCGGACCTCCAGATGTTGCAAAACTACAACACCCAGCATGGCTGGACAGCCAACGCCTGTCCCGGCATGCTGGGAGTTGTAGTTTTGCAACATCTGGAGGTCCGCAGGTTGAAGACCACTGGTATTGGAGGTTATACTCACGTGTCCCCGCCGCTCCGGACCGTCACCGCTTCCCTGGATGTCGCCACGTCCTCGGGGTGTCCCCGACGCTCCGGCAAGGCCACTGCTTCCCCGGCATCCCCGCTCTCCGTCGCTAAGCACGCTGCTCCTATTGGATGACGGGACGGCGTGCGCAGCAACGTGATGACGACGATGGAGAGAGCCGACGATGCAGGGGATCCCGAAGAGGACGCGCCGGAGCCCCGAGGACAGGTAAGTGATCGTCAGCGGACCACATGGGGCACCGTAAACGGCTATCCGGAGGCAGCTGAAGCAGTCTGTGCTTCCGGATAGCCGTTTATGTGATGGCCCCGACATACAAAAGCATTGTATGTTGATTGATGCTGCCTTCAACATGCGATGGCCTCTGAGAGGCCATCGTATGTTGAAATGATCGTATGTCGGGGCCATCGTAAGTCGGGGGGTCACTATATGTCCTATTCCTTTTGAATACACTTCTGGCTTTCGCTCAAAAACTGCAGTGGCAGAAATCCAAAAACTGCCAGAAAAAAACCAAGTGGAAACTTAGCCTGATGCAGTTATTGTGCCATTTATTTTTAAATAGTGTGTATTAGTATAGGTGTTTCTTATGGAGCGGTTTATCCCCTCCATTTTTCTTATCGCAAGTCATGTGATTCAGGTGACTCAAGCATTTCTATTAAAGATTCAGGAGAAATGCATGCATGACATTTTTCTGGCTTTTTTTCACCTATAAGTCTATGGGAGAAAAAAATTGCACAATTTCTTGAAAAAAAAAATCCAGAGCATGCTGCCATTTTGAAAAACTGGCAGGGTGAAAAAATGCCAAAAAAGTGTCATATGGGTATGTTGTTTCATATATCGCTATTGATCCCCAGCTGTCTGGCCACAACATTTTTGAGGAAAAGAAAAGACATTCGCCAAGTATGGCCTTTTTGGGGGCGTTTTATTTACAAAAACGATGTGTCTGTTACTTGACTACTATTGCAAAAAAAATTATGCCATATCATGGTATTTTATTGTATATTAGGACTGCAATATGAACATCTATATGCTATTCTCTCTTCCCAAGCATTTACATAAATAACCTAAGAGAGTAATTTTTAGTCCTAAAGAGGACCTGTGACCAACCCCCCAAAAAATTAGAATACATTATCATTAACTATTTTAGAGTACACTGATCAAACACCTCTTTACAGTTTCTTGATACGCCCTTCTGTTCCTGAGATATAAGGGTTAATCGTTTCTCTGACAATTCAGGGAATCTTAATTTTAATAATGGGAATGAATATCAGGTGATGGGCGGGATTATTCAATCAGGGGGTGTGAATGTTGTTCACTGAGAGGTGTGTCTGCCTAATATACCCCCAGATCTGAGGGTTTATAGTTTGTCTAACAATTCAGGAATCAGGCATGAACTTGGTTATTCAGAGGAAGGGTCACACCTCCTGACTGTATGATCACAAGATACGGTAATCATTCCCATTTTTTAATTAAAGGAAAACTGTCAGCTTGCTCCCCCCCACACTAAACAGCGGTACTGACTGGTAGTGCGGGGGGCACTGATCAGGTTGATGCCTACCGTGCCCTTCTTCGTTTTTCTGTATATGCTAATTAGGTGCTAACTGGCACAGGCGGGGTTACTGGCATTCCGCCCAGCTCATCAATATTCCTCCCCTCCCTCCGCCTCTACCTCTTCATTACAGAGCGGGGAGAAGAGTGAGAGGCAGAGGGAGAGGAGGAATATTGATGAGCTGGGCGACGCTGCGGACGAGCAGCACTGACGTCAGGCTGCCAGTTTTCACCTAATTAGCATGCACAGAAAAACGAAGATTTCGACCGAACCCCGGGGCGGATCCGGCCACGGTAGGCATCAAACTGATCAGCATCCCCTGCACTACCAGCCAGTACCACTGGTTAGTGTGGGGAGAGCAAGCTGACAGTTTTCCTTTAAAGGGGTTAACCAGCAGGAGTTTTTTCTTTTTTACACCTTTGCCCAATGCACATGAGATGAAAAAGACCTTCACTTACCTCCAGCATTCCCCCAGTGCCTCCAATGTCCCGCTCTGGTCCTTGGCTGTGATCCTCTTTCTATCAGAAATCATGAGCTTTGGCCTGGAGGTCTTATTGCCACGGTCGGTGATTGGCTGAGCAGCAGTATGACACTCTGGGCCCAAGCATCACGATTTCTAACAGGAAGAGGATCGGGACGCTGGAGGTAACGCGGGAATGCTGGAGGTAAGGAAAGGTTTTTTTGTTTATATCATGTGCAGTGGGCAAAGGTGTAAAAAAAAAAAAAACTCCCGCTGGATAACCCCTTTGATTTGAAAATGGGTGTGGGTGCGATGGGTGTGATTATACAGTCAGAGGGTGCGACCCTCCCTCTGGATAACCTGTAAGTTCATGCCAATCTGACTGATTTCTAAATTGACAGACAAATTATAAACCCTCATATTTAAGAAACGGGATGACATATGTAGAAAGTGGGAAAAAAAATTGTTTGATTTGGGAACCCTAAAATATAAAAAATCTCCATTTATTTGGGCTGGCAACTGGTCCTCTTCAAAGGTTTCCTCTTTAAAAGTGATGGCAAATTGCTAGGACATCATTCTAGAATTAGTGGGAGTCTGACCTGAAAATGAAGACTATGCGACACTGGATAGGCACTACATCCCCTTCAATGTTTTTCTAGTAATAAGGGCTGGTTGCAGTTCCTTGTACAGCTGGGCGGTGCAGAGTGCCCCTGTGCATGGAAAAACTAAAAAGGGACATAGCACTGGTTCTCTGTCAGAAGCGTTGGGGGTCTTAGAGGATATACACCCACTGACTGCAAAGTAATGGAATATTCAAGCAATATGCCTTTACTATATCAGATGGGAATAACCCTTTAAAGGGGTACTCCGCTTTGGAACAACGCCGGGAGTTTGTGATGTCATAGCCCCACCCCTCATGATGTCACGCCCCACCCTCTAAATGCAAGTCTATGGGAGGGGCGTCACGCCCCCTCCCATAGACTTGCATTGAGGGGGCGGGGACGTGACATCATGAGGGGCGGAGCTATGAGGTCACGAGCTCCTGGCGCCGGCTCTAAGCATTCGGAACATTTTGTTCCAAACGCTGAGCAGAGGAATACCCATTTAAAGGAGTATTCCATCCCCTAAAAACGTATACCTGTTACGCCGAGCGCTCCGGGTCCCCGCTCCTCCCCAGAGCGCTCGCAGCGTTCTCCCCTCTTCAGCGCCCCGGTCAGACCCGCTGACCGGGAGCGCTGCACTGACACTGACGACGGGGATGCGATTCGCATAGCGAATCGCATCCCAAGCCACTTACCTGTCCCGGTCCCCGGCTGTCACGTTCCGGCGCGCGGCTCCGCTCTCTAGGGCGCGCGCGCCAGCTCTCTGTGATTTAAAGGGCCAGTGCACCAATGATTGGTGCCTGGCCCAATCAGTCTAATTAGCTTCCACCTGCTCCCTGTCCATATAACCTCACTTCCCCTTCCCTTCCTGGCCGGATCTTGTTGCCTTGTGCCAGAGAAAGCGTTTAATGTATGTCCAAAGCCTGTGTTCCAGACCTTCTGCTGTTGCCCCTGACTACGACCCTTGCTGCCTGCCCCGACCTTCTGCTACGTCCGACCTTGCTCTTGCCTTGTCCTTTTGTACCGCGCCTTCTCAGCAGTCAGCGAGGTTGAGCCTTTGCTGGTGGATACGACCTGGTTGCTACCGCCGCAGCAAGACCATCCCGCTTTGCGGCGGGCTCTGGTGAATACCAGTAGCAACCTAGAACCGGTCCACCGACACGGTCCACGCCAATCCCTCGCTGACACAGAGGATCCACATCCAGCCTGCCGAATCCTAACAATACCTTATCCACAGGATAGGGGAAAAGTTTCCCAGAGGTAGGTCCCCCTAGATTTGGCTTCAGTCTCCCTGCTGTATGGAGTGGTTGGTCGGCCCGGTCTTTATGCATTGTCTATGGGCCAACCGAAGATACACTAGTATACACGAGTAGCTCCCGTATCTCCGGTGCTGCCATAGACAATGCATGCACTTAAGGTGCTGTACTCATGTATCTCCTGTGCCCCCATAGAAAAAGTGTTGTAAAAACCCCAAAATGAAAAATGCACAACAATCTGCTTCATTTTTTAACACCAGAAAGCTGGCGTACATAATGTAGTTAATTCCTTCCTATGACGACTACACAAGATTTGATGGGGATTTTTTATTTAGACATATAACATAAATTTCATTTTTTCTATTTTATGATGCTTTGAGCCAATAGAAAATGGCTGTAAAGTTACACATTATAGACTTTCAATTAGGAAACTGTTCTCTTTTCCATTTATTAGTATATTCTATAGGTACCACCAGCCTAACTAAACTAAGCAAAGAAATTCCATGATAGAATCTGTGTCTGGTGCCTTCTGTTTCTGTAGTATTAAAGAAAAAACAGCAGGTTCAGAAATAAATGCCCTGAAATATATATTTTTTTTTTCTACAGATTCCGCTTGATATGCAATAAAATCATCACCCATAGGATGTTTGATCACGTTGTTTTAGTCATTATATTTCTGAACTGCATTACTATTGCAATGGAAAGACCTAAAATAGAGCCGCATAGTGCCGTAAGTATATGTGAGAGCTGAAAGATATGTCTATGTGGCTGAGGCTGCATTCACATCTCGTTTTTTATGCTGGATCCGGCTGGGGGAGGGGAAAACCGGGCGCTACCGAACCCCAGCTGAATCAGCCCGTAAATCCATTTAATTTAATGAGCAGACTGGAGTCAAACGGTGACTCAGGTCGGCTCAGTTTTGACCCGTATCCAGTTTTGTGACCGGACCTAAAACCGTAGTACACTACGGTTTTGGTCCGGTTGGGTCATTAAAGTAAATGGATTTACAGGCTGATCCGGCTGGGGTACGGGAGCGCTCGGTTTTCCCCTCCCCCAGCTGGATCCGGCAACCGTATGTAAAAAACGAGATGTGAATGCAGCCTGAGCACCACCACTTGTATCATACAGAAAATCAACAACATGTGTTTTTTTAACCTGCGCTTTTCTCATCATTCCAAGTCATGGGATTATTTGATCACGTGATTCAAGGATTTCTATAGATGAATGTGAGAAAAACATGTCAGAAAAAAATGCAAACACACATTGTGCACATATGGGGTCTTTTTTTATGCATTTTTTTGAAAACTGCCTTGTGTAAAACTACCATACGGCTAAGTTTTCATGAAATGTATTAAAAAGGAATAGGACATATAAAGGAAGGACTTACACTTCTCCTCCCTTATGGATCCACTTCTGACTTTTGCTCAAAAGCTGCAGTGGCAGTATTCCAAAAACTACCAGAAAAAAAAACAAGTGGAAACTTAGCCTAAGGCTGGTGTCACACACATCAAGTTTATTGAAGAACTGAAGTTTATAAACCAAAGCCACAAATGGATCCAGCATTTTCCATTCCTATTACATACACTTCTGGCCTTGGCTCAAAAACTGCGGTGGCAGGTTTCCAAAGAACTTACATGTGTGACATTAGCCTTTTAGGCTTCCTTCACACTGCCATTGTGACACGGAAGTGCAACCCACGTCAAAGAAACGGGAGAATAAATACATTATGCAATGTCTTTCTTCCCCGCCACTCCCGTTAAAAAGCAAATAGTAAATGGGATCTGGCGGGAAAACACTGAAAAACTGAGAGAAATTGGTTTTTTTTATCCAGAAAAAAAATGTTTGCATAAAATCAATAGGGAAATATAAAATGGCAAACCTACTGTGTAATTTTTTTCTCTGTTCTGTTTTTTGGGTCAGTCGCAGTTTTCTTAAAATGTGGCATGCTTTAGCTATGATTTTGATTACCTAATATGCTCTGTGCATTACATTGAAAGGGGCAATCAGTGTGGTCACTGCCATTATTAAGCCATGGATCCACCGATAGAAACACAGAGAGGCAGCCAATGTACACTGCTCAGGAAAATAAAGGGAACACTAAGAGAACACATCCTAGATCTGAATGAATGAACTAATCGTATGAAATACTTTCGTCTTTACATAGTTGAATGTGCTGACAACAAAATCCCACAAAAATTATCAATGGAAATCAAATGTCTCAACCCATGGAGGTCTGGATATGGAGTCACACTCAAAATCACAGTGGAAAACCTCACTACAGGCTGATCCAACTTTGATGTACGAGCACGAGTCCGGATCTGTGCAGCTATGCTAAGCTGGAAAATGCTGTATGGCAGCGGAGGGAAGTAGGGATGCTACACATCCCTACTTCCCTCCGAGGATGCTGAAACTGTGGCGTTTTTGCTTAAAAAAATTCCATAGTATCAGCATGCTGAGATTTGGCAAAACTGCCAGATCGCAGCAAAATGCTGCGGTCAGGGAAAGAACGCCAAAACCAAAAACACAAAGTGGGCTATGCGTTTTGCATTTCCCTATTGATTCCCTGCTAACATTTGGCCACAGCGATTTATCCCACGGAAAACTCCCCCCCCCCCCCCTCCCACAAAAAAAAAAAACAAGTGTAAACCTAGCCTAAGGCACCTGCATTGTGGCATTACTCGGTTATTCCTCCTGGAAATAACTAAAAACGTAGAGGGATGTGGGATTGCAAAATGTTACACTGTCCAATCCCTGCCCCACAGTCAATCATACATTTCATGTGTAGATATGTTGCTTTGTTTGGGGTGGTTTTTCTCATTGATTCCAGGGTGAAAACCTTTACGGTTGTGCTTTTTTCAGAGTGAATGTAATATTCATATGTATCTGTTTCAGGAAAGAATATTTCTGACCTTATCCAACTACATATTTACACTAATATTTCTGGCAGAAATGACAGTAAAGGTAAGAAGAGCCTAATGCTCCTATTCTATATTGTATTTGGATGCATTCATTTTTACCTTCCCATTTTGCTCACTACCCGTTTCTCTTCATTCTGTAAGCTCATGTGATTATATATGAAGGTTCCAGGGCAGAACTATTAGCTCTGGGATTTTCATATATAATT
The DNA here is from genome assembly GCF_029499605.1 of Hyla sarda. Taxonomy (NCBI): domain Eukaryota; kingdom Metazoa; phylum Chordata; class Amphibia; order Anura; family Hylidae; genus Hyla; species Hyla sarda. Next base: position 31,531,401 of record NC_079201.1, read on the forward strand.
TAATCTACATAGAAGGATATTTATCAAGCTCCGTAGTAGATTTTTTTTTGTTTATTCCAACGCATATTTCTGAGATCTGCTCACGTAGTAATTATTATTTTTTTTACTTTGCAGTGGTCATGTATTTACCAAATGCGATAGTCGCTATTTAATAAGAAAAAAAAGTTGCATCTCCATTTAAAAGTTGCTTATGTATTCCAGGTCCAACCTGGCTTACAGAAAGTGCATACATCCGCAGAAAACTAAATCAACACCCACTTAAACAACTGTACTTGTTCTGCATCATGCCATGCCACGTGTCAGGTGGCGGTGAATGAAGCCAACATGCGGGACATGTCGGCTTCATTCATTCACTGCCGCCGGTTCCCGACATGTCCCGCTGCTGCCCTGCTTCAAGAAGAGGAGGAGCAGGCAGCAGGAGGGGGAAAAAGTACACGGGGCCAATTAATTATTATAAACACATTGGGGCCAATAAATTATTATAAACATACATGGGGGCATAAATTTGGGGGACAAAGTGGTAGTTTAAAAACCCTGCCAGGAGCCCTGAATGGCTCCTTGGTGCCGGCCATTCAGGGCTTCCAGCGGGGGATTTAAAAATGAAAGTTTACACAATAGTATATACATTGCAGGGGAGCGGAGCCTGCTTTATAACTGCTGATTGCATCGGGTATCAGAAGTGAGACCCGGCGCGATCAGTCCCTTATCCCCTGTACTGCTACCCCCAACATGGAACAGACTCTGTTCCATGATGGGGGTAGTAGTACAAACACTAATGTAGCCTCCCCAGCCACCTGCAGACTCCCACAGCCAGGGAATTACTATTCCCATCATGGAAAGGAGTCTGTTCCATGATGGGAGTAGTAGTAGCCATACATTCAGACACACACATTCACAGAACTTTGGCTATTAACATAAGAGAAACATTTTCTGCTTAAAAAAAATGCTTTTGTAAGAGGGTTTCCCGGTTTTTGCTTACATGTGAGTTATTTATCAAGGTCCTGCGACAATTTGATAAATAGGTCGCATATAAGCAAAAGTAAGTTAAAAAAAAAATTGTCATATAAAAGCCATAAATCTCCTTCATAATGATTACGTCTGTATGTCCCAGTGTACCACATTTACAGGACTTTAAATGCAATTACAGTTCCCATGGGTAGAGCGGGTATTGGCCAGAATCTGGCTTTTACTCCATTGCTGTGTTTTTTTTTTTGTGCTGTTAACAGTCTTTCTTGTTACACATTCTGTTTAAGGGTACGTTCACACATACAGGATCCTGCGCACATTTGATGCGCAGGATTTGTAACAGACGATTAGAATCTGTGCTCAGTCATTTAGTTTACATTGAAATCTGCAGCAGAAAATCCTGCGCATCAAATCTGCATACGTGTGAACGTACCCTAATGCTAAGTCCCACTTCATTTTTGTTTTTTTTTAGCCTCCCTTCCTAGTCCTTATTTTGGTACAGAATTTTTACCAGAACTGGGTCCAAAACACCAAAAAAGATGACATTTTTCTTTGTCAGTTCAACTTCTGATTTTGATAAAATGCACAGGGAGAGATTGGCCCCATCCTAATATCAAGGGTCACAGAGGTCTGACACCTCCTGCAATCAGACACTTATCCCCTGTTCTGAAGTACCCCTTTAACATTGAGATTAGCCTAGTTTCGCACCTGCATATGCCTTCTCCGCCTGCTTTTTGTTTGTCTGATCTGTTCTGTCATCAGAAAAAGGACAATTAAATGATCACATTGACTTCAGTTGGTCATTTTTTGTATCAGTTCATCTCAATTTACATCCATTTTATTTGTTTTCAATTTCATTAAAGGGGTACTCCGCTGCTCAGCGTGTGGAACAAACTGTTCCGAACGCTGGAGTCGGCGCCGGGAGCTCATGACACCATAGCCCTGCCCCCTCATGATGTCACGCCCTGCCCCCTCAATGCAAGTCTATGGGAGGGGGCGTGACGGCTCTCACGCCCCCTCCCATAGACTTGCATTGAGGGGTGGAGCGTGATCTCATGAGGGGGCGGGGCTATGACATCACGAGCTCCCGACACCGGCTCCAGCGTTCAGAACAGTTTGTTCCAAACGCTGAGCAGCGGAGTACCCCTTTAAAGGGGAAAAAAGTGGCATGCATTATACTCATATAAAACAGGCAACAATCAGAAATGAAATATCCCAAAAAAATATTAAATTGAAGAGTATGATAAGGAAATAAATAAAAAACTGCTCCATAGTGCCATCCAGCTCCACATGTCAATTTATTCAGGCTTCTAGTACAGGGACCGGTCCTTCTTGGTGTGGGAAAGTGTTCAAGAAGATTCTTTTAATGTCTCATTTCTTTGCTTCTTTGCAGGTGGTGGCGCTCAACTTGTGTTTTGGGGGCAAAGCTTATCTGAGAAGTAGTTGGAATATTCTAGATGGAATGCTTGTTTTAATTTCAGTCATTGACATCCTTGTGTCAATGGTTTCTGATAGTGGAACCAAGATTCTGGGAATGTTACGAGTACTGAGACTTCTTAGGACTTTAAGACCTCTCCGGTAAGTCATGTCATGGATAAGTATTCTCCAATCTACCTGGTGCATATTGTAGGAAACAGATTTCACCCAACCCAAGTAGACTTACAATATTTTTACCTTGGAGATGCTTGTGGCTAAAGATACAGAAGGTAAATAGAATCTACTGAAATGTTTATCTATGTGGAAAATGTCGGACAGTCATTCGGGGAGATTCATCAAGACCTGTGTAGAGGAAGAATGGTGCAGTTGCCCAAAACAACCAATCAGATCGCTTCTTTCATTTTTTCAGAGGCCTTTATAAAAATGAAGGAAGCCATCTGATTGGTTGCTATGGGCAACTGCACCACTCTGCCTTTACACGGGTTTTGATAAATCGAGCCCATAGGCCGAGACTTACTAAATGAATTCATAGACAATGTAAATTTAGACTAGACAGTCTTAGAGTGCACCAGATTTATCACAGGTAAATCTGCTCTTAAACTGTTGTATTTAAAGACTGTCTAGTCTAACTTTAGACCAACTATTAGCTGGCTTAATCTTTACCAGAATCTTCTGGCGCATTTTTGGTGCACATTTTTGCCTCTTAAAGGGGTACTCCTCCCATAAACATCTTATCCCCTATCCAAAGGATAGGGGATAAGATGTCTGATCACGGGGGTCCTGCCACTGGGGATCTCTCTCTGCTGCATCCGGCGTTTGTTTAGAGCATCGGGTGAAGCGCCGGAGACTCGTGACGTCACCGTCACGCCCCCTCCCATAGACTTGCATTGAGGGGGTGTCTGTGACATGATGAACAGGGCGTGACCGTGACATCATGAGCCTCCGCCCCGCATTGCCAGTCATCCGGCACGGAGCGAAGTTCGCTCCGTGCACCAGATGTCTGGGGTGCTGCAGCAGAGTTCCCAGGAGTCCCCAGAGGCAGGACCCCTGCGATCAGACATCTTATCCCCATTCCTTTGGATAGGGGATAAGTTGGGAGATTTATCAAAACCTGTGTAGAGGAAGAGTGAAGCAGCCCATAGCAACCAATCAGATAGCTTCTTTCATTTTTAAAGAGTCCTGTGAAAAATGAAAGAAACAATCTGATTGGTTGCTATGGGCAACTGCACCGCTCTTCCTCTACACAGGTTTTGATAAATCTCCCCCAAGATGTCTAGGGGCAGAATACCCCTTTATAAGCCTTTTACTAAAGCCACAACCCTGAAGCCACTCTACTTTATCAACAGCATGAAAAAGTGTTGAAAATTGTCTAAAACAGATAATAAATAGTTTATTATCATCATTATCATTAATAGTCTTATTGTACAGGTTTATTTTTTTGGCGTAAATTACGGTTACATATCAGGTGGCTGTACGTATTAAGGGTCAGTTTTTATTCCTTGTTTCTGAAATATTGTGTTTTGCCCATTTTCAAGTGGTATTACACATAATGAATTCATGGCATTATAACAGTAGGTTCTAGTAGAAAACATCCAGCCTACTGGTCCTAATAAGTAACTTGACAATGGGTGCACAGAAGGTGAGAATCCATGTGAAAGAAAGTAATAGCTGGGATTCCCTGAACCAGTAGATGAGTAAATGCTTCAGATAAGAAGTCAGCAAGAAACAGAGGAACCAATGAGGACCAGATGTTCCATGGTATGGGGAAATCCAGCTCTGACATCATCACATTTATGAAGAAGTCCAGTATAGCTCTATATAAACTAGGAGTTAACTCCTGAGTAAATATGTGTAGAATGTCCTGACATTTATTATGGTGCCTGGTACTCCTAATTTATTGAGTACTTCCAAGCCATTTGCCATTCTGAGGGCAAAGTAAGGTCCAGTCTGCCTTAAAGGGTACCTCTCATCAAAAAAACTTTTGATATATTATAGATTAATGTATGCAGAATAACTTCACAATTGCATGTTATTAAAAAATATGCTTCTTTCTATTTCATTTTCCACTTTGAAGAATTGACCACTAGGGGTCTCCCTACCAGTCCTGGCAGCAAGCATTTCAGACTCATGCTGGAGTCCTAAACACTCAGAGCTGCCAGTCTGCTTTGTTCACAAAGGAGAACACTCAGAGCTGCCAGCCTGCTTTGTTCACAGCCTGTTTGGCTGTGAACAAAGCAGGTTGGCAGCTCTGAGTGTTTAGGACTCCAGCATGAGTCAGAAATGCTTGCTGACAGGACTGATCGGGGAAAATACAATAGAAAGAAGCATATTTTTCAGTAACATGCTATTGGAAAGTTATTCAACATTCATTAATCTAAAATATATCAAAAGTTTATTTGATGAGAGGTACCCTTTAATGTGTCTAATACATTGCTAGTGTTGTTTGAAATTTGTTCTATTAACTAGGTAGGACTTTATAAAATCACAATGCACAGTGCATTAGGCTGTAAGGATATATATTACTTATTGACTTTGTTCTCTCACTTATAATTATCCTATGGTTACATAGTTAACAAAGTTGAAAAAAGACCAGAATCCATCAAGTTCAACCTATATCTCTACTGTGTCCCTACTGCGTTGATCCAGAGAAAGGCAAAAAAATGCTTATGAAGCTGATGCCAATTGCCCCATATCAGGAAGCAAAATTCTGTCCCAGGTTAACACATAAGTACAGTATGTTTGTCTTTAGTTTTTTAGTTATCAATATTTCCAACTATGTTTCCAGAAGGAATGCCCTTGGTAAAACGTAAGGAATTAAAGGGGTACTCGTGTGCTTAGCATTTGGAACAAACTGTTCGGAACGCTGGAGTCGGGAGCCCCCTCCCATAGACTTGCATTGAGGGGGTGGGGCGTGATGTCATGAGAGGGCGGGGCTATGATGTCACGAGCTCCCGATGCCGTTTCCAGCGTTCGGAACAGTTTGTTCCAAACGCTGAGCAACGGAGTACCCCTTTAATATACACTTTTGACATGTCATCCAGACATGTCAAAAGTTTAGATCGCATTGGGTCTCAGTCCTGAGATCTGCTGTGATCGGGAGTTGTAGCCGCTTGAAGCAAACAGTAATGCACCAAAATGCACACCTGGACACTTGATCCCACGGATCCACTCTGTTATAGTATATAGAACACATCAGTTGGATCAGCCAGGCTGCGCAGTCAAGCGTATGCTTTATCTGGTAATATTTCTCAATCGCAACAAGTCTCAGGACTGAGACCCGTTGCGATTTAAACTTTTGGCATGTCTGGACAACCTCCATCTGAACCATGACTAATCTCTGTAGAGTTTCTGCCTAGATGTCTTCTTCTTCTTGCTTTTTTCAGAATACATCCCGTTGCCCCTTTAACAGTACCATCGTTCTGCTTCCCCCAATACTGTAAATGCTGCTGCCTCCTGTGGTCTTATGACTACTATACCCGCTAAAAGATAATGCCCCAGATGTAACAGTGCCCCCTTATGGCCCTCTACAATATTACCCCCTTTTTGGGCCATACACTAATAATGCCCCTATAGTGCCTCCCTTACAGTAATTTTGCCCCTTTACTGCCCTTACTCTGTGATAGTGCCCCCTAAGTGTCTCCATACAGTAAAAATGCCCCTGAAAACAAAAAAAAATGATGAACACAGAGTAGCTCTGTATTAGAATAAAGAGTTGTATTAGTATTGACCTGAATATGCCCTATTTAAATTAGTACACAATCAATAACATTGATTTTAAAGGATGAGTTTACACATTGCACTTAACTTAAAGGGGTATTCCGCTCAGCGTTTGGAACAAACTATTCCGAATGCTGGAGCCGGCTCCGGGAGCTCGTGATGTCATAGCCCCGCCCCTCAATGCAAGTCTACGGCCATCACGCCCACCTCCCATAGACTTGTATTGAGGGGGTGGACATGAAATCATGAGGGGGCAGGGCTATGATGTCACAAGCTCCCGGTGCCGGCTCCAGCGTTCGGAAAAGTTTGTTCCAAACACTGAGCAGCGGAATACCCCTTTAACTTTTTGCCTTTATATTTCCAAGATCATGAGAAAATTATGTTTTCACCTAATCGTTGCAAAATTGTTACTTGAGAACCCATTTTAATAAACCTGATATTATGGCTGGTGAGTTACATTTATTTTGTGAAAGTAAATTTAAATTTATTATTTGTTCTCTTTAATGCAGGGTTATAAGTCGTGCTCAAGGGCTGAAACTTGTGGTTGAAACTTTAATGTCATCCTTGAAACCCATTGGAAATATTGTGGTGATCTGCTGTGCATTCTTCATCATATTTGGAATCCTTGGTGTTCAGGTATTTTAGATTTTGGTAAATACAATCAAACAAGGAATAGTAACTAATGAATTGAATGCATAGGTGATAAATTGTAGGAGTCTTACCGCTGAGACCCCACTGACCGATAACAGAGAAGTCCACAAATTTACCATGTAAGCCCTAAGCAGTGAATAGGTGAAAAATCCTTCAATATAAAAAGGTATCAAAGTGGATATTCCAGCTATTGATATTTTGATTCAGTCAGCTCACGCCCAATATGTCCAGCTTGAAGTGATTGGATGTGCTGCACAAGTGCAGAAGCCAATATATAGAGAATAATGTGTAGAGCTCCAAGTATCCCATAAAAGGTCAGTTTATTGCAGATCCATTAAAAAACTTAATGGTACACACATCACCTTTTAGTCATAAGCCATTGTTCATACAAACTTATGACTAAGGGTTTATCCCCGAAATGCGCTGGCCATTCTTATTTATTTGCATATTCATGGCATAAGTGATAGATGTTAGATGGATTGGTAGAGGCTGGACAATTGAGATCACCGCTGATCACTAAAAAAAGTTAACCATAGCTCCATGTCCCTTTTCTCCAGTGCATTCATGGTGAGCAGAAGTAGTATGGAATTGTAGTTCAGCATGCATACCATTGCTTTATGCAACCTTGCCTAATATGCATCTGTACAAAATGCACAAGTGAGGTTGGATACAGAGGCGCCATTCGCACTGCATGTGCCCTATGATTTCATGCGGTTGCATAGGATTGTAACCCGCTGATGTGTTTATTTACTATTCATTCTTTGTAATATTGTCCTATTGTAACACTCACAGTAGTAGAGGATCCACTGTACTTGTGTGGAGGATGACCTAGGCCATACCAGGGAGTGGAGTGTAAGGTGCCGCTGGTTTTCACCAGAGCCTGCCGCAAAGCGGGATTGTCTTGCTGCGGCAAGCGACACCCAGGTCCCTACCCCTGGTACGACTCGTCCACACAGGTTGCTGAGATGTAACAAATAACAGAAGGGAGATGGCAACTCAATTTCAGGATAGCAGAAGGTCAAGGCAAGCGGCACAGGTGCGTGGTCAGGAATGTAGCAGGAGGTCAATAGGCAGGCGGAACAGGATTAAGGTCAGGTCACTGAGCAGAAGGTCAGAACACAGCAGGGCAAACACAATAACGCTTTCTCTAAGGCTCTAGGCAAACAAAGATCCGGCAAGGAGTGGTGGGAGGAGCAGATACTTATAACAGAGGTACAGGTGCAACTGAAAATTAAGGGCACACTGGCCTTTTAAAATCGCATAGCACCGGTGCGCGAGTGCCCTAAAGGACGGGGATGCGCACACCGGCGATGCGCATGCAGAGAGGAGCAGGAGAAAGCATGGGGTGAGGAGATGACTGGGACTGGCATGCGGACGTGTCCCGCACAGCGAGTTCCGGAGCCGCTGGTGACAGGCGGAGGGGAGTGCTCACGGTTAGAATGAGAGACCGGAGCGCTGCCCGTACCACCTATTCAGGAATACATTGTAAGAATATTTTTTCTTACCCTAGCTGCCATTATGTATTAGATCAGATTACACTATATTCCATTGGTATATTATTACTGTTTACGTCACACATCATCTGTCTACTACCTTTTGCTGTGGAGGGCATTCAGGTGCGATAAAATAAATCCCTATGGCTCTCAGTATTCCTTTATTTTTCCTTCTTCTGTGTGGCTAAAATCATTTTTAAACACATTAACTTTTTTAAAACAATGAAATAAAAAATGTATTTTATTTTCCCTATACTATTGTCCATGAGTGCTTTTCTGTAGGTTAAAATGTAGAAACAGTCCTCTAGTAATAGGGGCTCGTAGACCTGAGTCGCCTTTTTACAAGGCTGGAATACCTTATTAACATAAATGAATAGCTTTTCTTATTATGGAATGATTGGTGATATACTATGTAGACATGGCTTGTGCTAATAGTAATTCAGTTAATACATTTATTTCATTTCAGCTCTTCAAAGGAAAATTTTTTTACTGCTTGGGAGAGGATACAAAAAATATCACAAATAAATCTGACTGTCTCAATGCTAGATACAAGTGGGCCCGACATAAATACAATTTTGACAATCTTGGTCAGGTGCGTAGAACAACATATCATTTATCAATATGGATTTTATAATATTGAAAAACCATGCAGTTCTTTTATCCAATAAGTTACTCCTATGTATGTAATATATTTAAGTATTCAAAGACACAATATTATTTTATATCAATAATGGAAAATAAAAATGAGCTTTACTATTGCATACAGTGCCTTGCATAAGCATTCACCCCCTTTCTACATTTTGTTATGGTATAAGTACAAATTCGAAATGAAAAGTGTTGAGTGCATATGTATTCACCCCCTTTACTATGAAACCCTTAAAAGGGGTACTCCGCGGCTCAGCGTTTGTAACAAACTGTTCCGAACTCTGGAGTTGGCAGCTCGTGACATCATAGCCCCACCCCCTCATGATGTCACGCCCCACCCCCTCAATGCAAGTCTATGGGAGGGGGCATGACATCCGTCAGTGCCCCCTCCCATAGACTTGCATCGAGGGGGTGGGGCATGACATCATGCGGGGACGGGGCTATGACATCACGAGCTCCCAGCACCGACTCCAGCGTTCGGAACAGTTTGTTCCAAACTCTGAGCAGTGGAGTAGCCCTTTAAGGACTGCATTGATTGGTACTAAGCATACTGTTTATCATTTGTATCTTAATAGGCATTAATGTCTTTGTTTGTCCTGGCATCCAAAGATGGATGGGTTGACATCATGTATGACGGACTGGATGCCGTTGGGGTAGACCAACAGGTACTATATTATCAAATGTGTCTGGACTTCCTATGCAGCTCTATTATTTACTTGAATATGACATATAGATTTACATAAAATATTACTTCTATTCTACATCTGGCTAAGACTTATGAACTGGTGGAACTAAATTTCCAACTTGTTTTTAAGGCTGTGCCTACACTATGTGCGCTACAATATGTCAGACATATATATTTTTATATATATATATATATATATATATATATATATATATATATAAAAAGCAAAATCATCACTGGACTAATACGGCTACTCCTAACTAATCTATATATTTATATATATATATATATATATGTTTATTTTAAGATACAGGATGTCTTTCTATAGCTTGAATATGTTTGTCAGACCCATCAACACATGTAAAATTTCCCTTTATCACCATTACAGCCTGGGACAAACACTTTCAGTTTTCCTTCCAGGATGTGATATGTGTAATTGCAGAGTAAATAGCAGATCTCCTAATCCAATTGTACCAGAATTCTGAGTCACCTGGAGCACGTCTTATGTTTTAGACCTCTTTGACTCCTTGCTTGACAAGGGGCATACACTGTGACAGTAAGCCAATGGTCTCTAAACTGTGCCCCCCCCCCCCCCCCCCAGCTTGGAGACCACTGGCTTAGCAGCACAGTGTATGGCTTAGTGGAAAGGGGAATAGCTTGACATGACACACCCTGCACCAAAGTTGCCGCTAAATATTGGCAGAAATTAAAGTGGTTCTCTGCTGCTCAGTGTTTGGAACTAAATGTTTATAGCCCCACCCCTCATGACATCGTGCCCCGCCCCCTCAATGCAAGTCTATGGGAGGGGGTGTGACATCCGTCACGCTCCCTCCCGTAGACTTGCATTGAGGGGTTGGGGTGTGACATCATGAGGGCGGGGCTATGAGGTCACGAGCTCCCGGCACCGGCTCTCTGCATTCGGAACATTTTGTTCCAAATGCTGAGGAGTGGAGTGCCCCTTTAAGCCACTAATAGGAAAACAAGGGGTTATTTAGTCATTCTGTAGACACCAGAATATGTAAGTATGTTTGAGGAAAAAGGATGGACAGACTGCTACCTGATACAAGCGCCAACATAGTAGACCAGTGCTCATTAAAAGAAAAAGTCTTTAGACCACCAACTATTGCCCGTGTAGGGCTGCAAGAACGATCATTGTGTTAACAGGTGCGGCTGACTAATAGTGAAATTTAGGGCCACAAAGTCCCAGCATTCAGCTGACTAACAAGCATGTTTGTCAGGTGATCACAGGGCAATTGATCCAGGGATTTATTCTCATTTCCATATTGGAGTCGGGAAGGAATTTTTCCTTTGTTATGGGGAAAATGTAATTTCCTTAGTTTTTTTGCCTTCCTCTTGTTACGCCGAGCGCTCCGGGTCCCCGCTCCTCCCCGGAGCGCTCGCTACACTTCCCTCACTGCAGCGCCCCGGTCGGTTCCACGGACCCGGGGCGCTGCGTTACCACCTCCGGCCGGGATGCGATTCGCGATGCGGGTAGCGCCCGCTCGCGATGCGCACCCCGGCTCCCGTACCTGACTCGCTCCCCGTCAGTTCTGTCCCGGCGCGCGCGGCCCCGCTCCCTAGGGCGCGCGCGCGCCGGGTCTTTGCGATTTAAAGGGCCACTGCACCGCTGATTGGTGCAGTGGTTCCAATTAGTGTTTACACCTGTGCACTTCCCTATATCACCTCACTTCCCCTTCACTCCCTCGCCGGATCTTGTTGCCCTAGTGCCAGTGAAAGCGTTCCTTGTGTGTTCCTTGCCTGTGATTCCAGACCTTCTGCCGTTGCCCCTGACTACGATCCTTGCTGCCTGCCCCGACCTTCTGCTACGTCCGACCTTGCTTCTGTCTACTCCCTTGTACCGCGCCTTTCTTCAGCAGCCAGAGAGGTTGAGCCGTTGCTAGGGGATACGACCTGGTCACTACCGCCGCAGCAAGACCATCCCGCTTTGCGGCGGGCTCTGGTGAAAACCAGTAGTGACTTAGAACCGATCCTCTAGCACGGTCCACGCCAATCCCTCTCTGGCACAGAGGATCCACCACCTGCCAGCCGGCATCGTGACAGTAGATCCGGCCATGGATCCCGCTGAAGTTCCTCTGCCAGTTGTCGCTGACCTCACCACGGTGGTCGCCCAGCAGTCACAACAGATTGTGCAACAAGGCCAACAGCTGTCTCAACTGACTGTTATGCTACAACAGTTACTACCACAGCTCCAGCAATCATCTCCTCCGCCAGCTCCTGTACCTCCTCCGCAGCGAGTGGCCGCTTCTGGAATACGACTATCCTTGCCGGATAAATTTGATGGGGACTCTAAGTTTTGCCGTGGCTTTCTTTCCCAATGTTCATTACACTTGGAGATGATGTCGGACCAGTTCCCCACCGAAAGGTCTAAAGTGGCTTTCGTAGTCAGCCTGCTGTCTGGAAAAGCCCTGGCTTGGGCCACACCGCTCTGGGACCGCAATGACCCCGTCACTGCCTCTGTACACTCCTTCTTCTCGGAAATTCGAAGTGTTTTTGAGGAACCTGCCCGAGCCTCTTCTGCTGAGACTGCCCTGTTGAACCTGGTCCAGGGTAATTCTTCCGTTGGCGAGTATGCCGTACAGTTCCGTACCCTTGCTTCAGAATTATCCTGGAATAATGAGGCACTCTGCGCGACCTTTAAAAAAGGCCTATCCAGCAACATTAAAGATGTTCTGGCCGCACGAGAAATCCCTGCTAACCTACATGAACTCATCCATCTTGCCACTCGCATTGACATGCGTTTTTCCGAACGGCGTCAGGAGCTCCGCCAGGATATGGACTCTGTTCGCACGAGGCGTTTCTTCTCCCCGGCTCCTCTCTCCTCTGGTCCCCTGCAACCTGTTCCTGTGCCTCCCGCCGTGGAGGCTATGCAGGTCGACCGGTCTCGCCTGACACCCCAAGAGAGGACACGACGCCGCATGGAGAATCTCTGCCTGTACTGTGCTAGTACCGAACACTTCCTGAGGGATTGTCCTATCCGTCCTCCCCGCCTGGAAAGACGTCCGCTGACTCCGCACAAAGGTGAGACAGTCCTTGATGTCTACTCTGCTTCTCCACGTCTTACTGTGCCTGTGCGGATGTCTGCCTCTGCCTTCTCCTTCTCTGCTGTGGCCTTCTTGGACTCTGGATCTGCAGGAAATTTTATCTTGGCCTCTCTCGTCAACAGGTTCAACATCCCGGTGACCAGTCTCGCCAGACCCCTCTACATCAATTGTGTAAACAATGAAAGATTGGACTGTACTATACGTTTCCGCACGGAGCCCCTTCTAATGTGCATCGGATCTCATCATGAGAGGATTGAACTGTTGGTCCTCCCCAATTGCACTTCTGAAATCCTTCTTGGACTTCCCTGGCTTCAACTCCATTCCCCAATCCTGGATTGGTCCACTGGGGAGATCAAGAGTTGGGGGCCCTCTTGTTCCAAGGACTGCTTAAAACCGGTTCCCAGTAAACCTTGCCGTGTCCCTGTGCTTCCTCATGTAACCGGTCTCCCTAAGGCCTATATGGACTTTGCGGACGTTTTTTGCAAAAAACAAGCTGAGACTCTACCTCCTCACAGGCCTTATGATTGTCCCATTGACCTCCTCCCGGGCACTACTCCACCCCGGGGCAGAATCTATCCTCTGTCCGTCCCAGAGACTCTTGCCATGTCTGAATACGTCCAAGAAAATTTAAAAAAGGGCTTTATCCGTAAATCCTCCTCTCCTGCCGGAGCCGGATTTTTCTTTGTGTCCAAAAAAGATGGCTCTCTACGTCCTTGCATTGACTACCGCGGTCTCAATAAAATCACGGTTAAGAACCGCTACCCCCTACCCCTCATCTCTGAACTCTTTGATCGTCTCCAAGGTGCCCATATTTTTACCAAACTGGACTTAAGAGGTGCTTATAATCTCATCCGCATCAGAGAGGGGGATGAATGGAAAACGGCATTTAACACCAGAGATGGACACTTTGAGTATCTGGTCATGCCCTTTGGTCTATGCAACGCCCCTGCCGTCTTCCAAGACTTTGTTAATGAAATTTTTCGTGATCTCCTATACTCCTGTGTTGTTGTATATCTGGACGATATCCTGATTTTTTCTGCCAATCTTGAAGAACACCGCCAGCATGTCCGTATGGTTCTTCAGAGACTTCGTGATAATCAACTCTATGCCAAAATAGAGAAATGTCTGTTTGAATGCCAATCTCTTCCTTTTCTAGGATACTTGGTCTCTGGCCAGGGACTACAAATGGACCCAGATAAACTCTCTGCCGTCTTAGATTGGCCACGCCCCTCCGGACTCCGTGCCATCCAACGTTTTTTGGGGTTCGCCAATTATTACAGGCAATTTATTCCACATTTTTCTACCATTGTGGCTCCTATTGTGGCTTTAACAAAAAAAAATGCCGATCCCAAGTCTTGGCCTCCTCAAGCGGAAGACGCCTTTAAACGACTCAAGTCTGCCTTTTCTTCGGCTCCCGTGCTCTCCAGACCTGACCCATCTAAACCCTTCCTATTGGAGGTTGATGCCTCCTCAGTGGGAGCTGGAGCTGTCCTTCTACAAAAAAACTCTTCCGGGCATGCTGTTACTTGTGGTTTTTTTTCCAGGACCTTCTCTCCGGCGGAGAGGAACTACTCCATCGGGGATCGAGAGCTTCTAGCCATTAAATTAGCACTTGAGGAATGGAGGCATCTGCTGGAGGGATCAAGATTTCCAGTTATTATTTACACCGATCACAAGAACCTCTCCTACCTCCAGTCTGCCCAACGGCTGAATCCTCGTCAGGCCAGGTGGTCTCTGTTCTTTGCCCGATTTAATTTTGAAATTCACTTTCGGCCTGCTGATAAGAACATTAGGGCCGATGCTCTCTCTCGTTCCTCAGATGCCTCTGAAATTGAACTCTCTCCTCAACACATCATTCCTCCTGACTGCCTGATTTCCACTTCTCCAGCCTCCATCAGGCAAACTCCTCCAGGAAAGACCTTTGTTTCTCCACGCCAACGCCTTGGGATCCTCAAATGGGGTCACTCCTCCCATCTCGCAGGTCATGCGGGCATTAAGAAATCTGTGCAACTCATCTCTCGCTTCTATTGGTGGCCGACTCTAGAGACTGATGTGGTGGACTTTGTGCGAGCCTGCACTATCTGTGCCCGGGATAAGACTCCTCGCCAGAAGCCCGCTGGTTTTCTTCATCCTCTACCTGTCCCCGAACAACCTTGGTCTCTGATTGGTATGGATTTTATTACTGACTTACCCCCATCCCATGGCAACACTGTTATTTGGGTGGTCGTTGATCGATTCTCCAAAATGGCACATTTCATCCCTCTTCCTGGTCTTCCTTCAGCGCCTCAGTTGGCTAAACAATTTTTTGTACACATTTTTCGTCTTCACGGGTTGCCTACACAGATCGTCTCGGATAGAGGCGTCCAATTTGTGTCTAAATTCTGGAGGGCTCTCTGTAAACAACTCAAGATTAAATTAAATTTTTCTTCTGCATACCATCCTCAATCCAATGGACAAGTAGAGAGAATTAACCAGATCTTGGGTGACTATTTACGACATTTTGTTTCCTCCCGCCAGGATGACTGGGCAGATCTTCTACCTTGGGCCGAATTCTCGTATAATTTCAGAATCTCTGAATCTTCCTCCAAATCTCCGTTTTTCGTGGTGTACGGCCGTCACCCTCTTCCCCCCCTCCCTACCCCCTTGCCCTCTGGTCTGCCCGCTGTGGATGAAATTTCTCGTGATCTTTCCACCATATGGAAAGAGACCCAAAATTCTCTCTTACAGGCTTCTTCTCGCATGAAAAGATTCGCAGATAAGAAAAGAAGAGCTCCTCCCATTTTTTCCCCTGGAGACAAGGTATGGCTCTCCGCTAAATATGTCCGTTTCCGTGTCCCGAGCTATAAGTTGGGACCACGCTATCTTGGTCCTTTTAAAGTTTTGTGTCAAATTAATCCTGTCTCTTACAAACTTCTTCTTCCTCCTTCTCTTCGTATCCCTAATGCCTTTCACGTCTCTCTTCTTAAACCTCTCATCCTCAACCGTTTTTCTCCTAAATCTGTTCCTCCCACTCCTGTTTCCGGCTCCTCGGACATCTTCTCTGTCAAAGAGATCTTAGCCTCAAAAAAGGTCAGAGGAAAAACTTTTTTTTTAGTGGATTGGGAGGGTTGTGGTCCAGAAGAGAGGTCCTGGGAACCTGAGGACAATATCCTGGACAAAAGTCTGATCCTCAGGTTCTCAGGCCCCAAGAAGAGGGGGAGACCCAAGGGGGGGGGTACTGTTACGCCGAGCGCTCCGGGTCCCCGCTCCTCCCCGGAGCGCTCGCTACACTTCCCTCACTGCAGCGCCCCGGTCGGTTCCACGGACCCGGGGCGCTGCGTTACCACCTCCGGCCGGGATGCGATTCGCGATGCGGGTAGCGCCCGCTCGCGATGCGCACCCCGGCTCCCGTACCTGACTCGCTCCCCGTCAGTTCTGTCCCGGCGCGCGCGGCCCCGCTCCCTAGGGCGCGCGCGCGCCGGGTCTTTGCGATTTAAAGGGCCACTGCACCGCTGATTGGTGCAGTGGTTCCAATTAGTGTTTACACCTGTGCACTTCCCTATATCACCTCACTTCCCCTTCACTCCCTCGCCGGATCTTGTTGCCCTAGTGCCAGTGAAAGCGTTCCTTGTGTGTTCCTTGCCTGTGATTCCAGACCTTCTGCCGTTGCCCCTGACTACGATCCTTGCTGCCTGCCCCGACCTTCTGCTACGTCCGACCTTGCTTCTGTCTACTCCCTTGTACCGCGCCTTTCTTCAGCAGCCAGAGAGGTTGAGCCGTTGCTAGGGGATACGACCTGGTCACTACCGCCGCAGCAAGACCATCCCGCTTTGCGGCGGGCTCTGGTGAAAACCAGTAGTGACTTAGAACCGATCCTCTAGCACGGTCCACGCCAATCCCTCTCTGGCACAGAGGATCCACCACCTGCCAGCCGGCATCGTGACACCTCTGGATCAACACAGTAGGGTTTTAGGCTTAACTTGATGGACTGTTGTCTTTTTTTCAACCTTACAAACTATGTAATTAATTCTAATTATCGCCTTGTGTAATTGGCATCTAGCTAACTTCTCTGTACCTATTAAATCATTCAACTTACTTGACCTATTTAATTTCAGTGATGTCTGTTCTTTTCAGCCAGTGATGAACTACAACCCCTGGATGCTCCTTTACTTCATATCCTTCCTGCTGATTGTTGCATTCTTTGTCCTGAATATGTTTGTGGGGGTGGTGGTGGAGAATTTTCACAAATGTCGACAGCACCAAGAGGAAGAAGAGGCCAAGAGAAGAGAAGAGAAAAGACTGCGCAGGATGGAGAAAAAGAGAAGGAGTAAGGAGAGAGAGATGGCCGGTCGGTAGTCTTCTAAAATATTTTCGAGTGCTGCTTGACCTTTGAAGGCGCTCACTCCCTTGCTGAGATGGCCGCTTATTAGAGGCATGGATACGGTAGTCTCTTTGTGCATGGATAGGTAGCATAATAGTTGTCAGGGGAAAGATGGTGCAACAACTTAATATTGCTATTAAACTCAACTGATAATTGGTTCTCCAAAAGTCACATTTCCAAAATACAATAGGTCTAGGTACACCATGTAACTAAAGAACAAATACCCAAATGTAGGCACTGGGTCTAGCATAGGATTGAAAACTATAGCGCAAAGTCTGATGTGTTTTTACCACTCACAAATTATCACTTGGGGGTATAACATAAATAGTTCATGGTAAATTAGGTTGAGCAAACGTATGTAGGCTCTATTACATTTCTGAAACACTTTGCATTGTAATATTAAAGAGGTACTCCTATT
Source organism: Hyla sarda (assembly GCF_029499605.1). NCBI lineage: Eukaryota > Metazoa > Chordata > Amphibia > Anura > Hylidae > Hyla > Hyla sarda. The sequence continues at coordinate 31,548,835 of NC_079201.1, forward strand.
AAAAAATCTTAATCCTTCCAGTACTTATCAGTTGCTGTATGCTCCACAGGAAGTTGAGTTATTCTTTCTAGTCTGACCACAGTGCGCTCAGCTACGACCTCTGTCCGTGTCACGAACTGTCTAGGGAATGAGCAAATCTCTACAGAATACCTCTCCTGTTCCAGACAGTTCCTGACATGGACGGAGATGGCAGCAGTGAGCACTGTGGTCAGGCTGCAAAAATCTACACAACTTCCTCTGTAGTTTACAACAGCTGATGAGTACTGGAAGGATAGAGGTTTTTTTTAAATAGAAGAATTTACCTGTCTAACCTTTTTTGCACCTGTTGATTTGAAAACAATTTGTTTTCTCCGGAGTACCCCTTTAGGAATAGGAGAAAAAGAAGTGCAAAGTAGAAGCACACAACTCATTTGTATTATTAATTGTAAACTGCTTTCTGATCGCAATATTTAACCCCTTAAGGACCACGGGTTTTTCCATTTTTGCACTTTCGTTTTTTCCTCCTCACCTTTTAAAAATCATAACCCTTTCAATTTTGCACCTAAAAATCCATATTAAGGCTTATTTTTTGCGCCACCAATTCTACTTTGCAGTGACATTAGTCATTTTACCCAAAAATGTACGGCGAAATGGAAAAAATATCACTGTGCGACGAAATTAAAGAAAAAAGCTGTTTTGTAACTTTTGGGGGCTTCCGTTTCTACGCAGTAAATTTTTCGGTAAAAATGACACCTTATCATAGTTACATAGTTAGTACGGTCAAAAAAGACATATGTCCATCAAGTTCAACCAGGGAATTGAAGGGTAGGGGTGTGAATTGAAGGGTAGGGGTGTGGCGCGATATTGGGGAAGGGATGGGATTTTATATTTCTTCATAAGCATTAATGCGCTATTAGCCCCGGGTCCCGGCATGAGTTACATGACGGGACCGACAAGATATGACACTGGATCACCGCGTGACCCCGCGTTATATCGCGGGAGCCGGCCAAGGACGTAAATATACGTCCTTGGTCGTTAAGGGGTTAATAGACTGGTTGAACAAATATTATCTTATGTTTTTAAATTCATATGCCAACCAATGTCCTATTACACATTATGAGCCAGACAGGTAGATATCGCCCTGTGTTATATGGCCAGCCATCAACAGATGATCGCCGGGGGGGGGGGGGGCCAGCGCTCTCAGTGAGGAGTGTGTGACGTCTACCGGTCCATTCATTTCTATCTTTTCAGCGCTCCCATAGGAATAAATGTAGCAGTGCCCCCTGCGATCAGCTACTTACATAGAGGTAGGAGATAAAGGAAGTACAGGAGCTTATGGCATAATACCTTACTGTTGAGTGTATAACAGAATGCAGAATATTACCATAAGTCCAGGCAATCTATAAATAAGATGTAAAATTACTGTAATTACTTTTGGAGAACCATTTATTTTAGTTTCATAGTTTCTTCAATAGAAGAATTAACATTTAAGAGGATTGGCACTTTAACATACTTAACACCATTATTTTTTTCGAGTCTTTCTCCTTGCATATTGTCTGACCCTTCCTGTGCTATCATAGTATGCATCCAATTGCAAAAACATGCTTTCCAGAACTTATAAAATAACTAGCGAATTGACTTGCGGATGAATTGTCAAAGCAAAATTATAACAAGGCTTATAAAATAATACAGATTGCACTTTAAACATCTTTTACTATTGTGCATGTAAAAAGTCAGAAAGCATGGAGATATTTTGTAGCGATGCAGTTTAGCCCGTAGCTTCGACAGTGATTAAATGGGTTTTCCATTTTAAAGTGGCAGCTTCTTATGAGGGCGACACATTGATGGGGAATTTTCAGTTCTTCCTGCTGACCTGGACCCCTATATAATACTTCCAGCCCTGACTGAGTCGCTATGCAGAAGATCACTGAAGGGGCTGTATTTCAGCTCATAGCAAATAACCACTGAACGGGGCGGGGTATATTACATTTCCTGCTACTGCTTCTATTATTATCCTAAGTATATATATTTTTTATTTTATTTTGTTAATGGCAAACCCTTTTAATACATTTTATTAGTAAGCATGAGTTTTAGACGTACTTTTATATTGTTTAATGATTATTTTTGTTACATGAATGTACCGTCTGATCTGAAAAAGGATTCTGAGCTGCAAACGCAGAAGAACATGTACCTGCTTACTTTTAATTTCATTGAACATTTGATAATCTTTGTGCAAAAAGAACACATCATCAATAAGGTCTATCTATTGTCAATTAACCCATTGTTGGTACACTTTGTAGCAAGTGATTGGCTCCAAAGTCACCTCTAGATGGGGTTGTCACTTGCTGGGATTTGCTCTAGAAACCATTGAAAATATGCAGAAATGTCTACAAGTCCAAGTCCAAATAACTTCTTTCTTAAGCTAGGTCCACACTACAGAATCTCCGGGCAGAAAATTTCCACCCGGAGTTTCTGAATGCAGCCAGCGCTTACTGAATCAATAGGCGCTAGGACCGTGCGGACACTGCAGTCTCCAATAGACCGTGTGTTCCGCGAGTATTTCCGCCTGAAGAATGAGCAACGCCATTCTTCAGGCGGAAATTTCCAAGCAGATTTTCCGTTCACAAATTCCGAAGTGTGAATTTGTGAACGGAAACCCATTCACTACACTATACATTTTAGTATGTGGAATTTCTGCCTGCAATTTCAAAGCGGAATTGCAGGTGGAGATTCCGTAGTGTGAACATAGCCTTAAAGGGGTACTCCGTTGCTAGACATAGGATAGGGGATAAGATGTCTGATCGCAGGGGGGGGGGGGGAGTACAGATACCTGGTGTTCTGAACATTATTTTGAGAACGCCGGGTACGGGAGGCCATGGTTGTGACGTCATGCCGTCTACCATAGACATGAATGGAGGGGGTGTGGTGTGACATCAAGAGGGGGCATGGTGTGACATCCTGAACCCGGCCTTCTCAAAATAATGTTCAGAACGCTGGGTGTCTTCACGGAGTATCACTTTAAAAATCCATTACAACATGCACTTCAGACATTTACAAAATTAATAAAAAAATTTTTTTAAAAAGTCAACGCGTTTCAGACAGAAACACTAAGGGGGAGATTTAGCAAAACCTGTCCAGAGGAAAAGTTGCTGCATTGCTCATAGCAACCAATCAGATCGCTTCTTTCATTTTGCAGAGGCCTTTTCAAAAATGAAAGAAGTAATCTGATTGGTTGCTATGGACAACTCAGCAACTTTTCCTCTGGAAAGGTTTTGATATATCTCCCCCTAAGTTTTTTAAATGTGTTCTGTATATCTCTGAACTGCATTTTCTAATTGACTAGATTGACAAGACGGGCAAGCCTTCGAACCCCATGTACAATAATTAACCTGGGGCTCCCCCATAACCTTGTCACTGGTTCACCAATTGTCCTTTCTTGAACAATTTTTGGTAGTTATTGCCGCAACCTACCGAAAATGCCACACCAGATTATTGTTTTGCTGATGCTCTGACCCAGTTGTCTAGCCATCACTATTAGGCCCTTGCTCACTTTTTTTTCCTGCTTTAAACATGATGGGGAACATAAAAGAAAACAAGAATTAGACTGTATACTTTTCCACTAGACATTCTAAGAATGCACCAGATCAATAATGTGTCACATTTGTGTCATGTATCTCAGATTGTTGGTGCAATTTGCACCTGATTGGGGTGCATATAGTTCTATGTATCACCTTCACGGATGTCAAGAACTGACTATTCGCCTTCTGCATGATATATGATAGGTGCCAAAGTAACAAGATAATCAGTGTCATGAAGGCTAGGTTTCCACTTGTGTGTTTTTTTGTGTGCCGCATGGTGTTTTTTGTGAAAAAAACGCTGCGGCCAGATGTTAGCTGCAAGTCAATAGCGAACTGCAAAATGCCAGATCCACTTGGTGTTTTTCAGTTAGAATTTTTTTTAATCCTTTTGGCGTTTTTCAGCAATTTTTTGGTTTTAACCTTGGCGTTTTTGCCGGCGGTTTTTATTCTTTTTTGCACCACAAAAGTAATGGAGATACTTTTTTCAATAAAATTTTGTGGGGTACCATTAAAAAATAATAATAATAATAATAAAAAAGATACAGTAGTGATGGAAAAAATTGTATTTAACGAAATGGATCTTTTTTTTATATATATTTTTATTAAGCAGTTTTCAAAAACAATAAACAAAATGGAACAGACACTCATAATGATGAATGGAGAAGGCAAAGAAAATATTAAAACCAAAACATAATATTACGTCATATATCACAAGAACAAACAACTCCCTCAGGACCATACCTCTCCCCCCCTCCCCCTTCCTAAACATGAAAACTAACATGTTGTATCCACTAAGAAAGTAAAGCAATGTCCCAGGAGATGGCTCGCCAGTTACCACTTAAGAAATCGGCTACAGAAAGCTATATACAGCTCTGAAATTGACAATCTCCGGGGTTCAGTACCAATGATGTAATCTAGGGTGTGCGATGGGGCTTCCTTCAACAGGTCTCGTAGCCTGGAGGAACAAAAAGCGTGGATCTGGTGGGCATAAAGAGAGTGAGAAATGGAAAGATCAAAAGTGCTGAGCATCTCTCCTGGTGTGAGCTATCGTCTATCCTCACTATGCATTAGTTGCCCTACTGTCCGAACCCCCTTGGATATCTACAGTCGCATCCACTGGGAAGACCTACCCTGCGGGAATTCGAGATGGTCAAGCAAGGGCATTCATTTGGATAAAAGGAACGGAAGGCCAAATACCTTCCATACCTCTTTCAATGCTACTATCGTGTAACGCAATAATGCTGAGCCCTTGATCCCGACCGGGAGCTTGGCGGAGGAGGTATGGAGGAGTGCCGGCAGAGACCAAGATGCAGCCAACTCCGCTTCCACCGCTAAATTGAAAAAATACGTGGGACCATGTAACCAATCAAGCGTAAGGCGAAACAGGCAATCTAAATTGTAACCTCTGATGTTGGGAAAATTTACCCCCCCCCCCCCCCTCCACTTTGCAAAGCATTAGTTTCTGCAAAGCAATACGCGGCTGCTTGCCCTACCACAAGAAGCATTGGAAAGCAGAGTTGAGGCGTTTAATATCAGCATGCTTAAGTTGGAGCGGGAGCGTTTGCAGAGGATACAAAAGGCATACAAAAGGATACAAAACTAATCATTTTGACACCTACCCAGAAAAGATAATGGCAGATACTCTCAGCGCTTCAGTTCTGCCAGTATGCGCTAAAAGAGCAGGGCATAATTGAGGGAATAAAGCATATCAGGAGTCTTCCCAATGCGAATGCCCACATAAGTAATGAAAGAAGGAGCCACTGCAACCCCCAGAACCTTCACATCAGGAAACCTCCCTGGAGAGGCCACACCCAGAGGCAAGAGTATACTTTTAGCTGCAATACCCTATGACCTGTGAAACCCCCCGCATAGGACAGGAAATCGAGGATCTTGGGGACAGCTTCTCTGGGATTGCTAAGGTACAGAAGCACAGCATCTGCGAATATGTATAAATAAATCTCCTGAACACCTACCTTTATGCCCCTGTAGATATCAGTAGAAATCAAGAAGCGAGCCATAGGCTCAATCGCCAGATCGAATAACAAAGGCGACAAGGGGCATCCCTGGCGCTTGCCTTGCGCTAATGTGAGGGGGGTGGATAAAATACCCGGTGTATGCACCCTAGCTGTGAGACCATCATCTAGACCCTCTATGAAGGAGCTAAACCAGCCCGCAATCCCAAATTTGGACAGAACCAGTTCCAACGAACATTATCAAAAGCTTTTTCAGCATCCAAAGGTAAGTACAGCACGTTGGGTGGCTGTCTGGGACTGGCTCAGAAGGCTATCCATTGTCGCTAATACCTTTCTGATATTCGTGAATGCCGAGCGGGTCTTCATGAACCCCACCTGGTGGTCACCAATAAATGAGGGTAGAAACCTGGCCAGTCGATCAGCAAGGATTTTAGATAGTCACTTCACATCCTGGTTGATCAATAGAGATGGGGCGATATGAACCAGGTTCCAACAGGTCCTTGCCAGGCTTGGTGAGCACCTTAATGTAGGCAAGTTTTGCCCCTGGAGAGAGAACACCTGTTTGTAATACTTCATTAAAATAAGCAGTCAAGGAGGGCACTACCTGATTAACCAGGGGCTTGTAGAACTCGCTGGGGTAACCATCTGGCCCGGGCACCTTCCCATTAGCTAGGGAGCGTATACTAGTCGCCACCTCCTCCTCTGTTACATCTGCATTGATCTCTTGACGTTGGTCATCGGACAAGGATGGTAAAGTCAGTCCCTCCAGAAATCGTGCCCCCTCATCAGTCGAGGCAGGGGGGAGGAATAAAGAGCAGCATAATAGGAGCCCAAGACTGAGTTGATAGAGTGTGGTTCATGCGTTATGTGCCCCCTGGAATTGCGCAATGCTAGTACGTGCGCAGGTGCAGAGGACCTTTTAGTTATGCACGCCAGCAAACTTCCTCCCTTATTGCCATGCTGAAACTAGTCTGCCTCAAAATGGGACCTATAGATCCTCGCCTTCCTGTCTAACCATAGTTCATATGAGGACTTCGCTTTCTGCCATTGAAGTTTATGGTCTGTGGTGGGGGAGTCTAGAAAATGTGAGTAAGCCACCGATAGAGCTGCACTAGCTATTGAATGACCACCAGAGTTTAGCGTTTAATTGTCTTGCAATAAGACATAATCTTACCCCTGAGTACTACCTTAGCGATTTCCGAGTAGAGGGAAGGATTGGCTTTATGGGATGCATTGTCAATCTCTAACACCAGCCAACAGCCCCAGAGAAGACCCAGACAGGACTCGTCTTTCGTCAGATAAGACGGAAATCACCACAAGAAGTCCGAACCTTTGGGGCATGATGGCAGAAGCTCCAGAACCACCAGAGCATGGCCCGAAATGACCAGATCCCGTAAGTCCACTGCCCCCAAGTGGGAACACAACAAGGGACTGACCAGGAAATAGTCAATGCGCGACCAGTAAGTGTGAACATATGAGAAGTGTGTGTACTCACGCACTTCCGGATGTAGGTGCCGCCAAGAATCTAGTAGTCCTGTTTGTGTCATGAAGGGGGGGAGGACCCTGTCGCTCTGATGCGGGGAGGTATTGGGGTGAAGTGATCATCTACGGTCCACTAGTGGGTCGACTACCAAGTTGAAGTCCCCACCCAAGATGGTAAATGGTATATTGGCACCATTAACTGTATCTGCTAGAGATTGGAAAAAGGAAGAGTTATCACCATTGGGAGCATAAACATTATAAATATGATACGTATCGCCATTATGGACCAGCTGTAAGTGAGAAAGGCGCCCCTCATCATTTCTGACATGCGAGAGAATGTGGTGCGAGAAAGATTTACTAACCAATGTCAAAACTCCAGATTTGCCGTCCACCGCTGGACTGCCCAACACCTTGCCTACCCATAACTTCTGCATCTTCTGAAAGTCCTGCCGTTAGGTGCGTCTTCTGGAGAAGGGCTACATCTGGATCAGAAAACAATGAATTTTCATGCATTTTTGAGGGGAGCGGAGTCCCTTCACAGTCTTACACATTATCAAAGTGAGGCCGACAGGGGCGGGCAAAGAGGAGGGGAAGGGGGAAAGAATGGACAGCAGATGATGAGGAGATGGAACAGGGTAGCGAGCAGGAAAGACACAGAGAGAGGATGTGACAAGAGGAGTGGTGGAGCCAACAGAGAGAAGCGTTAAGATACAGATGAAGAAAATATAGGTGGATCATGTAATGTGGAGAAGACCCAGGGGGGGATAAACCGGAACAAGATATGCACAATCATAACATAAATAAAACAATAACATAAACATGAAATGCCCTGTACAGCCCAACCCCCAGGATAGAACAAGGTTGGCTGCATAGTGGGTAAGGGACTTCACTTCTTCCAAGCATGTGGGCAGTCAGAACTCCCACCCCGGACCCCGTATATGGTCAGCTAAACTGATGCCAGGTCTAGGAGCAGTGATAGATATTAGGGTCCCTGATAACCAGTAGAGTAACTAAAGGAATTATCTGACAAGTAGCAAAAGGGCAGTCAATTGGTGAGGAGGTGGGATGGTGAGGAGGCTCCCTCAAAAGATCCTGTAATGTGGCCTCCGCCTTGGCCGGGCTTTGGTAGGAAGAAAAGGAGCCATCCGGTTGGTACATCTTCAAAGTGGCTGGATACTTTGAACAGTTCTGTGAAGATTTTACCATAGGCTCTCAAAAGTCCTCAAAAATCAATAACTTCCTGTTGCGGAAAGTAAGTGGCGAGGAGCGTTTGCGATATGCCCTGAGGAGCTCTACTTTTTCATTGTAGTCCAGCAGTTTGAATATGACCTGTCTGGGGTGAGTGGCGTCAGTCAGGCGGGGGGTCGGCCCACAAGGTGAGCTCTCTCTGCTTTTGTGTGTAAGCCCTAAGGCCTTGGACAAATCACTCTCCAGTTTTTCACTGATGTAGCAAAGGTCTGTTTCAGTTTGGCACAGCCTGGTAGCAAGACCGCTGTTTTCATCCTCTAGAGCGATAATGCGCTGCTCTGCCTCATCCAGACGGCCTGATTGTGCTCCCAAATCCGCTTGATGCTGTGTTAACGTTGAGTGCATGGTGTTTTCCAGGGTCAACTGTATAGTAGGGGTAATCAGCTTGACCAGGGCCGCTGCCAGTGTCTGTAGATCCATAGGTGAGGAAAAGGAAACCTCAGAGACGCTCCCCAAGTTAGGGAGCTGGAGATGTGCAGGCAGCGTTGTAGTGCCTTCTTCAGAAGAGAGCAGCGGCTGGCTGCTAACTACTTCCAAAGCTGTAGGCTGGGAGTGAGTGACCGGGGGAGGTACTGACGAAGAAGCAGGAACTGGTGTAGGTGTGGAGGGGGGTACCACAGCTTGGTGCTGGGACCTCTTAGTAAGATAGCTGTCCATGAGACAAAGTCAGTGGGAGTAGGAGACTGGTGCTGCCCACTAGAGGATCTTCCTGACTCCTCAGGGTCTGATGATACTGTGCACACATCTTGTGGTCTACTGCCCAGGCAGATAGGAGTGCACACTCAGCAGTGGACACATGGGAGGGTGTGCAGGAGTTAATCCCCGGTCTCCTTTATAGCGTGGCCTGAGCGGTATGGAGTGATACGAAGCTCCTTATCAGCTCTGGGGCTGTCAGTACCTTTAAAGCTGTCCCTGTCAGAGGAGAGAGCCCCATCAGATACTTCGTTGCCATGGGCGGGCGGGAGCTTCCTGCTTGCAGCGCTCTGCACTCTGGCAGAAGATGGCGGCTCCAGCGCTCAGGCAGAGGAGGGCCGCCGTGCCGCTGTTGTTACCACTGCCGGCGGAGTGAAGATTACGGCCCTTTGGTGCTCCCGACTTCCTCCTGGACCTCAGGCAGTGGTTCAGCAGGTGAGCTCCGTGTGTGGCGGCCGGTACGGCGTGGGTGTGAGGTCTGGGGTGCAGGAGCATGCCCGCGCGGAACTGGAAGTCATTTATCTTTTTTATAACAAAATGTTTATTAATTTGTAAACAGGGATCAATTTATGTGGGCGGGCAGGGAACTAAAAATGTAGCCGACAATAATAAAAATTTTGATAGGGGCCTTTTAAATTTAAAAATAATATATTTGTTATAATTAATTTTATTAAACTTTTTATTAATAATGTATTTTAATAATGTGTTGAATAAAGTGTGTGTTTTAAAACATTTATTTTTTTATTTTTTAGGTAGTACTACTATTCCCAGCATGAAACACACTTTTCCATGATGGGAGTAGTAGCACATGTACTAATTGACAGATCGCCCGAGGTGTCACTTCTGACACCCGTTGCGATCCTCCTGTATAATGTTTAGATGCCGGCTGCCGGCCGCTCTTCTATGGTCCCCTGCACTGCCGTATATATATGCTTCCGGCCAATCACAACTCTCTGTGGGAAATATGAATAGGTGTGTATATATAATATATATATATATATATATATATATATATATATATATGTATATATATATGTCAGTGCATGGGACCACCCGCATCTATACATTATACAGGAGGATTACAGCGGGTGTCAGGAGTAGTACCTGCAGTTAAGGACAGATCACAACGGGTGTTACTCCTGACACCCACTGCGATCGTCCTTCATCCTTCATCCCTGAGATGCGGAGCGGCCTTTTCCTGCGCTCCTCATCTCTGCTCTGTACTCCCTATGGGAGTACATAAATAAATATAAACATATGTGGTATCGCCGCGTGCGTAAATGTCCGAACTATAAAAATATATAATTAATTATCCAAAATAGTGTATTTTTGGTCACTTTTTATATCATGAAAAAAATGAATAAAAAGCGATCAAAAAGTCCAATCAATACAAAAATATTACTACTGCTAAAAACTTAAGATCACGGCGCAAAAAATAAGCCCTCATACCGCCCCATACGCAGTAAAATAAAAAAGTTATAGGGGTCAGAAGATGACAATTTTAAATGTATAAATTTTCCTGCATGTAGTTATGATTTTTTCCAGAAGTACGACAAAATCAAACCTATATAAGTAGGGTATCATTTTAATTGTATGGACCTACAGAATAAAGATAGGGTGTCATTTTTACCGAAAAACGGAGGCCCCCAAGTGTTACAAAATTGAGTTTTTTCTGCAAATTAATTTTCCGTTTCGCCGTAGATTTTTGGGTAAAATGACTGATGTCACTGCAAAGTAGAATTGGTGGCGCAAAAAAATAAGTCATCATATAGTTTTTTGGGTGCAAAATTGAAAGGGTTATGATTTTTAAATGGTAAGGAGGAAAAAGTGCAAAAACGGAAAAACCCGTGGTCCTTAAGGGGTTAAACACATCATTAAAATACAATACTAATACAAATTTTAACAAAATTAATTATAAAAAATAGATTATTTTTACATTTAAATGGCCCCTTTCTACATTTTTATTATTGTCGGCTACATTTTTAGCTCCCTCTATCGGATACATCTTTTTCCATCCCTACTACATCCTTTTTTTTTTTTTTTTCGTACCCAACAAATTTAGAAAAAAACGCCAAAGGGGCCAAAAATGCAATTTTCACTCAAAGGCAAAAACGACAGAAAAAAAAGCCAAAAAAACTGCCAAAACATAGGAAAAAGCCGTGGCAGTTTTTCTGGCTATTTTGCTGGCGTTTTTTTTAGGTGTAAAAAAAAAAAAAAAAACAAGTGGAAACCTAGCCTAACTGGTTAATTTACATATTTAGGCCAATCAATGTATACGCTGTAGATTCAGTATGAAATGTACATTATTCAGGTAAATACATGCTTGGATGCCTAAAGGACAGTCCTATTTAGTGCTTGGTAGGTAATGTTGTGTACACACTGTCCATTTAGTCTAGTCTATCCACTAGACTCATAAGGCCAAAGTGAGGAAACAATATTGAACTATTTATAAATAAACCCAACTTCTTATGCTGTTTATTATGCTGCTCAAAGAATAGACATTGGGGGAAAATTATCAAAACCTGTTCAGAGGAAAAGTTGCCGAGTTGCCCATAGCAACCAATCAGATTGCTTCTTTCATTTTTCAGAGGCCTTTTCAAAAATAAAAGAAGCGATCTGATTGGTTGCTATGGCAACTCAGCAACTTTTCCTCTGGACAGGTTTTGCTAAATCTCCCCCATTGGGGTTTATTTACTAACGTGATCCCGACTTTTTTGTTGGGTTTTGCGCCCAAATTGTGTCGCATGTCCCTTGCGACACAATTTGCGACCAAAAAAACCCCCAAACCCTCCATTTTACATGAAAAACCCAAAAAGGGGGCATGGCCACTGGGTAAAGTGGGCACGGTCCCGAAAAAAGGGGCATGGTCCCGACAGTTTTGAAAAATCCCAACATATTTACTAAGGTTTCCACAGAAAATGTGGTGGATTTGAGCTGAGGAAAACCCTACAGATCAGAAGAGTTGTAAAAAAAGCAAAACATAGGGAAAAGTGCGAAATGTAGGGAAACCTTAGTAAATACCTTGGGAAAATACCTGTTGGAAATCAAAACCCACAAAGAAACCTACACTCCACTTTTAGTAAATAAACCCCATTATGTCCAATGTGACTGATTGGTTTTATTGCTCTAGAGCAGATTGAAAAGGCAGCTGCCACTCAAGGATATATGTCCGCAATTCAATGAAGGGGGTCATGGAAAGCAATGGGAAAGAAAACCAGACGGCAGTGTGATGTAATAGGCCTGGACGAAGGTGGGCACCGGCCTGTTATATGACACTGACGCTCAGCCTATCACAGTCGAGGCTGATAAACTGACCGCAGTGTGATGTGTCGGGCCCCAGAAGCATGAAGATGACTGGGGCCGGAGGACAGAAGAATGATTCCGGCTGCATCGTGGGAGCAGCAGGAGGCAAGTGCGGAAGCCTGGGCAGAAATTTAAATAAAATAAAAATGCTGGATAATGGAGGGCTTTTTTTTTAGTAGAAATAAAAAAATAAAAAATAAAAAAAAAATAAGTTAAATCTATTACTATCTGTTATCATAATTCAGTGAATACAAATATTGATTTAAATATATAGTTAATGAAAAGTACTAAGAAAAAAATGGCTTATGAAATCAAACTATGAAAGGCAAAACACTAGAGAATCCACTCTGGCACTCAGTTTCTTTCTAATGCAGAAGGTACGGTATTTATGGCCTGGTAACCCTTTTAACAATACTGCCGCCTGGGTTTTTTTTTTTTTTTTTTGCTACATTGTTATCATGTTCTTCTAACAGCTTCTTCTTAAAAAATATAATGGGGTACAAGATGGAGTATGTGGGATATTTGTGACCAAGTTATTTTAAAGGGTACCTCTCATCAAATAAACTTTTGATATATTTTAGATTAATGAATGTTGAATAACTTTCCAATAGCATGTTAATGAAAAATATGCTGCTTTCTATTGTATTTTTCCCGATCAGTCCTGTCAGCAAGCATTTCTGACTCATGCTGGAGTCCTAAACACTCAGAGCTGCCAGCCAGCTTTGTTCACAGCCAAACAGGCTGTGAACAAAGCAGTCTGGCAGCTCTGAGTGTTCTCCTTTGTGAACAAAGCAGACTGGCAGCTCGTAGTGTTTAGGACTCCAGCATGAGTCTGAAATGCTTGCTGCCAGAACTGGTGAGGAGACCCCTAGTGGTCATTTCTTCAAAGTGGAAAATTAAATAGAAAGAAGCATATTTTTTAATAACATGCAATTGTAAAGTTATTCTGCATACATTAATCTATAATATATCAAAAGTTTTTTTGATGAGAGGTACCCTTTAAATAAGAGCCCTGTGCCCAATTGGGGGAAGGAGGTTATAATGAACAGGATGCCGGAACCTGGACCAAAGGGCTAGGGAAAGAAGAGAAACTGGGAGTTTAGGTGTTGATTTCACATATGAAACTGCTGTAAACATACTGATGAATCTCCGGCAATAGAAGAATAAAGTTGGCACTAGATTCATCAGTATATACGAGCAATGAAGAATGGAACGGACGGCTACTCACTCTGATCCACGGTATTTTATTTAGCAGACAAGGTGCAAAAGACAAAGAGGCGCGATCACAAAAGGAGCGACGTTTCGCGTTACACGCTTCTTCCGGCTCACTGAGTGAGCCGGAAGAAGCGTGTAATGCAAACGTCGCTCCTTTTGTGATCGTGCCTGTTTGTCTTTTGCACCTTGTCTGCTAAATAAAATGCCGTGGATCAAAGTGAGTAGCCGTCCGTTCCATTCTTCATTGCTCGTATATACTGATGAATCTGTCCCATTGAGACGGATAATCCTGGAATGTTCTGAGAAACAATATTCAAGTATCCGTAGACATGAGATCAGATGGAACACATGCAGACCACGTGCGTTGCTAATATTGAAGAATCCTTCATTTGTACATGAAGATACAAATTACTTTTATTTTTGTTTCAAATGGCAAAAGTAATAACTGATGATTTTGCTAGAAATCATATCCAACATCCACATGTTTTACATGCAGCACTTGACACATATTTTTCTCTTTGCATTGCGAAGATCCTCAGATTTTTTTCTCTCTTGTATGGGAATGAGGTTTTCGACAACCATATTCCATTGCAATGTGTTTTTTGCTCATTTTCAGTTCACAATCTGCTCTGAAAAATGACACATGCAGATTCGGCTGTAGATGTGCAGTGGTTTTGCTGTGAAATCTGCGGTGGGAAAATTTCACCACATTTGAACTCACCCCTACCGAGTTACTTTTAGAGGATAGTCTGATTTTTATATTCTGATGTTTTTATATTAAGGCGTTTTGAATTGACCTGCTTTGTAGATTCAACAATAAAAGTAGCTTAGAAGAAGTTGAAATCTATGGCTGGGTTCACGCACTGCAAAATCAAAACAGAAAACAGATGAAAAATAGGTATTTTACATCTGTTTAATTTTACAGTGTGTGAACCAAGCCTAAGATCTTTATTTTAATATCTCTGACAAAACCCTTTGTATAACATCAGTATAATCTGAATTGTATTGCAAAATGTGTTTTTTGTGCAGTTTAGGCCAAATTCACACTACCGTTATGACACGGTAGTGTGACGGCCATCAGGGGAGCCGGGGAAAATAGCGCGAGGAAATTACTGCATGTGCCGTCTTTTTATCCCACTATTCCCGTCAAAACACAATGGTGCCCGACGGCCCCCATAATAGTAAATGGAAGCCGTCGTTAAAGTCACACAAACGGCCGTTCTTGACGGGGAGCAACGTCAGTGTAAAAGAGGCCTCCGCCCCTAGACATCTTATCCCCTATGCCCCCAGCGGCAGGACCCCCGCGATCTCGGCTGCGGCACCCCAGACATCTCGTGCACAGAGCGGACTTCGCTCCATGCTGGATGACTTGTGATGCTGAGGCTCATGACATCACGGTCACGCCCCGCTTGTGACGACACGGCCATGCCCCCTCAATGCAAGTCTGTGGGAGGGGGCGATACAGCTGCCACGCCCCCTTCCATAGACTTGCATTGAGGGGGAATGGCCGTGATGTCACGCACCTCTGGCACTCCAGTGCTGCACCCATCGCTCTAAACAAACGCCGGGTGCTGCAGGGAGATCACAGGGGTCTCCAGCGGCAGGACCCCTGCGATCGCACATCTTCTTTAGGATAGGGGATAAGATGTCTAGGGGCGGAGTACCCCTTTTAACTGTGAAATAAAAAAATGCAGAAAATGCATTTTAAAGGTCTACAGGATATAGGCAGAAAGTTGGATTGTTGGATTATACCTAAATATCTTTTTACCAAGCCATGCACAGATTTACAAACTAAGAGTAAATCTTGGCCTCATTGCTGTTAAATTGGTATATTGGGATAAAAATGTTAAACTTTTCTAGAATCCAAAAATTTTACGGCGGGCAATGATGGGGCCTTAGGCCTGCTATGTGTGCCGAAGACTCTATTCTGGCAGGAATTATACACAGCATCACAGTAGTAGTAAAAAATCCCCTTCACCCAAACAAAAATTACACATATTTGCCCTCATTTACTTAGAAAATCGGGTTGTAAGTCTATCTTGCTTTCTTACCCGACTGCTTTTTTCCCCTGGTATTTATTATTATGTTGCATCCTGTTTGTCGCACTGGGTTTTGTTGGTTTTGGTTTCCAACTCCTCTGAGCTGTTGGGAAAAAATCCACAACAATTCAACAAATTCGGGTTGGAAACCTTTATAAATACGTGGGAAAGCTCAGAAATGTCGGGTTACGCCCCTTTTTCGGGTTTGGGAGAATCCACATCGGGTCCGTCGGGAAAAAATGTTGCATCGTGTCGCAGACTGGCGCACGATGTCTGCGACATGGCGCAGACAAAGATGCGACAAAAAAAACGACAAAAGAAGTCGGGTTTAGAATAGTAAATGAGGGCCATTCTTCATACAAAATTAATTGTTTCATACAGCAAAAGAAAAAGTTGTAAAAAAAAACACATATTTGGTATGTGTGTAATGACCCAAGCTATAAAACTATAACATTAATAATACCGCACCATGAACATTGTTCACAGTCAGAATTGCTGCCTAAAAAGAAACTACTTCGTTTTTTGATGAAGTAGTAAAACTAAAAAAAAAACAGGAAAGAAAAAAACTACAGTATATAAATTTGTAATCTGACTGACCCAGAGAATAAAGTTAAATGTTATTTTTAGCATACAGTGAATAGTGTAAACTTAAAATGCAAACCATTACATTACCCCCTGAAAAAGTGAAAGTAAGAGTTAAAGGGGTATTCTGGTTTTAGACATCTTATCCCCTATCTAAAGGCGAGACCCCCGCGTTCTTAGTGCAGTACCCGACATTCTGTGCTGGGGGTGCTGCTTCCGAGACAGAGACATAACGTCACACGATACTCCCTCTTGACGTCATGCCACGCCCCCTGCAATCATGTCTATTAGAGGGGGCGTGACATTGATTTATTTTTTTCACAGTATTTTATTAAAAAAATAGAAAAAGGGGGGTGATTAAAATCTTTTACTTGGGGGGATTTCTTTTTATGTATTTAACACTTTTTTGCCCACCTAGGGGCCTGTTTTAGGCCATCAGTAGATGGCTTAGGCTGGGTCCACACTACGTTTTGTCCCATACGGGAGCGCATACGGCAGGGGGGAGCTAAAACCTCCCGCTCCCGTATGTGACCGTATGCGCTCCCGTATGCCATTCACTTCAATGAGCCGACCGGAGTGAAACGTTCGGTCCGGTCGGCTCATTTTTGCGCCGTATGCGCTTTTACAACCGGACCTAAAACTGTGGTCAACCACGGTTTTAGGTCCGGTTGTAAAAGCGCATACGGCGCAAAAATGAGCCGACCGGACCGAACGTTTCACTCCGGTCGGCTCATTGAAGTGAATGACATACGGGAGCGCATACGGTCACATACGGGAGCGCGAGGTTTTAGCTCCCTCCTGCCGTATGCGCTCCCGTATGGGACAAAACGTAGTGTGGACCCAGCCTAACATAGATCAATGTAATGCTATGGCATTACATTGCTTTATGTTCTCGGCGCTAGAAAGCCTGCCTATGGTAGGCCTAAACAATCACCAAGCCAGGGAAGACACCGAGGGATAGGTAAGGCTCTGGGCTTCCTCAACAACCCATCGTGGGGGGTGCTGATGGGACCCCTAGACACCAGTGATTACTGGCATTTAATGTTTATATGCTGTGATGTGTACAGATAGCGGTATTTAACCATTTAAATGAGGGACATTGGATTGATCTCCAATGTTCATCATTACTGGCCGATATCTACTGCTGATAGCAGGGGGATTCTGCTGGTTATGACGCAGACCCGACTTACCCATAACATGCCAGTACGTCAAGGGTCGGAAAGGGGGATAAAATATAGATAATTTAATGAAAAATGTGAAAAAAAAAAGGCTTTAAAATATGTTTAATATAAAAGCTTGATCTAAAGTGTACATCCAATTATGGTCCTGGCGGCACAATATCTGTTTAAAATTTGTGGAAACTCAGGAGATCAAGACTTGCCCTGAGACTATCTAGAAATGGATTTGCTAGAAAACCCATAGACTTGCATGAGACATCCACCAAATACATCTCCATATTGTGATAATCTCTGACTCAGAAGTTGTCTCAAATGTTAAACAGATATCCTGCTGTCAGGACTATTACTGGACGTAGGCTTTAAACAATAAGCCATTTTCTAATTACACATTTCTTTTAAAGGGGTAAGCCAGAGTTCGGAACTTAATGTTCTGAACGCTGTGTTCACGCTGCGGGGATCGGCCACACCCCTTGTGATGTCATGGTCCCGTCCCCTCAATGCAAGTCTATGGGAGGAGGCGTGACTACCGTCACGCCTCCTCCCATAGACTTGCAATGAGGGGGCGTGACTGTGATGTCGCCAGGGGGCGTGGCCGACCCCACAGAGCGAAAACAGCGTTCAGAACATTAAGTTCCGAACTCTGGCTTACCCCTTTAAAAGAAATGTGTAAGTAGAAAATGACTTATTGTTTAAAGCCTACGTCCAGTCCGAACGCTGGTTAGTGGAGTACCCCTTTAAGAGGTCTTAGAGATCTTTTATGCAGAAGGTTAATACAAAAATTACAAAATTAGACAATTTTCAAGGATAAAAATTTTTTACTTTGTAAATAATAGTAAATTGGTAACACAGATTGATAAGTAAATGTGTTTCTTTTGTATTCTATCTCTGCAATATAATGTACATAAATATGTTATTTTATGTTATATTTCTACATTCAGTGTGCAGGCTGGTAGGCAGACATTATCTGAACATTCAGTTACTGTGCCAAACCTCTTGTGTCCCAATATAAATCATTTTGTTTACTATCTTTATTCAATCTTTTGATCTAGGGATTATCAGATGTAGTTAAATAAGGCACTCTATTTATATGCTTAGAGTTTATGACTTGTGTTTATCAATCCCAGGAGATTCTTTCGATAGTTTTACACATTCAGCTATAGGGCTCTTTCTCTATCCTGACACAATATATCCGTTTGATAAAGCCATTTTCAGCAAAGGAAGGTTTGTGAGGTTTCTGTTTTCCCAAATATCGACCGGCCTTAAAGTATCCATTTATTTGTGAATAGAATACACCTATTTCTAGACTTTAAAGGGGTACTCTGGTGGAAAACTTTTTTTTTTTTTTAAATCAACTGGTGCCAGAAAGTTAAACTGATTTGTAAATGACTTCTATTAAAAAAAATCTTAATCCTTCCAGTACTTATTAGCAGCTGTATACTACAGAGGAAATGCTTTTCTTTTTGGATTTCTCTTCTGTCACAACCTCTGCTGTCCATTTTAGGAGCTGTCCCGATAGCAAACATATGCTGATCTGGACAGTTCCTAAAATGGACAGCAGAGGTCAGAAGAGAGCACTGTGGTCATGACAGAAGAGAAATCCAAAAAGAAAAGCATTTCCTCTGCAGTATATGGCCTCTAAAAAGTACTGGAAGGATTAAGATTTTTGAATAGAAGTAATTTACAAATCTGTTTAGCTTTCTGGCACCAGTTGATTTAAAAAAAAAAAAAAGTTTTCCACCGGAGTACCCCTTTAAAGTAAAGATTTCGATTTTCAACTAGTTTTTTCTGTTGTTCCAGTGCATCAAAAAGGAAAAATGAAGCAACTCAGAAAATAGCCCTTATGAAAAATGTCCTATCAATTTTCCTCTTTTTGCTTCAGCTCTTATGCAGACCTATGAGTCTCCATGGAAACAGACTGCAAACAACTGTGTAGTCTGTTCCGGCAGATACAGTGGAAAAGTTATTTTCCATACTTTTCGCTAACCTTCCAAGCGTATGCTAATGAGTGCAGTATAAGACTTTACAAAGTTTGCTGGTATGTTTCTATGGAGTCACACAAGTCTTCATAAGCCTAGGTTTACTGCGGGTTTTGGAAAACTGCCATTTCAGTTTTTGAGCCAAAATTAGACGTGGATCCAGCAGGAAGGACACATATAAGCCCTTCCTTATATTTCCCATTTCTTTTGAATACACTTCTGGCTTTGGCTCAAAAACTATAGTGCCAGTTTCCCCAAAAAATGCCAGAAAAAAAACCTGCGTGGAAGTCTAGCCTAAGAGCGTATACACCAAAGAGGAAAAAAAAACATATTGCTATCTGCCCCATTGTCTTAGGGTCAGTATTTTGCTCATTGGTGAGTTACCAAGAAGATTAATACCAGGAAAAACCATTACAATGGACAAAAAGCAAAGTTTGTTTTATCATAGGGAACAATAATTAACAGCATGTCATTCTTTTAGATCTATTGCTGGATGATACTATGTTGGAGCACTCAGCCAGTCCATCACAAGGTACTGGCAGATGTGGTGTATTGTCCCAGCACAGTGACTTTGTTGTGTAACTAATTGCTGTCTGATGTCAGACGTCCACTAAGTTGTGTGTGAAGTCTTGTTTGTGGATCTCATGGCTCACACATTTCATCTCGGTGTTAAAATTCACAAGAATGAGAATCATCATTGCACAAGAGACCCAACATACTTTTTTTTGTTCCACATGGAAATATTTGACGTAAAAAGAAATAATAATGTAATAAAGCAGCTAAAAAAGAGGGTTTCTGCTGTAACTTATAGTGGCAATCTATTTAAAGGGGTACTCCGCTGCTCAGCGTTTGGAACAAACTGTTCCGAACGCTGGAGTCGGCAGCTCGTGACATCATAGCAACGCCCCCTCTTGTCATCATGCCCCGCCCCTTCAATGCACGTCTATGGGAGGGGGCGTGACAATCGTCACGCCCCCTCCCATAGACTTGCATTGAAGGGGCAGGGCGAGACATCAGGAGGAGGTGGGGCTATGACGTCACGAGCTCCCGTCATCGGCTCTAAGCTTGACGGAACATTTTGTTCCAACGTTGAGCAGCGGAGTACCCCTTGAATACATTTTTCTGTGGACACAGACCATAAAATTGCAGCAAATCCATTTTAGTATTGAAAGGTACTTATTTTCCTTATGGAGATCCCACTAGGTAGTCTTTAGGGCAATGCTCCTTGGAAAACATATGAAAAATAGCTCTAATAGGGCAGTCACCTTTAGCACTAGAGACAGTTTTCTTCCTTCCGAAGGAGAGTAGTTTTTTATCTACTATTATTGGGAGCTTACATAAGCGTAAATTAGCTTTAGCCACTACTTTTATTGCCAGGTATATTAGAGCATTTTTATGGTAACTTTGTGGTGCTGACTCTGAACTAATGGAGTCAATGGATGCCCCCATTAAAAAAAATAAAAAATAATAATAATATATATATATATGATGCAAATAAAATTATTGGTCAGAATTAAGGGCCTCCTGCATGGGCTGATAATCAGCGGAATGAACCTTTAAAGGAACACTTGTTTATGGTAATTGACCCGCAAAAAAACAGGACAGAGATCAGACGACGAACAAGAAAACGCTATTTTGTCAGCTGATCTGATTGTATATGCAGGCCTAAAAATCATTGTTAGTCAGCCGCGCATCACACGTGAAAGTGTAGGACGGCACACACATCCAGCAATGACTGAACTGGGTAAAAGGCTCCATAAAGAAACATTGATCTACCAGATCAGGGCACAATTTAGGCACACTTTAGCTCATGTAAAATTGCTGTTAACCTACTCACCAAGCACATGGCAATTGTAAACACATAAAATACCTAATGGCAGTGTATTCGGTACAAGAACAGAACAAAGTAAATTGATTCAGATAGTCAAGTATTGGATAAAAAAAATGTTGTTTGTAAGATTTTATTTTGCATATGTTAGCGGTGCAATGATGTTGGAGG
The DNA here is from genome assembly GCF_029499605.1 of Hyla sarda. Taxonomy (NCBI): domain Eukaryota; kingdom Metazoa; phylum Chordata; class Amphibia; order Anura; family Hylidae; genus Hyla; species Hyla sarda. The sequence goes on from NC_079201.1 coordinate 31,570,080, forward strand.
CTTCAGAAGTAGTCTGCCATTATATTTCTGTCCCATCTGCCGAGATACCTTTACTGCATCACCTTGATTTTCTGGTGGAGCCTCTCCCTCTCCTCAATAAATTCATTCAGATTACCTGGAATTCCATGGCTATGGTGAAAATGTACCTTAAAGAGGTTGTCTCCTCTCCCCTGATTACTCCTACTCTGCTGCTGCCCTGTGCTCACACTTTTGGGTTGCTGGTGGATGGGTTGGGGTCTGAGGCACAGGCCTTCTAAAGCAGAGCTTGTGGATGGGAACCATGATTCCCAGGTGTCAACCAGATGGAAGATAAGAAGAGATATTTACAGAACCAATCATGTATGCTAAATGAAGCCAATTGCAAACCTGTTTAGGCTGCTCTGCACATAGAGACATGAATTAGGGGAGAGGACTACCCCTTTAATGCTCATATGAGTATAAAAACAGACAGAAATATGTATAAAAGGTAGTAAATATAAAATGTTAATACATGTGCATATATTTAACATATAAATAGAATAAACCCAATACAAAATAAGTAATTCAACAATCTGCGCCCTCCAGAAACATCCAAATAGAGAAGATTGTTTTACATCTTTTTTTTTTTTATATATGGAGACACTTGTCGTGTAGAAAGAATAATACAAATGTTTAATTTGTTGACTGCATTACAAGTCTCAATAGACCCGGTCTGCAGTAAGAAAACCACGCGGTGAATCAATTACATAGTAAAAGTTAGCAATGTTGCAGATACAGACCAGCAAAGTGATCACGTCCGAGATAAGGGGAGTAGAAGTGACACCAACACAGTCAAAGATCCTGCTTTTAATTATTCATTACTACTGTATACATCTACAGATACAGGTCATAATATAGTAAAACACTACAGTAGAATCTGAGGGGTATCCAGTATCTCAAAAACTAGAGTCAGTTCAGCAACATTAAAGCCATTTTTGGATTCAGCACCCACAAAATACCTTATTTTTTCAGACATCATGAACTAAAAACATGTATTTTTCCTGTGGCTGTGTCATAATTTACCTAGAACGAACGCCATAGGTTGGATGAGTTTGTAGAAAAAAAAAGTCATTTTTATCATCGGGCAAGCTAAACTTCTTGGATTAAAAACAAGGCAAATGTTCATTACAGTCAGAGTAGTAACATACAGAAATGTAGAAAAACTATTGAGAGAAACAATCACTTTTTTTATTTTGTATTTAGATCTTACTGGCGATACGTAATATTATTGCAAGATTCCTATTCTTGGACCACATGGACAACCATCAAATCCCCTCATGAAATCTACAAATTGGTCTACTGGATGTGGCCAGGGCATATAATGAAGTATTATAAAACTGTTTCAATAGGTCAGTCTTATGTAGGATTTCTGAATCTTAGGGGTATACTTATTTCATCAGAAGTCCAAGGTTCATATTAATGGATGATCTAGAAAAACAGCAGCCACATTCCAGTTGCATATAGATGTATAGGTACAGAAGTTGTATATAGATGTATAGGTACAGAAAATATGGCAGACTGTGTCTTTAACATTCACGAGCGCAGTATTAATTAAATAATTCATGAAGGAAAGCAGAAAGACACCCTTAAAGGGGTACTACCGTGGAAAACTATTTTTTTTTTTTAATCAACTGGTGCCAGAAAGTTAAACAGACTTGTAAATTACTTCTATTAAAAAATCTTCCAGTACTTATTAGCTGCTGAATACTACAGAGGAAATGGTTTTCTTTTTGGAACACAGTGCTCTCTGCTGACATCTCTGTCCATTTTAGGAACTGTCCAGAGCAGCATATGTTTTCTCTGGGGATTTTCTCCTATTCTGGACAGTTCTTAAAATTGACAGAGATGTCAGCAGAGAGCACTGTGGTCATGATGTCAGCAGAGAGCTCTGTGTTCCAAAAAGAAAATAATTTCCTCTGTAGTATTCAGCAGCTAATAAGTACTGGAAGGATTAAGATTTTTTTAATAGAAGTAATTTACAAATCTGTTTAAATTTCTGGCACCAGTTGATTTAAAAAAAAAAAATAAGTTTGCCACAGTAGTGCCCCTTTAAAGTGGGTGTTACCAAACTGGTGTATTTGTATAAAAGCAGACCAAGACCCAGCAATTACTACTGGGTCCATGAAGGGATGAATATTGACACTAAATGGCATCTGCTAGATTTCATCCTAGTTTTCTCCTGCAAAAATCAATACATATAGATGTTTAGAGTTCTGCAGGCAGCAAGAGAAGAGGGTGAGAGTTTCATTCAAAGCTTTGTTATAGGGCCCTGTCATGTCTATCTGCACCCAGCAGGCAAATATGGGGTACTTTTTCTTAGCTCTGTTTGCATTTTACATAGCAGGACAAAGGGAAGGACATTTTATAGAAATCAATCCTGGGATTTTTTTGTATTTGTTTCCTAAAACATATTCTTACTAATTGAATTGTGGGAAGAATAAGATATATAAGAATACAAAAAAAAAATAACAATTCAACAGCAGCTATCAGTATAATATATTAGGGACCTTTAATACACTGAGCCCCCAATTTTCACATGATGATACCCTTCAGTTACATTAGTCATTTTACTCTAACACATTACTTTCTATCTGTGATTATGTGACTATTTTTAGTGCATTCAGGACAGTGAAGAGGTTATCCATCCTTAGGGTAGGCTATTAATACTAGATCAGTAAAGGTCCAACACTGTGCTCTTCTGTTTGAAGAGGCTGCGACTCAGAGACCAGGTGAGACATTGTGATCTCCTGCTACAGTCCATACTTAGCTGGGTACTGGCAGTAGCAGGCAGTTCCCGGTGCTCTCAGTCTAGTAGTTTTACCCAATGCTCTACCCAATGCTTTCTAGCATCTGGTACGATATTTGGTATATATATATATATATATTTACAGTAACACCTAAAGGTGGCCATACACTTTCAATAATTGTCAGCCCAACAGTTATCCATCCCGACCTCTCCATACACGTGAACATTGGGCACGGCCAAGCATTCATGTGTCCTCTATGGGGATGGGGGGTGAGCCACAGCCAGACAGTTTTGATAGTGGTCTATCTCTCCTAAAACAACAGGGTCAGCTGGTGACAATCCAGCATTGCTGACCCTTCTCTCCACTGACGTCATTTGTCAGTGGAGAGGTCTGGGGGCCGACTTTAGTATAAGGTGTATGGGCACCTTTACTCTGTACAGCCCCCTACATTGACATGAACAATGACAACCCTAACAGGAAGGCGGTGCAGAAAGGTCACTATGTAGTATTAGCTTTCCTAATATAAGATAAATGCAATTTAAAGGGATACTCCGCTGCTCAGCGTTTGGAACAAACTGTTCTGAACGCTAGAGCCGGCGCCGGGAGCTCATGACATCATAGCCCCGTCCCCCTCATGCTGTCATGCCCCGCCCCCTCAATGCAAGTCTACGGGAGGGGGCGTGACAGTCGTCACGCCCCCTCCCATAGACTTGCATTGAGGGGGCAGGGCATGACATCAAGAGAGGCGGGGGTATGACATCATGAGCTCCCGTCACCGGCTCTAGCGTTCAGAACAGTTTGTTCCAAACGCTGAGCAGCGGAGTATCCCTTTAATGTTTTTTTTCCCCAGATAAACCCTTTATGGGCTTATGTATATACTAGTATGTGGCATCCATGGGAGGCTGATAATGTGCCTCTAATATATGGACATACATGTATATAGCGTTTTCTTTTCTTTTCTAATGGTTTTGTAACCTACACATCACAAGGGGGGTTATGGCACCTTGCGGATTTATTAGATTGCCCACAAGGCTGCATTACCAACCCATAGTGCACCAGCAACCAGAAGTAATAGTTAACAGTAAGGATTAGTATAATGGCTAGGAAGGGTGCAAAAGTACATCACTATATGGTGCAGAAGCCTTGCAGTGCCCTGTAAATAGGAGTTTTGTATTTTCATTAATTCAGCAACGACTTGTAAAGGAAACAAGTACTGTCAACCGGGACCTCATAGGGAGCCGCTAATAAACAAAATATAGCCAGAGTCAGAATCCAATATGTATGCAAATGTGTGTTACTTTTTCCATATAAATTGTGTTTTCAATAAAACAGGATAGTATAGGATCATGTAAAACCCCGACTTGTGCTCAGATATGATGAATATAATAGACAAGCTGACAAGCATCTAGCATTCACTCCATCTAGACTATCTAGGTGCTCTTGTAATGATGGATAGAATTCCTTAACCAACACAACCCATTATGTGGTAACGTGGTTCCCAGTTTCAGTATTTATGTTCCACTATGCACAATGTATTCTGTGCTTTTCATTCTGTTCTCTGCATTTTCATCTCTTCCTCTACAAGTTCTTCCATGGGATGTTCGTAAGTTTTGTGTTTGGGAAAAGTCCTTTTTTGTTGAAGCTTTATCTGTACTCATGTTTTGTATCATCTGTAAAGTGAAATCTGAATACGTAATGTGAATTGGATATTTCTCGGAGTAAATGTTTCTATGTGCAAGAAAATGAGGGCGACACTAGTTACCTGGGACCGATTTTGGAAAATATTATTTATCACACAAAAAAGCTTTAATCAAAATGTGAAAAGTTTGTTACATTTAATTGTGTATGAAGTTTTGCAATTTTATTTCTATTATGTTTATGCATTAGTCTCTTTTATCTAGAGCATGGCAATTGCAAGTGCATGGGGTGCATGCATGACTTGGAGAAGGCAAATATGGCTAGAGGTCTGAGAAATTATTATAATTTTTGTCATAAATAACACTGAATTCAGTATTTGTTTGCCTTGTTTGTAGAAGCTCAGTGCAAGCCTTACTATTCAGAATATTCCCACCCCCGTCTTCTCATACATCACATGTGCACAAGTCACTACCTAGATCTTTTCATTACCGGGGTTATTGGACTTAATGTTGTTACTATGGCCATGGAACACTACCAGCAGCCAAAGGTAAAATGGAAGAAAACTTACATTATTAGTTAACAATAATCTTATTCTTGGTCTTAGGGCCCTTTTATATGGGTTGATTCTTGACCGAATTAACTCCCATAGGAACTGTGGTTTCGATTATTGCCATTGTGAAATGTTCTCTGATCAGCCAAAGGTTGACACACCACTTGGTTATCAGCTGATCACATTGAATATGCAGATCTAACAATCATTGTATGTTGGTAGCTCGCCTTCCCGTGTAAACAACGGATGTGCTACCAACAGTAATGGAAGTGAACGGCTGCACAAATGATTGAGCGGTTCAATTGCCTTCTGTCTAAACTATCTGTGGTTATTTATGTGTTAAATTCTTATAAATAAGTAATTTAAAGAGAGACTGTCAGGTCCTAAGGGCCTTATATACCAGGCATTTGACCTAACAGGTTAGGATATCGAAACGGTCCTCAGCTCATTGCGATGCTGCAGAGAACTGAAAAGCCTTGGGTTCACATATGTCCGGCATAGGGGAACTCAGCCTAAATCTTGACGCAAATGATGCCACAACTGATGACAACTTGTCATCAGTTGTATGGCATCCGGCGTTTATTGTTTGTGGACAAAGGACAATGGAACGCAGCAAGCTGCGTTCCCCTGTCCGGTGCCCTCCGGCGTGACCAACCAAATGGCCTCAAAATTGAGATGCTGGATGATTGACTATCCCATTCGAATAAATACCTTCAGAATATGAAAAAATGGAAACAGAAATTCGAAGTGCATGTGCCGTTACTCCTGGTAACAATATATCTCACATAAGAAGTGGTCTTGCTCACCTTTAGGTGTTGTACTTTGAGCACAACACCATGTAGCGCTTGTGGCCGAAGCAGTGATAGGGGTTCCGGGAGTGCTGCCGGCACCACCTTGTCCTGGAAGCCTCCTGGACGGTCTCGTAAATGCATGATACAGTAGCCGTGACAGCGGAAAAAATGCAGGTGCGGTAAGGCGCTCTCCTTGGGATGGCTGGTCCTCCACTCAGTCAAATGGAACAGACTCTATTTAGAAATATAACAAACTATTTATTGTAAAAACAAAGACAAACAGACAACTCATTGTCCGTTTGTCTTTGTTTTTACAATAAATAGCCTTACCACACCTGCATTTTTTTTCGCTGTCACGGCTACTCTATCCTCCATTCGAATGAATGGGATCAGTTCTAGAATCAGTTTTCCTCCGGTGCACGCCGGAAGGAAACTGTGCCGGACGCCGCACATTTGTGAACGCAGCCTAACATAACTTATCTCCTGTCACGGGGAGAGGACACTCTGGTTTTCAGTCATGTTCATCACACCCCTCCCCACTAGTCAGGCTTGATTGGTAGAAAATGTGAAACTGTATCCATGATGATTTTGGAGCTTTAAAGGGGTACTCCGGTGGAAAAAATTCTAATCAACTGGTACCAGAAAGTTAAACAGATTTTTAAATTACTTCTATTTAAAAATCGTAACCCTTCTATTACTTATCAGCTGCCGTATGCTCCAGAGGAAGTTAATTTATTTTTTAATTTCTTTTCTGTCTGACCACAGTGCTCTCTGATGACACCTCTGTCCATGTAAGGAACTGTCCAGAGCAGGATAGGTTTGCTATGGGGATTTGCTCCTGCTCTGGACAGTTCCTGACAAGGACAGAGGTGTCAGCAGGGAGCAGTGTGGTCAGACAGAAAAGAAATTCAAAAAGAAAAGAACTTCCTCTGGAGCATACAGCAGCTGTTAAGCACTGGAAGGATTAAGATTTTTAAATAGAAGTCATTTACAAATCTGTTTAACTTTCTGGCACCAGTTGATTTAAAAAAATATGTTTTCCACCAGAGTACCCCTTTAAATCCCTATTCTCAGAAGCATGTGGGCAAACTACACAGTTGTCTATAATGTCCAAAGGCTACTGTGCCTACACTGCATTTTCACCCCTCTCAAAAAGCTCATCAGAAGATCATTGTTAGAATCATTGTTGGAGATATTGAGAAAATAATAATTTTTATATGACAATGAGACTAGTCAACAATTCTAGTTAGCGATATGTTCTAGAGTCTCCAAATGAAAAAAATTTAAATTTGCACCATTAATAATAAAACAACTATGTAGTAAAAAGACAAATAATCTGTATTCAAAAACATTAATGTTAAAGACGTTGCCTTTCAGGCGCTAATGTCGACTGTTTTCTTTCAGGTATTGGATGAAGCTCTGAAGATATGTAACTACATTTTTACCTTAATCTTTGTCCTAGAATCAGGGTGCAAAATGATTGCATTTGGATTCCGACGTTTTTTTAAAGACAGGTAAAAAAAAATTTTGCATAGTAATTATTTCAACTATTTCAGATTGGTTTGTGTTTGACAATCTAAGGTTCACCTGGTTTTTTGGACACATTTTGCATGGATGCCAGGAAAGGTTTTGGTGTACACGCTTACACGCAACCTACGCCAACAGTATGGTGGGCTAGTATGTGTCAGAATACCTTTTTCTTCGTCGTATAGAAAAGCATAGTCTACTTGTAATGTCCGTTTATTTGTTTTTGCATTTTTCCGTTTTAGGCCCTGTTCAGACCTTGTTTTTCATTCATTATCTGTTTCTGTGCGTTTCTTCCAGGCCTGGAAGAGTTAAGCCTTTCACCCATGTGCTAGGCGGGTGTGGATATATAACTCCAGCTCCGTCTGTATTCTAGTTGCTGGTTATTCAGTGCAATACACTTTGTCTGTTTGTGCAATAATGCTACTATGTCTGCTTGAGCATTTACCTTGTACTTATCTTGTTATTTTTAGGATTGTATGTCCGTTCTGCTAAGTCGCTGTTCACACTGTGTGTTTTCTTGTATCAGTTTTCTGAGTTTGTGTAACAAGACATCCCTGTGACCTTTTAATGGGACTCTAGGGAATTGTGTTTTAGTACAAGATATCTCTGTGCTCCATGGTGGACTCTGGGAGATTGAGCTGTAGTAACAAGACATTCCCATGTTTTCCTGTTTGAGTTTTTATTCCTGTTTGTTCCTGGAGTCTTTGCCGACTCGTCCGTTTCCCAGTCTTGTGTTCTGGACCTAATCTGTTTGTTAGTTATCTGTGTCCAATGTGAACAGTGTTCTATATTTATATCCTGTGGGTTGATCTGATGTTTGTCCTTTGTACTTGTATCTGTTTGTGAACAGTCTCCTATGTTCCTGTTAAGTTTGCCTGTTTATATTCCGCCCTGTTAGTATTTGTATCCTCTCTGGAATATCTGGTTGTCTGGTAGTTTTCCGTTTCTGTTTCTGGCTTGTGACCGACTATGAACAGTCATGACCATAAATGTTGGCACCCCTGAAATTTCTCAAGAAAATGAAGTATTTCTCACAGAAAAGGATTGCTGTAACACATGTTTTGCTATACACATGTTTATTCCCTTTGTGTGTATTGGACCTAAACCAAAAAAAGGGAGGAAAAAAGAAAATTGGACATAAAGTCACACCAAACTCCAAAAATGAGCTGGACAAAAGTATTGGCACCCTTTCAAAATTGTGGATAAATAAGATTGTTTCAAGCATGTGATGCTCCTTTAAACTCACTTGGGGCAAGTAACAGGTGTGGACAAAATAAAAATCACACCTGAAAGCATATAAAAATGAGAGAAGTTCACTTCAGTCTTTGCATTGTGTGCCTGTGTGTTCCACACTAAGCATGGACAACAGAAAGAGGAGAAGAGAACTGTCTGAGGACTTGAGAACCAAAATTGTGGAAAAATATCAACAACATCAAGGTTACAAGTCCACCTCCAGAGATCTAGATTTGCCTTTGTCCATAGTGCGCAACATTATCAAGAAGTTTGCAACCCATGGCCCTGTAGCTAATCTCCCTGGGTGTGGACGGAAGAGAAAAATTGATGAAAGGTGTCAACGCAGGATAGTCCGGATGGTGGATAAGCAGCCCCAAACAAGCCCCAAAGATATTCAAGCTGTCCTGCAGGCTCAGGGAGCATCAGTGTCAGCGCGAACTATCCGTGGACATTTAAATGAAATTAAACGCTATGGCAGGAGACCCAGGAGGACCCCACTGCTGACACAGAGACATAAAAAAGCAAGACTACATTTTGCCAAAATGAACTTGAGTAAGCCAAAATCCTTCTGGGAAAACATCTTGTGGACAGATGAGACCAAGATAGAGATTTTTGGTAAAGCGCGTCATTCTACTGTTTACCGAAAACAGAATGAGACCTACAAAGAAAAGAACACAGTACCTACAGTGAAATATGGTGGAGGTTCAATTAAGTTTTTTTTTTTTTTTTCTTGCTGTCTCTGGCACTGGGTGCCTTGAATATGTGCAAGACATCATGAAATCTGAGGATTACCAATAGATTTTGGGTCGCACTGTAGAGCCCAGTGTCAGAAAGCTGGGTTTGCGTCTGAGATCTTGGGTCTTTCAGCAGGACAATGACCCCAAAAAGCACCCAGAAATGGATGGCAACAAAGCGCTGGAGAGTTCTGAAGTGGCCATCAATGAGTCCAGATCTAAATCCCATTAAACACCTGTGGAGAGATCTTAAAATTACTGTTGGGAAAAGAGAGACCTGAAGCAGTTTGCAAAGGAAGAGTGGTCCAACATTCCGGCTGAAAGGTGTAAGAAGCTTATTGATGGTTATAGGAAGCGACCGATTACAGTTATTTTTCCAAAGGGTTTGCAGCCAAATATTAAGTTAAGGGTGCCAATAATTTTGTCCAGCCCATTTTTGGAGTTTGATGTGACATTATGTCCAATTTGCTTTTTTTCTTCCCTTTTTTGGTTTAGTTCCAATAGACACAAAGAGAATAAACATGCGTACAGCAAAACATGTGTTACTGCAATCCTTTTCTGTGAGAAATACTTCATTTTCTTGAAAAATTTCAGGGGTGCCAAAATTTACGGCCATGACTATATATTATTAGCTTTTTTACGCCCCTGCACTTTAGCGCAGAGAGGGAGCTGCTCCAAGTTGTCAATCCATCACTTAGGATGGATGGGCAAGTAGGCATGGAGAGTATTTTTAGGGTCAGTTTAGGGCTCACTCTCCCTGTTCCTCCCCAGTCGGTCGTGACAGAATAACCAGCCCACCTACTTGCTCTGGTGCCACATTCCGTATACCTTAATTCTGTTTGAAGTGGACCAGATGCAAGGACCTCTTCGCCTTGTCTGCTGCAGTAATGGCATTCCTCCATCCTGAGCCAAGCATCTGCGTCCAGGTGGCATTTGAGGAGCCACCTGGGCGCCCAGGTATTTTTTGTAAAAAAAATTTCTGGTATGTTTTTTTTTTTTGCTTATTTTGTGCTTTTTTAGAAGGTCCGGTGGCCCCTCTTTAAAGGGGGGGTACTGTAATGTCCGTTCATTTGTTTTTACGCCACTGCACTTTAGCGCAGAGAGGGACCGGCTCCAAGTTGTCGATCCACCGCTAAGGATGGATGGGCAAGTAGGCAGGGAGAGTGTTTTTAGGGTCAGTTTAGGACTCACTCTCCCTGTCCTCCCCGGTCGGTCGTGACACTACTATGCTTTTCTATGCAGTGGGACACTGTAAAAAGCTTATACCACACTGTATACTTTTTTTTTTTTTTTACAACGGGAGTTAATGGCAAGATTCCCATACAGCAACATATGTCTAAAGCTTCAGTCATTGCATATTTAGGTCAGCATTTAGCATCAGTGTGTAAAGCCAAGACCAAAAGTGGAATTAACAGCTAACCTGTAGGGTTATTTTTGCTTCCTGAAAGTTATGATAGCAAAATGTAACACTGTTCAATAGATTTATATAATTAAGAGCAGGATTTCTGAGTAAAAACCTGAATTAATCATTACAGGACTCCTAAGAAGGCAGTGAGAGTCCTGCTTATCCTGCCAAGTATCCTCAAAATCGCAGAAAAATTAACTTTGTGCCAGAAACTAATTTTTAACCTGCTGAGCCATATGTTCAACTTGATTCGAGCTCAAGGCCATTAACCCTTGCCTCAGGAATAATTTGCCTTTTAGTACACAGCCCTGCCCCGTAATAAAGAACAAGATCCACCCCTGAATCTTGTTAAGAAAGCATACAAAACCAATACAAAACACACAATATACTCAATAAAAAAAAAAAAAACATTTCATGCCCCAAATGGACACTCTCTCAGGCTATGTACCTATATTTTCAGTTTAAATCTAAAGCGTTAAGACCCATGTATACTACGGAATTTCTGCTCTGAGAAATAGTTTTCAATAGGATTCTGCTGCTTTGGGCACACTGCTGAATGCCAATAGCCAACTCCGCTGAATGAACATATTCATTCTTTCGGCTAAATTTCGCTCAGAACTCCATTGCTGGGACGTTGCATGTCATTTCAGAGGCGGCTGCTGCACATTCTCTAGAAATTCTCTAGGCAGAGATTCTATAGTGTGTATGGGGCCTAAGACACTAAACCAATACATGTATTTCTCATTACTTACAGTCTCATGATCAGGTCTTAGTCTATATTAAGGGTTCTCCTATTTAAAGGGGTTATCCAGGAAAAAACTTTTTTTTTATATATATCAACTTGCTCCAGAAAGTTAAACAGATTTGTAAATTACTTCTATTAAAAATTGTAATCCTTTCAGTACTTATGAACTGCTGAAGTTGAGCTGTTCTTTTCTGTCTAAGTGCTCTTTGATGACACCTGTCTCAGGAACTTTCCAGAATAGAAGCAAATCCCCATAGAAAACCTCTTCTACTCTGTGCAGTACCCGAGATAAGCAGAGATGTCAGCAGAGAGCACTGTTGCCAGACAGAAAAGAACAACTCAACTTCAGCAGGTGATAATTATTGGAAGGATTAAGATTTTTTAATACAAATAATTTACAAATCTGTTTAACTTTCTGGAGCCAGTTGATATAGAAAAAAAAAGTTTTTCCTGGAATACCCTTTTAACTTAAAAAAATGTAGCACGGAGTTATTGGGTGGGTGAACTGGATTACAATGAGGTATCACTTACCTGGATCAGTGGTTGGATTTTGGAGATATCTATTGTATTAACCCCCATAGCTAATATGTAAATATCCGCCTTTGCGCAATGGAGGCGGGAGCATGCATGCTTGGTATGCTGGATCCCGGTTCAATTGTACAAAGCCAGCCAATTCCAGATTAGCAATGGAGGCTTATAAAACAAGTATCTCCAGAAACGACACCTCTTTGTAATTCGGTTCACCTGCCCTATAACCCTTTGAATTGCGTCAGTGCGGGTGACCCCGCTCTCACTTTCCCTTTAAGGGAACGCCGGCGGAATTTTTTTTTTTTAATCAACTGGTGCCAGAAAGTTAAACAGATTTGTAAATGACTTCTATTAAACAATCCTTATCCTTTCAGTACTTATTAGCTGCTGTATAATACAGAGGAAATTATTTTCTTTTTGAATTTCTTTTTTGTCTTATCCACAGTGCTCTCTGCTGACACCTGATGCCCGTATCAGGAACTGTCCAGAGCAGGAGAAAATCCTGACATGGACAGAGGTGTCTACAGAGAGCACTGTGGACAAGACAAAAAAGAAATTCAAAAAGAAAAGAATTTCCTCTGTAGCATACAGCTGCTAAAAAGTACTGGAAGGGTAAAGATTTTTTAATAGAAGTAATTTAGCAATCTAGGCAAGAAAAAAGAAAAATTGGAACGCGCTCACCTCCTCCGTGCAAGTGCAGTCAGTCCTCCTTCACTGTCTTCAGAATAAAAGTCCAAGTATTCATAGCACTGGTAAAACCATTCGTTTATTGAAATTCCATTAAAATCGACAGGATACAAAAAAGGTGCACACCGGCATGTTCGAGGTAAAAACCTCCCCCTCTGGCGCGTTTCTGCCCTACCGGTCCTTAATCTATGATTAAGGCCCGGTAGGGCGGAAACGTGTCAAAGGGGGAGATTTTTACCTCTAACATGCCGGTGTGCACCTTTTTTGTATCCTGTCGATTTTAATGGAATTTCAATAAACGAATGGTTTTACCAGTGCTGTGAATACTTGGGCTTTTACTTTACAAATCTGTTTAACTTTCTGGCATCAGTTTATTTAAAAATAAGAGTTTTCCACCGGAGTACCTCTTTAAGTTGGTAAGCATTTGTAAAAATGGAATGTGTTAGACTGTTCTCTGAACGGCGTCCTCCACTTAGATAAGATGGTTCATATGCTGCTGCCCCAGGGAGCAATGCAATCACAGCTAGAGATCAGTATAATCTGCAATATTGCAATGAATTCTCTACTGACTATGAGCTCATTTCTCTTTTTCCCATAGTACATTAGAGAACATCTCTTGGGTATAAACATTAACTCATTAAAGAACCATCAAACCCAGAAAACAAGTCAATGTATGCAGATGAGCTACTAATGGCATTCACTGGGTATAAAAGTTGAAAACACATGTAGGTAATTGTGAGAATAGTAATTCTTCATCATGTGTTGGTTTGGTTTCTTGTCCTATTAAAACACAAAGCCTTTAAATATTTATGTGACAAAGGGAAATGGATTGTATTACACACTATACTAATTTGTCTCTCTTTAAATAGGCTGTCTGGTTTATAGGGTTAATTGACGGTAATCTCACATTCGTAACCTTGTGTCCTTCATGAAAATTCATGTCTCTGTTTATGAAGAACCCACTATATCTGTGTATTACACATGTCCACTGATTTTAGTTGGTACCATTTAAAGGGGTACTCCGCTGCTCAGCGTTTGGAACAAACTGTTCCGAACGCTGAAGCCTATGCTCATGATGTCATAGCCCCGCCACCTCATTATGTCAAGCCCTGCCCCCTCAATGCAAGTCTATGGGAGGGGGCTTGACATATAGCACCAGGGTACAGTGGTCCCTCAATATACGATGGTAATTCGTTCCAAACGACCCATCGTTTGTCGAATCCATCGTATGTTGAGGGATGCGTTCAATGTAAAAGTGCATTAAATACTCACCTGTCCCCGCCGCTCCGGACCGGGTCCTCACCGCTCCCGATGGTCTCCCAGGGGCTCCCGATGGGGTCCCGCTGCTCTGGCGTCTTCTTCTGGGTCCTCCGGCATCTTCCGCATCTTCACCGGTGTCCGGGCCTCGCTTTCTGGTGACGTTATTACGTTGTTGCGCCGGGACGGCGTGCGCAGCTACGTAATAACGACGCCGGAAAGCGAGGTCCGGACCCCGGAGAGGACCCGGAGCAGCAGGGATAGGTAAGTGAACCTGCTCGGGCACATTACACTGCTATCCGACAGCAGCTTAAGCATTTTGCGCTGCCGGATAGCAGTTAACGCGATGGCCCCGACATATAAAAGCATCGTATGTCGATGCTGACATCGACATGCGATGGCCTCTGAGAAGCCATCGTATGTCGATTTGATCATATGTCGGGGCCATCGCATGTCGGTTGGGTTACTGTATTGTCATCATAGCCCCGCCCCTCATGACATCACATCCCGCCCCCTCAATGCAAGTCTATGGGAGGAGGCGTGACAGCCGTCATGCCCCCTCCCATAGACTTGCATTGAGGGTACGGGGCTATGATGACAATACGCTGGTGCTATATGTCACGCCCCTCCCATAGACTTGCATTGAGGGGGCGGGGCTATGATGTCACAAGCTCCCGGCGCCGGCTCCAGCGTTCAGAACAGTTTTATACCCTGGTGCTATATTTCATGGAAATTGAATATTTACTCCCAGTTCCCTTACAGATAACAGCTGGTTGTTCGGGATCACAGCAGGACATTCTGTGACCCAAATTTTTTGGGAACCCATCGAACGACATTTAATATCTATGTCTGGAAATGTCTGTATTACAGATGGAATCAACTGGACCTAGCAATTGTTCTTCTTTCAATTATGGGGATAACACTGGAGGAGATTGAAGTGAATGCATCATTGCCCATTAACCCAACAATTATTCGCATCATGAGAGTTCTAAGAATTGCAAGGGGTATGTAAGCTGCATATGACATATTTAAATTTAAAGCTTGGTCATTTGAAGCTTTTGTAATGTACAGAATCGATGCTAAGGCTAAGTTCACTTTTATTTTTTTTTTCCGGCAAAACGATCCTAGATGGGTCTGAGCACAAATGACATTGTCGGGTCCCAAAGGATCCCATCGACATGAATCAGAGTGAATAGAAAAAAGAGGGAAAAAGGGTGGAGCGCTTCTGCTAGTAATGACGGGACTCAGGATGCCACGGTAGCACCGGACGATATTTACTAAAAGATTTCGGACAACGCATTTCGGCGCTGGCACGCGCCTTCCTCAGGTCCACATAACAATCAAGTAGGTGCGTCCTGGGGTGTGTTGCTGTGCCATGCCACCAAAGCACAGCAACACACCCGGGGACGCACCTACTTGATTGTTTTGTGGACCTGAGGAAGGCGCGTGCCAGCGCCGAAACGCGTTGTCCGAAATCATTTAATAAATATCGTCCTGTGCTACTGTGGCATTCTGAGTCCCATCATTCCTAGCAGAAACGCTCCACCCTTTTTCCCCTCTTTTTTCTATTCACTCTGCTTCTACATTTCAGTACCATTGGGATTATGGACAATGGAAAGTGAGCTGCACACTGTACGTATCC
Source organism: Hyla sarda (assembly GCF_029499605.1). Lineage (NCBI taxonomy): Eukaryota > Metazoa > Chordata > Amphibia > Anura > Hylidae > Hyla > Hyla sarda. The sequence continues at coordinate 31,585,582 of NC_079201.1, forward strand.
CACCCACCGCACAACCCTCACAGGGTATTGCTTGTTTTGTTAGACACCACCCCAGTGGATCAAGTGTGACACCCAGAATGAGGTGGTGGGTTCTGTCCATTTTTTTCCTACAAAAGCACACCAGAGAGTGCCCCTCTTTTTCTTTCTGCCTTTACACATCGACATGAATGTGACCTGTTGGGCGTCCGTTATTTTAGGGAAGAAAGATACCGGACACACAGTATTTTTTCTCCTCTTAAAAAGGTACTCTGCACTCTAAAAAGGTGATCTCTGCGCACCACCCAGCGTTCTGAACAAACGCCGGGTTACGGCAGCAGTGGTTGTGACATCACGCCCCTCCATTCATGTCTATAGGCATAAATGGAGGGGGTGTGGTGTGACATCCCGAGGGGGGTGTAGCATGACATTACGACCACTGCTGACGGAACCTGGATAGGGGATAAGATGTCTAGTAGCGGAGTACCCTTTTAACTCCCGACGGTCTCCTAAGTATCTGTCTCCAGCATGAGACCCAGCGTAATGTGATTCTACGGTACCGTGTCTCGCACTGGAGATGGATGCTATAGAGAAAGAGCAGGAAGCGTTTCTTTGGCTATCCATGCGCCCTCACACTGAGCAGGCATAGATAACTGGTGTAAGTTTTAGTAAATTTGACTGCAGGTGGCCACGCCGGCAGGGGTCAAGCTTGGCACATGAAAGACGAAAAGTCCTTTTTGTGCAAAATAAGCCATGCATTGAAACTTAAAGGGGTACTCCGCTGGAGAACATTTTTTTTTTTTTTTTATCAACTGGTGCCAGAAAGTTAAACAGATTTGTAAATAATTTCTATAAAAAAATCTTTATCCTTCCAGTATTTATTAGCAGCTGTATATTACAGTGCTCTCTGCTGACACCTCTGTCCGTATCAGAAACTTTCTAGAACAGGAGCAAATCCCCAAAGCAAACCTCTCCTGCTCTGGACAGTTCCTGATACAGACAGAGGTGTCAGCAGAGAGCACTGTGGACAGAAAAAAAAAAAAAAGAAATCCAAAAACAAAAGAACTTTCTCTGTAATATACAGCTGCTAATAAGTACTGAAAGGTTGAAGATTTTTTAATAGAAGTAATTCACAAATCTGTTTAACTTTCTGGCACCAGTTGATAAAAAATGTTTTCCACCGGAGTACCCCTTTAATACTTTTGTACACCAGTTTTCCCCGTGTGTAAATGTTGTAATCTTAGATATACAGTAGATGTTACCGCCCTGGCCTTTCCTTGAATTTAGGCAAGAAGTCCAATGTATTATTAAATTCAATATCATGTCATACTAACAAAATTATAGACCAAATGTTTATACTACCACTTGGTGACCGCACATAGATACATATAGCATATACTTCTAACAGAATAGACAGCTACTTTATTACTGGGTGCTGTTCCTCTTCATTTTTATCTGTTAATATAAAGGTTTGTACAAAAACACACAAAGAGCGCTCCGTAGTGCAATGAAAAGATGGTAAGGTTCCGCAATGTAGTTATTGGAAGCGCTTACATGGATGGTTGTGCTGTCAGGCAGGCACAACACTGGTGAGAGTATGGATATATATCCCAAATGCAGCCGATCCCATCCACCAGGGAACTGGTGTCCAACAGTATACACGAAAACCTCCAAACCACTCAGGGACTCATCCGGCACAGATGAGGAAGAGGCAATACCGCTACTGAGGCAGTATAGGACCCAGTAAGGTACGGTCAATGTAAATGTATTTAAGAACAACGTGTTTCAACGCCAGAGCAGGCGTCTTCCTCAGGTTCATATCACAGTGTGATTATGGATCTAAGAGCTATATAGGAGGCTGAAATAACAGCAGCGGCAAAAAAATATTGAAAATAAGCCAGCTAATCTATACCAAGGCTGGGTGCAGGGTATTTTGAAAGTAAAATATTGGCTTGTGAAACCAGCTAGCTGATCAATAACAAAAGTAGAATGAAAACAGCATATACATCTATATATGCTATACAGCAGCATTACAAACATATCTAATCACGTCCATACACAGTGCTGTATTTTTAACATGTCACTGCCACCTAGTGGCCAGTTAAGTTTTATACATAAAAACTTTTTGGGTGTCTCTAGTCAGTGTTATCCCTGAGGGGATTTACTTCCCCAAGGAATTTTGTTGTGATTTATAGTTGCCCGGAGACCCCTAAGGGCAACTTTTTGGTAGGAGGTTATACTAAGGCTTCAGCGTTGCTACTACATATGTACACTGAGACTGAAGTCCATCACACTCAATCTTTTTTAACTTGTTCTTAAAGGAGTACTCCGCTGCTCAGCGTTTGGAACAAACTGTTCCGAACGCTGGAGCCGGCGCAGTGAGCTTGTTACGTCATAGCCCCACCCCCTCATGACATCACACCCCGCCCCCTCAGTGCAAGTCTATGGGAGGTTATGATGTCACAAGCTCCCGACGCCGGCTCCAGCGTTCGGAACAGTTTGTTCCAAATGCTGAGGAGCGGAGTATCCCTTTAAAATTAAAGTAGTCATTTTGAATGCTGTCATTGTATATGCCACTACTATCTTTTAGCAAGTATCCATGAATTAAAATCCTGACTGTCTTAGTAAATACTACTTCACACAATAACATTTCTCGAGAATACTTTCTTAGAACCCTGTGCTATGCCTTTGTTATAACATCTCGAAATGTATGAAGGAATTGACAATTGGGTGTTATAATTGGACAGGGGGTGCCCATATATTCTGGTACTGTCCATTCAGTGTTGACAAAGTAAGGCTGTGTAGGGACGCCCACCCTTGACAAGGGTAATGGTAGTAGAGAGCGACCGATTATCGGTTTGGCCGATATAATCGGCCGATATTCACGATTTTGGACATTATCGGTATCGGCAATTACTTTGCCGATATAACGATAATGCCCCACCTCCTCAGCCAGAGACCGCCTCTGCCGCTGCCCCATTGCCTCCTCCTTTCCCGGTTTTATAATTACCTGTTCCCGGTGCCCGGGGTCTGCGCTACTTCTGGCTCCTGTGACGTCCTGCGCGCTGTGCAGCGCAATGACGAGTGACGTCCTCAACGCGACGTCACCATCAGTGACAGCTCAGGACGCCGCCGGAGCCAGAAGTATCGCGGACCCCAGGAACAGGTAATTATAAAACCGGGGATGGGGGAGGCAATGGGGCAGCGGCATTGGTGGTTGGACTAGGGAGGAGCCCAGGACAGGCAGGGGGAGAGAAGCGGAGCGGCGACGGTGGTCTCTGGCCCCGCAAAAGCCGCTGCAGCTCATTGATTTAAAGCGCCCGCTTTAAATCATTGATCTGCAGCGGCTTCTGCGGGGCCTGGGGTTTGGGGGAAAATAGACGATAACTTATACCGGAATATCATTATAACTTATCGGCTATCGGCCTGAAAGGTCACAGATTATTGGTATCGGCCCTAAAAAATCGATAACGGTCGATCCCTAAATGGTAGCACCCAGGAGTCAATTTATGTATAACACTTCAGGAGGAATAATATAGAGACTGCCTAAGATTTATGGGAAAAGGTGTCAGGAGTGGTGACGAGTCCTTTTTTGTGTGTTTGCTTACATTTTAATTATTTTGCCATTATTATACAGTTCTGAAGTTACTAAAGATGGCTGTTGGGATGCGGGCCCTGCTGGATACGGTTCTACAAGCTCTTCCCCAGGTACAGAAAAAAGACATAATGCATATTGTTTTTCAGTGTTACACATTTGTTTTATATTTCCTGTTATTTGGTATTTACTTTCAGGTTGGTGGTTGAACATGTGGTTGGCGGCATGGCAAAGGGGAATTCTCTATAATGCTATAATAATGGGTTGTAGACACAGGGGCTAGGCTGGTAAGAAATTTAGGCAAACAGAAATAGGTGGGTTTCTTTGCCAGCTAAGTTGTTGAGCTGCTATAGTATTTCTGCGATGTCAGACACATTATAGAGAGTGTAAAAACCTGGGCTGTATTCACAAGAAGGATGCCATGTGTGCCGTGCAAAGATGTTATGCTTGGTGCATGTTAAAGGGATACTCCGGTGGAAAACTAATTTTTTTTTCAAATGAACTGGTGCCAGAAAGTTAAACAGATATGTAAATTACTTCTATATCAAAAATCTTAATCCTTTCAGTACTTATTAGCTGCTGTATAACACAGAGGAAATTCTTTTCTTTTTGAATTTCTTTTTTGTCTTGTCCACAGTGCTCTCTGCTGACACCTCTGTCCATGTCAGGAACTGTCCAGAGCAGCATAGGTTTGCAATGGGGATTTTCTCCTGCTCTGGACAGTTCCTGATATGGGCATCAGGTGTCAGCAGAGAGCACTGTGGATAAGACAAAAAAAGAAATTAAAAAAAGAAAAGAATTTCCTCTGTAGTAAACATAGAAACATAGAATGTGTCGGCAGATAAGAACCATTTAGCCCATCATGTCTGCCTAATATCCTGAATACTATCAATAGTCCCTGGCCCTATCTTATATAAAGGATAGCCTTATGCTTATCTCTATCATATATGAAGGATATCCTTATGCTTATCTCTATCTTATATGAAGGATAGCCTTATACCTATCTCTATCTTATATGAAGGATAGCCTTATACCTATCCCTATCTTATATGAAGGATAGCCTTATGCCTATCCCTATCTTATATGAAGGATAGCCTTATACCTATCCCTATCTTATACCTATCCGTCTCTTATATGAAGGATAGCCTTATACCTATCCCTATCTTATATGAAGGATAGTCTTATACCTATCCCTATCTTATACCTATCCCTATCTTATATGAAGGATAGCCTTATGTCTATCCCTATCTTATATGAAGGATAGCCTTATACCTATCCGTATCTTATATGAAGGATAGCCTTTTACCTATCCCTATCTTATATGAAGGATAGCCGTATGCCTATCTCTATCTTATATGAAGGATAGCCTTATACCTATCCCTATCTTATATGAAGGATAGCCTTATACCTATCTCTATCTTATATGAAGGATAGCCTTATACCTATCCCTATCTTATATGAAGGATAGCCTTATACCTATCTCTATCTTATATGAAGGATAGTCTTATACCTATCCCTGTCTTATATGAAGGATAGCCTTATACCTATCTTATATGAAGGAAAGCCTTATGCCTATCTCTATCTTATATAAAGGATAGCCTTATACCTATCCCTATCTTATATGAAGGATAGCCTTATGCCTATCTCTATCTTATATAAAGGATAGCCTTATACCTATCTCTATCTTATATGAAGGATAGCCTTATACCTATCTCATTCATGCTTAAACTCCTTCACTGTATTTGCAGCGACCACTTCTGCAGGAAGGCTATTCCATGCATCCACTACTCTCTCAGTAAAGTAATACTTCCTGATATTACTGCAGAAACCTTTATCCCTCTAATATAAAACTATGTCCTCTTGTGGTAGTTTTTCTTCTTTTAAATCTCCTCTCCTCCTTTACCGTGTTGATTCCCTTTATGTATATAAAAGTCTCTATCATTTCCCCTCTGTCTCTTCTTTCTTCTATACATGTTCAGGTCCTTTAACCTTTCCTGGTAAGTCTTATCAGCAATCCATGTACTAGTTTAGTATCTTCTCTGAACTCTCTCTATAGCAGTGATCTACAACCTGCGGACCTCCAGATGTTGCAAAACTACAACACCCAACATGCCCAGACAGCGCATGCTGGGAGTTGTAGTTTTGTAACATCTGGAGGTCCGCAGGTTGAAGACCACTGCTCTATAGTATCTATATCTTTCTGGAGATACGGCCTCCAGTACTGCGCACAATACTCCAAGTGAGATCTCACCAGTGTTCTGTACAGCGGCATGAGCACTTCTCTCTTTCTACTGCTTATACCTCTCCCTATACATCCAAGCATTTCGCTAGTGTTTCCTGCTGCTCTATTACATTGTTTTCCTACGTTTAAGTCTTCTGTAGTATACAGCTGCTAATAAGTACTGGAAGGGTAAAGATTTTTTAATAGAAGTCATTTGCAAATCTTTTTTTTTTTTTTTTAAATACGTTTTATTGAAGATTAAACAAACATCAGCCAAAACGCCTCACAAAACAAAATGGTACAAAGAGAAGTACACAGATAAAGGCACTGAGAACATGTACAAGTAGGCAGAATGTAAACGACAGAATACCATAAAAAATCCGTCAGTAATCAGTGCAGAGAGGACATAAACTGAGGACAGCCAGTTGGGAAATCTTAACACAAAGAGAGGGTAAACGAGAAGAACGGAAAAAGGGGGATGGTATATATTATAAAGTTGGCAAAACAATATTGAAGAGAGGCCGTTGTGCAGAACTCAGCAGACACCGTCATATTCAGTCACGAGTGCTAAGCAAAGTATTCCTACTGTTAAAGCAGACCCATGCGTCCATAGAGAGGAGGGAGTACATACATCCGGCAAAGCAGCGCAACATACATAAAACAAAGGGGTACATACAACCACATCTAGAAATGAAAGGACAGTCATGACCCTAAATCACTTTAGGAGGATGTAGAGTATGAACACTGAGTCAATGGTGAGGAGCACCAGGGACCCCACACAGAAAGAAATTTACCAGGGCATTTTCTATTCTTGTAAACAATATGGGAGAAGGGTAGCATAGCATTAACCAAGGCTTTCCACTGAGACAGGGAAGGCGGGCCGGGGTCCATCCATTTGAGGGCAATCGCCTTCCTAGCAAAAAATAAGGATTCTCGCAGTAAGGTACGCACATAATGTGGCCACACTTCCTCATCCAGAACTCCAAATAAACAAATCAGAGGGTCACACCCCGGGGGAGGTTGGATAATTGTGGCAAGAAGACCAAGGACATCCTGCCAGAAGGATCTTATATCAGGGCAAGCCCAAATAAGATGCCAAAAATCAGCTCTAGCCGCACCACATCGATGGCAGACGTCCGAGTCAGAGCGACCCATTCTAAGTAGTCGAACGGGGGTGATATAACTATAATGTATAATATTTAATTGAATCAGTTTATTATTAGCAGAAGGAGATACCACCATATGTGAGGAAAGCATCTCCTCCAAATCATCTTTGGTCAGGTTGGGAATATGAGACTCCCAGTGTCGGACAGCCGGCAACCGGGAACGGGAGTTCTTGGCCTGAAGGAGGTGTGTATACAGGATGGACACCAGTCCCCTAGGACCCTGCGATTTTAAAATACCAATGAGAGGGAAGGCCGATATGGGCGCACTTCCAGCAGGGAATTGTGTTGATAATGCATGACGGAGCTGTAGGTATTTAAAGAAACAATGTCGGGGTATATCATAGTCTGATTGTAATTGTTCGAAGGAACACAAAACATTATCCCTATACACATCGCCCAGAGTGAGCACACCAGCATTCATCCAAAAAGCAGAGTCTAGAGCATCACCCACATGAATGAGAAAGGGGTTGTGCCATAGAGGGGTATCGGACGGGATATCAGCATATCCAGACACTGACTTAGCGGCCCGCCACACCTTTACAGCCAGTTTATGGAGATGTAAGTAAGTACGGCCCCCCAGGGTAGGACTTTCCAAGAGCATCCGGGGAGACACTGAGGGGACAAACCTATCCAAAGATTGTTCAGAGTCTGGCATGGAGTCTCCCAGAACCCAATGTCTAATATATCTTAACTGCCCCGCCAGGTAATACAAGTAAAAATCAGGAAGGGACATACCTGCCTCCAGCTTGGGACACTGGAGAGTGGTGAGACTAATCTTAGGTCTACCAGATCCCCAAATAAACGGGGACATAAGGGAGTGTACAGAGTCAAAAAAGGATTTAGGGACAGAAACAGAAGCATGCTCCAGTGTATACAAGCATTTGGGGAGAATAATAAGTTTGATAAGATTAATACGTCCAGAGACAGACAGTGGCAGCTGGGCCCATATCCTAATTTGCAAATCTGTTTAACTTTCTGGCACCAGTTGATTTAAAAAAAAATAATAATAATAGTTTCCCCCCGGAGTACCCCTTTAATGATGAAATTGCCAAGCGAAATCTCTTTCTGTAGTAAAAGTAATTTTTATTTTGAGTGTACAGTATACACAGTGATGTTATTGCTGTGCCATTATCTCTTGTGGGGTGGTTACTTTCAGACTCCTTTGTTTCAATAAGGGTCAAACCCCCTATACTAGGGTTGATTCTTACAATCTTTACAATATACTTAGCTATCTTCAACAGTGGAATAGCGGATGAATGGAGCAGTAGTGAGCCCCGCCCCATTCAAACAAGGGTACTTAGGACCCCCATTCTCATGTTTGGGGGAAGTTTCAGCGGTTGAACCCCTAGCAGTTACACTGTTAATATCTATTTTTTAGATAAGTGATACCCTTGCATTACGGGAAAGCATATATATATATATATATATATATATATATATGTAGAGGGTAGGCAGCACAACCACGTATTCTAGAAGTCTTGGGGTGCAGGCAAGGATAGCAGTCCCAATCGCAGACGGCTCGAATAATCCAAGATGCAGAAAATATAGCAGCACACCTAGTAGTAAAGTGCAAAAATTGGGATTTATTGACCCATATCAAATGCGACGTTTCGACGGCATCCCACCATCTTTTTCATGCTTGAAAAAGATGGCGGGATGCCGTCGAAACGTCGCATTTGATATGGGTCAATAAATCCCAATTTTTGCACTTTACTACTGGGTGTGCTGCTATATTTTCTGCATCTTATATATATATATATATATATATATATATATATACATTTAAATAAAAAAAATATATATACATATAAAATAGGTGGTAAACCACAGGTTTGAGGTGACTGCTATAGGTGAATCACATTCAGGGACATCCATATGTCTTCCTTTTTTCTACAGGTGGGGAATCTAGGTCTTCTCTTTATGCTGTTATTCTTCATTTTTGCTGCCTTGGGAGTTGAACTGTTTGGCGACTTGGGTAAGCATGCAGACAAATGATCTGACTATACTATGAATGAAGAATGAACGCAGCTGTTTAATCTGCTCTTGGTATTTATTCCTAGAATGCAATGAATCTCATCCCTGTGAAGGTCTTGGGAGACATGCCACATTTAGAAACTTTGGAATGGCCTTTTTAACTCTCTTCCGTGTATCTACAGGCGATAATTGGAATGGGATTATGAAGGTAAAATGGCACCTAAAATCTATCTTTATAAGAATTATTTAAGTATTGTTTAATATGTAAAGTGATGTTTTTTTTTTTTTTTAACATTATACAGTTCTATGTGCAGAATAATTCTTTATTTATTCATCCACCAAAATGTCATTGAATGCTTTGCTATAGTGTAGCTTTACTCTTACTGAATACACCGATCAGAAGTATAAGGGGTTACAACACTCCAGCAACACCCATAAGTGTGTGTGCGCTCGGTACTGCAGCTTAGCCTATTATATGGTGTACACCACTGGCCAGCGTTTGTAACTAAATGTTCCGAGCGCTGTTTTAGTGCTGCAGGGGATCGGCCACGCCCATCGTGATGTCGCGGCCACGCTCCCCTCAATGCAAGTCTATGGGAGGGGGCGTGACGACAGTCACGCCCCCTCCCATAGACTCGCATTGAGGGTGTGTGGCCATAACATCACGATGGGCGTGGCCGACCCCCGCAGTGCAAAAACAGTGCTCGGAACATTTAGTTTTGAATGCTGGCCAGTGGAGTACCCCTTTAAGTTAATGCATCTGAGCTGCAGCACGAGGTAAGGTATGTACAGACTGTGCCCGGATAAGCAATAAAAGAGCCACAAAGCCCCATCAAGGTTCAAGGCTCTTTTGTTCTTGTTCTGGAGGGTTGTTTTTGTTATTTACTAATTCTAAAAAATTAAAACCTTAAAGGGGTATTCCCGGATTTTTTTTTATTTGACTATGCTACAGAGGCTGTAAAGTTAAGTGTAGTTCATAATATAGTGTCTGTACCTGTGTGTGATGGCTGGTCTCGCAATTCTTATGTGATCTTTGCCCCAATGTTCATTTTTAGCAGCATACAAAATTAGTGTGGTCTCAGGTCCGAGACATTACATCACTAGTCAGGTGTTTAAAGGGAGCCTGACTGTTTCAATGGGTGGAGCGACCACTGGGTGGGAAAGAGATCATTCTCTGCAGGGAATTGTAGTTTCATGAACAGCACGCATAGCTCAGGTGTACTTCAAAGGGTAGAGTGGCTGATGTGTGGGAGGGAGAAAAATGGCCTCACACTCAAAAAACAAGGGATCATGGGACTTGTAGTTGGAGAGAAGGATGTCCATTACTATCTGACAGGTAAGTAATAAAGTCACCTTATGGTGGATAACCCCTTTAATTGCTTTACATTGACATATTTTTACCATTATACATTTTCTTTATTTTTCTGTCTACAGAACTCGTTTTTTGTGGGTTGAGTCGTAGTTTTTATTTATCCAATTTTGGGGTTAATCTAAATTTGTTTTTGTACATGACATAGATCACATTTTAGTATTTCATGGGGTATGTGTTTCTTAATACCCTGGTAAAATTCCTACTGACCTAAAATGAAGAGGGCTGCAGCACACACACTAGGTTACTGCTCGGTACAGGCACATCATTTTACCCCGTTACTGGATGCCAGGAGAGGCAACAACAAGCCACTCTGCCTGTGAAAATATACATAGATACAGAGCTAGGGCAGTGAATTTAAAGGGGTACTCTGGTAAAAAAAAAAAAATTTAATCAACTGATGCCAAAAAGTTTAACAGATTTGTTACTTCTATTTAAAAATCTTAATCCTTCAGTACTTATCATCTGCTGTATACTCCACAATGCATATCAAACCTCTCCTGCTCTGGACAGTACCTGACATGGACAGAGGTGTCAGCAAAGAGCACTGTGGTCAGACTGGAAAGAAATATACAACCTATGTAGTATACAGCAGCTGATAAGTACTGAAAGGATTTTTATATAGAAGCAATTTACAAATCTGTTTAACTTTCTGGCACCAGTTGATAAAAAAAAATTGTTTTCCACCAGTGTACCCCTTTAATCATTGCTGTATGTGAAGGAAAGCTAAGTTACCACACTACAATATTTTCAAGTATACAGTAACACAAAGGTTCAGCATCTATGCAGTTTTTAATTGCCCCGACGATAATTCAGAGTGGCAAAAAATTAGGAGGAGACTTGGACTGGGTCAGCAGAGTCACTTGAATATCATTACAGGGTGGGGGGATTAAACCTGCCTAGATAAGACAGAATAGCAACACTATACTATATATATATATACACACACACACACAGGGCGGGCCATTTATATGGATACACCTTAATAAAATAGGAATGGTTGGTGATATTAACTTCCTGTTTGTGGCACATTAGTATATGTGAGGGGGGGAAACTTTTCAAGATGGGTGGTGACCATGGCGGCCATTTTGAATCCAACTTTAGTTTTTTCAATAGGAAGAGGGTCATGTGACACATCAAACTTATTGGGAATTTCACAAGAAAAACAAACATGTGCTTGGTATTAACATAACTTTATTATTTCACGAGTTATTTACAAGTTTCTGACCACTTTTAAAATGTGTTCATTGTGCTGCCCATTGTGTTGGATTGTCAATGCAACCCTCTTCTCCCACTCTTCACACACTGATAGCAACACCACAGGAGAAATGCTAGCACAGGCTTCCAGTATCCGTATACACTGCTATATACTACTATATACACCGCAGGAGAAATGCTAGCACCGGCTTCCAGTATCCGTATACACTGCTGTATACTACTATATACACCGCAGGAGAAATGCTAGCACCGGCTTCCAGTATCCGTATACACTGCTATATACTACTATATACACCGCAGGAGAAATGCTAGCACAGGCTTCCAGTATCCGTATACACTGCTATATACTACTATATACACCGCAGGAGAAATGCTAGCACAGGCTTCCAGTATCCGTATACACTGCTATATACTACTATATACACCGCAGGAGAAATGCTAGCACAGGCTTCCAGTATCCGTATACACTGCTATATACTACTATATACACCGCAGGAGAAATGCTAGCACAGGCTTCCAGTATCCGTATACACTGCTATATACTACTATATACACACCGCAGGAGAAATGCTAGCACAGGCTTCCAGTATCCATATACACTGCTATATACTACTATATACACCGCAGGAGAAATGCTAGCACAGGCTTCCAGTATCCGTATACACTGCTATATACTACTATATACACCGCAGGAGAAATGCTAGCACAGGCTTCCAGTATCCCTAGTTTCAGGTGCTGCAGAATGGGCAAAAAAAATTAATTGAAACAGGACCCTCAGTTTACGCAGAAGATTTTGTTCAGTGATGAGGAAACTTTTATGTGAATGATGAAGTTAACAAACAAAACTACCGCTATTGGTCTGACACTAACCCACATTGGATAGATCCCTCCAAGACTGTTGGAACACAAAAATTGATGGTATGGTGTAGTATATGGGGTACAAAGATAGTGGGGCCATTCTTCATCAATGGAAACCTCAAGGCCACTGGATATGTGAAATTTCTACATGATGATGTGTTTCCCTCTTTATGCACTGAAGCTGGCACGTTCCGAGTTTTTCCAGCAAGATGGGGACCACCACATTATGGGGGTCCAGTCCGAGCATTCCTAGATGAACAGTTTCCTGGAAAGTGGATTGGTCATCTTGGGTCAGTTGAATGGCCCCCAAGGTCTCCCGATCTGACCCCCTTAGACTTTTATCTTTGGGGTCATCTGAAGGCAATTGTCTATGCTGTGAAGATACGAGATGTGCAGCACCTGAAACTACGGATACTGGAAGCCTGTGCTAGCATTTCTCCTGCGGTGTATATAGTAGTATATAGCAGTGTATACGGATACTGGAAGCCTGTGCTAGCATTTCTCCTGCGGTGTATATAGTAGTATATAGCAGTGTATACGGATACTGGAAGCCTGTGCTAGCATTTCTCCTGCGGTGTATATAGTAGTATATGGCAGTGTATACGGATACTGGAAGCCTGTGCTAGCATTTCTCCTGCGGTGTATATAGTAGTATATAGCAGTGTATACGGATACTGGAAGCCTGTGCTAGCATTTCTCCTGCAGTGTATATAGTAGTATATTGCAGTGTATACGGATACTGGAAGCCTGTGCTAGCATTTCTCCTGCAGTGTATATAGTAGTATATAGCAGTGTATACGGATACTGGAAGCCTGTGCTAGCATTTCTCCTGCGGTGTATATAGTAGTATATAGCAGTGTATACGGATACTGGAAGCCTGTGCTAGCATTTCTCCTGCGGTGTATATAGCAGTGTATATGGATACTGGAAGCCTGTGCTAGCATTTCTCCTGCGGTGTATATAGTAGTATATAGCAGTGTATACGGATACTGGAAGCCTGTGCTAGCATTTCTCCTGCGGTGTATATAGTAGTATATAGCAGTGTATACGGATACTGGAAGCCTGTGCTAGCATTTCTCCTGCGGTGTATATAGTAGTATATAGCAGTGTATACGGATACTGGAAGCCTGTGCTGGCATTTCTCCTGCAGTGTATATAGTAGTATATTGCAGTGTATACGGATACTGGCCGCCTGTGCTAGCATTTCTCCTGCAGTGTATATAGTAGTATATAGCAGTGTATACGGATACTGGAAGCCTGTGCTAGCATTTCTCCTGCGGTGTATATAGTAGTATATAGCAGTGTATATGGATACTGGAAGCCTGTGCTAGCATTTCTCCTGCGGTGTATATAGTAGTATATTGCAGTGTATACGGATACTGGAAGCCTGTGCTAGCATTTCTCCTGCGGTGTATATAGTAGTATATAGCAGTGTATACGGGTACTGGCAGCCTGTGCTAGCATTTCTCCTGCGGTGTATATAGTAGTATATAGCAGTGTATACGGATACTGGAAGCCTGTGCTAGCATTTCTTCTGCCGTGTATATAGTAGTATATAGCAGTGTATACGGATACTGGAAGCCTGTGCTAGCATTTCTCCTGCAGTGTATATAGTAGTATATAGCAGTGTATACAGATACTGGAAGCCTGTGCTAGCATTTCTCCTGCGGTGTATATAGTAGTATATAGCAGTGTATACAGATACTGGAAGCCTGTGCTAGCATTTCTCCTGCAGTGTATATAGTAGTATATAGCAGTGTATACGGGTACTGGCAGCCTGTGCTAGCATTTCTCCTGCGGTGTATATAGTAGTATATAGCAGTGTATACGGATACTGGAAGCCTGTGCTAGCATTTCTCCTGCGGTGTATATAGTAGTATATAGCAGTGTATACGGATACTGGAAGCCTGTGCTAGCATTTCTCCTGCGGTGTATATAGTAGTATATAGCAGTGTATACGGATACTGGAAGCCTGTGCTAGCATTTCTCCTGCGGTGTATATAGTAGTATATAGCAGTGTATACGGATACTGGAAGCCTGTGCTAGCATTTCTCCTGCGGTGTATATAGTAGTATATAGCAGTGTATACGGATACTGGAAGCCTGTGCTAGCATTTCTCCTGCGGTGTATATAGTAGTATATAGCAGTGTATACGGATACTGGAAGCCTGTGCTAGCATTTCTCCTGCAGTGTATATAGTAGTGTATAGCAGTGTATACGGATACTGGAAGCCTGTGCTAGCATTTCTCCTGCGGTGTATATAGTAGTATATAGCAGTGTATACGGATACTGGAAGCCTGTGCTAGCATTTCTCCTGCGGTGTATATAGTAGTATATAGCAGTGTATACGGATACTGGAAGCCTGTGCTAGCATTTCTCCTGCGGTGTATATAGTAGTATATAGCAGTGTATACGGATACTGGAAGCCTGTGCTAGCATTTCTCGTGCAGTGTATATAGTAGTATATAGCAGTGTATACGGATACTGGAAGCCTGTGCTACCATTTCTCCTGCGGTGTATATAGTAGTATATAGCAGTGTATACGGATACTGAAGCCTGTGCTAGCATTTCTCCTGCGGTGTTGCTATCAGTGTGTGAAGAGTGGGAGAAGAGGGTTGCATTGACAATCCAACACAATGGGCAGCACATTGAATAAGTTTATAAGTGGTCAGAAACTTGTAAATAACTCATGAAATAATAAAGTTACGTTAAAACCAAGCACATCATTGTTTTTCTTATGAAATTCCCAATAAGTTTGATGTGTCACACTGTACACACATGTGTACTACTCAGCATTCCCTGGCAAATGCTTGGCCCTACTACCCCCATACAAGCAGGTGCCCCCCATCTCATTTACATGGCTACTCCAGTCCTCCCTACCTGGCTACAGCTGCAGATAATGCTCACAACAATGTCACAATTTTGGGATAACATGCACAGTAACATTACAGCCTGTACTTTGACATCACTGTGTATTATTCCTGTACTTTGACATCATTGTGCATATTATCCTTGTACTGTGACATCACTGTGTGTATTATCCCTGTACTGTGACATCACTGTGTGTATTATCCCTGTACTGTGACATTGTGTGTATTATCCCTGTACTGTGACATCACTGTGTATATTATCCCTGTACTGTGACATCACTGTGTGTATTATCCCTGTACTGTGACATTGTGTGTATTATCCCTGTACTGTGACATCACTGTATGATCCCTGTACTGTGACATCACTGTGTAGTATCCCTGTTCTCTGACATCACTGTGTGTATGATCCCTGTATTGTGACATCACTGTGTGTATTATCCCTGTACTATGACATTGTGTGTATTATCCCTGTACTGTGACATTGTGTGTATTATCCCTGTACTGTGACATCACTGTGTGTATTATCCCTGTACTGTGACATCACTGTGTATATTATCCCTGTACTGTAACATCACTGTGTATTATCCCTGTACTGTGACATCACTGTGTGTATTATCCCTGTAATGTGACATTGTGTATAATCCCTGTACTGTGACGTCACTGTGTATTATCCCTGTACTGTGACGTCACTGTGTATTATCCCTGTACTGTGACATTACTGTGTATTATCCCTGTACTGTGACATTGTGTGTATTATCCCTGTACTGTGACATCACTGTGTATTATCCCTGTACTGTGTCATCACTGTGTATTATCCCTGTACTGTGACATCACTGTGTATTATCCCTGTACTGTGACATCACTGTGTATTATCCCTGTACTGTAACATCACTTTGTGTATTATCCCTGTACTGTGACATTGTGTGTATTATTCCTGTACTGTGACATCACTGTGTGTATTATCACTGTACTGTGATGTCTCTGTGTATATTATCCCTGTACTGTGGCATCACTGTGTATTATCCCTGTGCTGTAACATCACTTTGTGTATTATCCCTGTACTGTGACATTGTGTGTATTATTCCTGTACTGTGACATCACTGTGTATATTATCCCTGTACTGTGACGTCACTGTGTATTATCCCTGTACTGTGACATCACTGTGTATTATCCCTGTACTGTGACATCACTGTGTATTATCCCTGTTCTGTGACATCACTGTGTATTATCCCTGTACTGTGACATCACTGTGTGTATTATCCCTGTACTGTGACATTGTGTGTATTATCCCTGTACTGTGACATCACTGTATATTATCCCTGTACTGTGACATCATTGTGTGTATTATCCCTGTACTGTGACATCACTGTGTGTATTATCCCTGTACTGTGACATCACTGTGTATTATCCCTGTTCTGTGACATCACTGTGTGTATTATCCCTGTACTGTGAAATTGTGTGTATTATCCCTGTACTGTGACATCACTATGTGTATTATCCCTGTACTGTGACATCACTGTGTATTATCCCTGTACTGTGACATCACTGTGTGTATTATCCCTGTATTGTGACATCACTGTGTGTATTATCCCTGTACTGTGACATCACTGTGTGTATTATCCCTGTACTGTGACATCACTGTGTGTATTATCCCTGTACTGTGACATCACTGTGTGTATTATCCCTGTACTGTGACATCACTGTGTGTATTATCCCTGTATTGTGACATCACTGTGTGTATTATCCCTGTATTGTGACATCACTGTATATTTTCCCTGTACTGTGACATCACTGTGTGTATTATCCCTGTATTGTGACATCACTGTGTGTATTATCCCTGTACTGTGACATCACTGTGTGTATTATCCCTGTACTGTGACATCACTGTGTATATTATCCCTGTACTGTGACATCACTGTGTGTATTATCCCTGTACTGTGACATCACTGTGTGTATTATCCCTGTACTGTGACATCACTGTATGTATTATCCCTGTATTGTGACATCACTGTGTGTATTATCCCTGTATTGTGACATCACTGTGTATATTATCCCTGTACTGTGACATCACTGTGTGTATTATCCCTGTACTGTGACATCACTGTGTATTATCCCTGTACTGTGACATCACTGTGTGTATTATATCTGTACTGTGACATCACTGTGTGTATTATCCCTGTATTGTGACATCACTGTATATTATCCCTGTATTGTGACATCACTGTGTATATCATCCCTGTACTGTGACATCACTGTGTGTATTATCCCTGTACTGTGACATCACTGTGTATATTATCCCTGTACTGTGACATCACTGTGTGTATTATCCCTGTACTGTGACATCACTGTGTGTATTATCCCTGTACTGTGACATCACTGTGTGTATTATCCCTGTATTGTGACATCACTGTGTGTATTATCCCTGTATTGTGACATCACTGTGTGTATTATCCCTGTATTGTGACATCACTGTGTGTATTATCCCTGTACTGTGACATCACTGTGTGTATTATCCCTGTATTGTGACATCACTGTGTATTATCCCTGTACTGTGACATCACTGTGTATTATTCCTGTACTGTGACATCACTGTGTGTATTATATCTGTACTGTGACATCACTGTGTGTATTATCCCTGTATTGTGACATCACTGTATATTATCCCTGTATTGTGACATTACTGTGTATTATCCCTGTACTGTTACATCACTGTGTATTATCCCTGTACTGTGACATCACTGTGTGTATTATCCCTGTACTGTGACATCACTGTGTATATTATCCCTGTACTGTGACATCATTGTGTATTATCCCTGTACTGTAACATCACTGTGTATTATCCCTGTACTGTGACATCACTGTGTGTATTATCCCTGTATTGTGACCTCTCTGTGTATTATCCCTGAGGATGGGTCATAATGTGCACAGTAGTGGGAAGAAAAGACATGTGGAAGTCAGGCTGCTATGTCCAATGGAATAAAAGTAGCAATTTGTGGATATTCTTTTAGTCTAGTAGGTCTATTTGTTAGTATAAAACAATAGCAATGATGCGTTGGACATTGGTCTGATTTATTCATCTGTCTGAAGATAAAAAATGTGTTTCAGACAGATTGCAACCAATCGCAGCTTATTTTTTCTGTCCATTTTTTTATTGGAGTGTCTATCAAGGCAAAACAATATTACAACCCCTAACCTTACTTAAAGGGGTATTCCAGGAAAAAAGATTTTTTTATATATCAACTGGCTCCAGAAAGTTAAACAGATTTGTAAATTATTTTTATTTAAAAAAAACGTAATCCTTCCAATAATTTTCAGCTGTAGAAGTTGAGTTGTTCTTTTCTGTCTGACAACAGTGCTCTCTGCTGACATCTCTGCTTGTCTCGGGAACTGCACAGTAGAAGGGGTTTGCAATGGGGATTTGCTTCTACTCTGGACAGTTCCCGACACAGGTGTCATCAGAGAGCACTTAGACAGAAAAGAACAACTCAACTTCAGCAGCTCATAAGTACTGAAAGGATTAAGATTTTTTAATAGAAGTAATTTACAAATCTGTTTAACTTTCTGGGACCAGTTGATTTATAAAAACTTTGTTTTTTCCTGGATAACCCCTTTAAAAGTGTATAGACAAGAAAGCTTAAAGTAAATGTATCATTTAGATTTTGTTCTGCTTAGAGCCAGATATCAATATTGTTTTCTAGAGTCTGTTTCTATTTTATGATGATAATTTTATTTCATTTTTAGTACATTATTATGGGAACAGACATCTTGCCTGAGCTGTTTCTAGCAGCAATTAGAGCAGTGATTCCCAACCAGGGTGCCGTTGGCTGTCCGGGCATGCTGGGAGTTGTAGTATTGCAACAGCTGGAGGCACCCTGGTAGGGAAACACTGATTTAGAGATTTTCTTTCCAGCATGCCCCATGTACATAGGAAACAATAGTCTGGAGAGTTTTCTAAGCACTTTTTAGATACTTGTGCAGAAGTCATTGTGCAGGTGGAAGTTGAGTTCTGAGCTCCATCTATTGTGACTGGCCTGGCCCTATGTTATCTAGGAGAAAATTGCTAAAAAGTGATCTCTGCAGAACAGGATCGGCTTATTTTTAAGCTGAGTGGTCAAAAAATAAAAACTGCAAGATCATTTTATAATATAGATCATAAAATGGAAAATTAGAAAAAACAAATCACCACAAATTCTTAAAAAATAAGTTTAACTTACGGTAATCCTTAAGGACGCAGGGTTTTTACATTTTAGCAATTTTGTTTTTTCCTCATCACCTTCTAAAAATCATAACGCTTTCAATTTTGCACATACAGACCCATATGAAGTCTTATTTTTTGCGCCACCAATAGTTATTTATAATGACATCAATGTTTCCACAAAATTTACGGCAAAACCAGTAAAAAAAATATTTGTGGGGCAAAATTGGGAAAATTTGATCACTTTTTTTTTTTTTTAGGGTATACAAAGTGACCAAAAATACGCAATTTTGGACTTTCAATTTTTTTTACTTGTACGCCATTGACTGTGCGGTTTAATTAACATTATATTTTTATAGTTCAGACATTTACGCATGCAGTGATACCCCATATGTTTATTTTTATTTACATTTTTTTTTAAATGGGAAAAGGTGGGTGATTCAAACTTGTATTCAGGAAGGGGTTAAATCACATTTGCTTTTTTTTTTTTTTTTGTTACTTTTTTTTACACTTTTTTATAGCCCCCATAAGGGACTATTACATGCAATCCTTTTATTGCATACCCTGAGCAATGCTATGCTATAGCATTGATCATTGTAATCTGTGCTCGATTGCTCCAGCCTGAATCTCAGGCTTGGAGCAATCAAAGACCAATCGGACAGCGAGGAGCAAGGTAAGGCGCCTCCTGCTGTCCTCTCAGCTGTTTGGGACTCCGCGATTTCACCACGGCGGTCCTGAACAGCCCACTGAGCTAACCGGCAATCTCTCATTTTAGATGCCGCGGTCAGTTTTGATCGCGGCCTCTAAAGGGTTAATACCGGACATCAGCCCGATCGGTGATGTCCGGTATTAGCTGCGGGTCCTGGTTGCTGATAGCAACCAGGACCCACCGGGTATGATGCACGCTCAGCTCCTGAGCACGCTTCACATATCGGGAGCCAGTGCAGGATGTAGATATATGCCCTGCGTCGTTAAAGGGGTACTCCCGTGGAAAACTTTTTTTTTTTAAATCAACTGTAGTGTTGCTCGCGAATATTCGCAATTCGAATTTTATAGCGCTATATATTCATAATTACGAATATTCGTTTTTTTTGTTTTTGTTTTTTTTCACAGTACACATCACAGTGATCATCGCTCTCTGCTTCCAGCTTATGTGGTGTAAGAAGGCTCTAATACTACTGTGTGAGACTGGTGTGCGAATTTTCGCATATGCGAAAATGTGCATATACTAATTTTCGCATATGCGAATTTTGGCTTTTGCAAATTTTTGTATATGTAAATTTTCGCATACGCAAATTTTCGCACATGCGAATATTCGCATATGCGAAAATAAAACGGGAATATTACGAATATGCGAATATTCGCGAATATGACGAATATTCGTCCATATATTCGCGAATTCGAATATGGCCTATGCCGCTCAACACTAATCAACTGGTGCCAGAAAGTTAAACAGATTTGTAAATTACTTCTATTAAAAAATCTTAATCCTTCCAGTACTTTTTAGGGGCTAAATACTACAGAGGAAATGTTTTACTTTTTAGATTTTTCTGATGTCATGACCACAGTGCTCTCTGCTGACCTCTGCTGTCCATTTTAGGAACTGTCCAGAGCAGCATATGTTTGCTATGGGGATTTTCTCTTTCTCTGGACAGTTCCTAAAATGGACAGCAGAGGTCAGCAGAGAGCACTGTGGTCGTGACATCAGAGAAATGTAAAAAGTAAAGCATTTCCTCTGTAGTATACAGCCCCTAAAAAGTACTGGAAGGATTAAGATTTTTTTAATAGAAGTAATTTACAAATCTGTTTAACTTTCTGGCACCAGTTGATTTAAAAAAAAAAAAAAAAGTTTTCCCTTTAAGGGGTTAAAAATAGGTCATTTTCTGATGACATTCCCTTTAAGTCACTTGCTGAGTATATGCAAATAAATTCAATTTTTTTTAAAGAAATTTCCTTGTGGTGATGTATTGTCACAGTCAAATAGCTGAAAATTAACACAGTAGAAAACTTGATGGACTATTTTTTATCCTTATAAACTTTGTTACTATGTAACCTTTATTTTTAAAGGTATGAAAAAAAAAACTTCGATAGATTCTAAAACTTTTTGTTAAATCTCAGAATGTTACATAGTGTAGAAAAATACTAAAACGGTTTACAGTCACAAAATAGGAAAACCTATTTACTATACATATATATATGTGGAATATAACACGAATGTTATTTCTGGCTTTAGGACACACTGCGTGACTGCAATGAGGAGTCTACCTGCTACAACACTGTCATCTCTCCAATCTACTTCGTCTCCTTCGTGCTGACGGCACAGTTTGTATTGGTCAATGTGGTCATTGCCGTACTCATGAAACACCTAGAGGAAAGTAACAAAGAAGCCAAAGAGGAGGCTGAACTTGAGGCTGAAATGGAGTTGGAGTTTCAAATTCAGAACATTCAAAGTCCAGATAATGATAATTTTCTTTGGGCTGGGAGAGACCTCAGCTACACTCAGGATAGTCCTTATGGATACATGAATTCTGTAAAAGATAAGGATGACTCGCGGTCACTAGTCCATCCCATGGTAAGAATTTATGCCTAATGGACTTGATGTAGGTCCATAAATTGCTGTTAGATCTGGGACGTAGTTGTGTCTGATAAATAATGTGTGCACGTGCTCATATGCTTATACCTTATGGCAGATGATTGTGATGCATTAGGAATTACATCATATAAATTAAAAAGAACCTCTCAGGCAGAGGCGGAACTTGTAGCTTCTGGGCCCCGATGCAAAATCTGCAACGGGATCCCATATGCCCATTATAATACTGGTCTCTTATGGGGTAGATGTGACTGCTTCCTCTCTAGCTACGCCCCTGATCTCAGGTAAATCAAAAAACACCCTGAAGGCTTACTATAGCCCTTCATCACACTGAAATGAAGGCATACCTATCATATTACAGAAAAAATAATGCTTATATAAAGTAATAAATAAAAGAAATCCTGCACTCACCGCAGCTATGTAGTTCAATGTGAGGAGTCAATCATGGAGATCTGGAGGTAGTATGGGGGGGGGGGGGGGCTTAGAGTATATGTTACTCAGTAGGTCATACAGATACTTTATATGACTTTTTTATGTGTCTAGCTTCTGTATTTGGCTCACAAATCCCTCCATTCTGCTGCTCATTCATTCTGACATTCACTGCTCAGGAAGGGTCGTGTCCGAGGCAAGCACTGAGCCCGCCCTCACTCACCACGCATTCACTTCCTTTCTGAGTCTGCTGTGCTGTGCTCGGTCTCTTTATCAATCACTACAGGCTTCTCTGTAACCCCCTCCTCTCGATTTTCAGACAGGAGTCTGATAGCACAGGAGTGAGCACAGAGGAGTGCTAGTCCTGCCCTCACTTACTAGAATTTGTCCTAGCCTGTGCTTCAGCTGGGACAAAGATGATGCTGCAGCCAGACAGGATTATGTTCTGGATGGTATGGGGACCCCTAGTGGTGTTATGTAAGCCATGATTTGTATAAAAAGGAGATCACATTTTTTATGAAGAATATAAGAAATGTTTTGCCAAGATGTACAACATATAAAAAGTTTTTGATTCTGACAGTGCTCATCTAAGTAATTTATGTGCTCAGCTTTGTTAAAGGAAAACTCCAGCAGGCACATGAACTCATCCTTATTACCCCTCAACGTAGCCCACAGTACTAAAGTATTATTCTTCTAGTATGCATAATTCCTAAGTGAATTTTAGAAGAAATATAATGATAGCCATCTTGATTATAGAAAAATGACTTCATCTCGGTAGTAGTTCCAGTACTTACATGTCCCAGGAGCAGAGGTATACTTGAACACAATCCAAAAAACAAGCCAAAAAAAGTTGGTGTTCAGCAGTGGTCTCATCTTAAAGGGGTATTCTGCTGCTCAGCGTTTGGAATAAACAGTTCTGAACGCTGGAGCCGACGCCGGGAGCTTGTGATGTAATAGCCCCGCCCCCTCATGATGTCACACCCCGCCCCCTTAATGCAAGTCTATGATACTATTGAGGAGAGCAGTGATCATGATGTAGTTTAGTCTAATAAAACCATATGAGGGATTAGTGAATGGTGAATCAGCACCATCTAGTGGTGTCAGAGACCACTAACACACCACTCATCCCTATCAATTGTAGTACAATAAACATCAAAGGGTCTACTGCATCTCCTACAGTGGGAGTGACCATTAAAGATGTACTTCAGCTGTATGCCCCAGAGGGATTTGTGAAGTTCTTTTCAGTCTGACCACAGTGCTCTCTGCTGACACCTCTGTCCGTGTCAGGAACTGTCCAGAGTAGGAGCAAATCCCCACATCAAACCTCTCCTGCTCTGGACAGTTCCTGACACAGACACAGGTGTCAGCAGAGAGCACTGTGGTCAGACTGAAAAGAACTATACAACTTCCTCTGAAGCATACGGCAGCTAAGTACTGGAAGGATTAAGATTTTTTAATTGAAGTCATTTACAAATCTGTTTAACTTTCTAGCACCAGTGGATTGGGAAAAAGTTTTTTCCACCGGTCTACTGCTTTTACATATTTGATTATGATTAAGAATTAAAGCAAACACTGAAGATTTTAGTGTAGCTGTGTCCATAGGGAATATTACCCTATTTTATTTTTATGAATAATAAAGTACTGATTTAAGGGGGGGGGGGGGGGGGGGGTTCTTTAGTTTTGGGTTTTCCCTACAGGGGAGATGACCATGGAGGGTTGGTTTCTGCACATTCTGTCCAACATTGTTTGTTGCATTTCAGCTGTGAACATTCTGTTGCTGAAATTCCATCACTGGAAAAATCATCCTGCTTTTTAGGCACTTTTTAAGCACTGACTGAATCAGGTCGTTCTCGGATTTTCTGGACAGAATTTTTCTAGCCTAGAAGTCAAAATGGTCTAGTCTTGTACTCATTGATAAAAACAATTCCTGGCCCGGACCAATTTATTTTCAACGCTGCAACTGTTGTGATCGGTCGAAGGTGAAGAAATTTTCAAGAGCCATAACATCTGCACTATTTACAGCATCCATCATCATAGGGGATAAACATTCAAAGAATAAACATCAAAAACAATGATAAAAGTTAATAATCTGATACCAAAAATAGCTTGTTTAGAATAATAGGTTTTTATGTTGTTTTTTACAGGAAAGACATATGTTTGATACTATATCGTTACTAATCCAGGGATCGTTAGAGGGCGAGATGAAGCTCATGGACAATCTTTCTGGTTCTGTTTGTCATCATTATGCTTTGTCACCATACGACAAAGGCTCATGTGAAAAGCAGGTTAGTTTCAGCAATATAAAAAGCACAGAACATTGTATTGTCACCTTCATAATGTCAGTCCCATGCATAGTAAGCACAGTCCCCACTCCAATCATATCTTCCACCGAACCATTGAACAACTGATGTAAACGTTCAAATAAATCATTTAGAAGGAAAGATTCTGATCTACTGCATATGGTCAAAGTGATCTGGGGAAAAAACTGTTCTTCAGTAACATGACAAAAGCCTTTCTGACTCACTGCTGAATATTGCTTTAGGTGCCTAAATACAAAGAGGACAAAGGTGTAAAAAAAATTGTTGAGAAAATGTAATATTGGTTAAAGTGGTACTCCACTGCTCAGCGTTTGGAACAAACTGTTCTGAATGCTGGAGCCGGCGCCAGGAGCTTGTGACGTCATAGCCCCGCCCCTCTTGATGCCACACTCTGCCCCCTCCCTTAGACTTACATTGAGGGGGCGGGCGTGACATCATGTTGGGGCAGGGCTATGATGTCACAAGCTCCCGGCTCCAGTGTTCGGAACAGTTTGTTCCAAAAGCTAAGAAGTGGAGTATCACTTTAAAAGGTACTCCACTGGCCAGCGTTCGGAAATAAATGTTCCAAACACTGTTTTCGCGCTGTGGAGGTCGGCCACGGTCGTGACATCACGAGGGGTGCGGCTGACCCCCGCAGCGCGAAAAATGCATTCGGAATATTTTTTTCTGAACGCTGGCCAGTGGAGTACCCCTTTAAGTATTCAAAACAGTTTCCAGCTAACCTGATACCATAAAATAAAAGGGCAGTCTGTATAAGCATAGATGTGTAAAGAATACAACTCAGGTGTGACATATTTTTATAAAACAGGATTATGGGGATAGAGGACACAGCATATACGGGGCGGATGAGGTCCCACCCTAGCTCAGACCTTAAAAATATGTTCATACTTTAAAGGGAAACTGACAGCAGGGTCACCCGCACTAACCTAAATATACAGATTGCAGGTGACCCTGCTTCTAACACTTCTTACCCGGGGAAAATGGATGCAGGAGATATTCACCTAATATGGTAATTTCTTCTTATCTGCACTGGGAGGCGCCTACAAAGCTTTCTCCCACCGGATGAGGTGATAATTTTGCCTCTTTCATGGCCATTATGAGGAAGATAGATAAATATTCATGAAGGAGCAGAGTTATTGGCAGAAGGGGTGGGGTTAAAGTCGCAGCGATGAGAGAAAGCATTGCACGTACAGTATAAGATGCCTCCAGTGTAGATAAGAAGAAGCAACAAGATTAATATCTCCTGAACGACTGCACTGATTTTCACCCGGTAAAGAGCTTTAGAAACAGGGTCACCTGCACTATCTACTTGTATACTCAGGTTAGTAAGGGTGACCCTGCTATCCGTTTCCCTTTAAATCGCAAAACGAAATACGTCTAGTACTTTCAATATTTCCACTTCCTTGATATCATATCAAGAAACTTCACAGTTGTACCATATAGTAGCTAAAAATACGTAGCTACTTAGCTATCACATGCATGACACAAATATTTGTATACATGTTGCACAATTATCCACTAAAGGCAAAAATACTATATAATATACTGTATGGGGG
The DNA here is from genome assembly GCF_029499605.1 of Hyla sarda. Classification (NCBI taxonomy): domain Eukaryota; kingdom Metazoa; phylum Chordata; class Amphibia; order Anura; family Hylidae; genus Hyla; species Hyla sarda. The sequence continues at coordinate 31,611,917 of NC_079201.1, forward strand.
AGATTTATCAAAAAAAAAAAAAAAGGTGCATTGAAGCCTGTTAGTTGACTTCTTTTTGGCCAAACAGCTTAGTATACGCTTTAGAACACTTTTGATGTGTTATTCAGATCCTTACTGATCTCTAGATATCGTTTGGAGAAGTGAATAGTAATGCGCTTCACTCCTCTGCTGGCAGCAATCTCCATCAGCTGCACTAGACATCTAGATATCTAAAGATCAGTCGGGGTCTAAACATCCAGACACCAAGTGCCCAAAAGGGACAATTTAAAGGGAACATGTCAGCTCCTTTTAAAAAAAATTGTACTTTTCTTCTGCAGCTAAACAGTCGGCAAGGTGGTTCCAAGCCTCAGCGGCCATTCTCCTCCCTCCCAACCCTCTACCTCGCCCTGCATGACTGACCTAAAGGACTCTGCTTCCAGTACATATCCCTGTATGCCAGTTAAAGCATGGCAGAAGGTCGGAGGGATGAACGTGCCACTGCGGCTCAGCACTGCCTTGCTGCCTTTTTAGCTGCAGACAAAAGAAAGTGTGTAAACAACTAAAGATATCCACAAATACACACGGAGGGGTTACAAAGAGATTAAACAGACGATAATCTGTTTAATCTTTTTGTGACCCCTCCCCAGGTACCTGTAGCTCCGTAATTGGTATCAAGTTAACAAATTCCTTTTAATATGGCTAAGGCTTTTGGTTGACCATTCAGTGCCTGCTTTTGCATCTTGGTTAATGTTTTAGGGCATCCAAAAGGATAAACAACCAATAGTCAAATTCCATCAAAATCCAAGAAAGAGAAAATTCCAAGAAAGAGAAAATACAGGCGGAGGAGTCTATATATTTGCACTGTCCAAATAAACGCCTCTATAATATTTAGTACATCTATGCCACAAATCTGTGATAATTCTTAAAAATGTCCTTGTCATTTCAAAAAACTTTTGACATGTCCCATAGACTGATCAGCAGAATGAGTGAGTAGAAGCGCCTGGTATTGTGCTTGCAGCAGTCTTTGTCCAAATACTTATAATGGGGCCGCAAAATGGAACTCGTGAGTGTACTAAGCTGGAGTGTAGAACGCTTCATCCCGCCCATCCTCCTGAGTGGTGGTGGGGGGTCTCAGCACTGAGACCCCAAACAATCAAAACTTTTGATATGTCTATGTGACAAGGCTGTGATATCCAGTGCCACGTGATAGATGTTTGGGCTGCAGATGCCTTTCTTTATAGAAGCAATGAAACGCAGTAAAAGAAACAGGAAGGCCAAGTGGGGGAAAGAGTTAATATCTGTACCATCTAGATAGCGTTTTTTTGCGCTTGCTCCTGGCACACCTCAGGCATCTTGTGTTTCAGTAAAAATATTTTCTGATAATCGTTATTAGGTAGTTGGTTGGTAATCTCCATCTGTAGTATTGCAATGCACGAAGGCGCTGGCCTTGGTCTAATAGATGCTTCTTTTGGTGGCATACACTTTTTAATGACTCATTTCTCATGGACGTTACATCAATGTTATAACAATAGTTTATATCATACACTGAATTCTATGGGCAATCTTTACTAAATGTTTTATATGTCTAAAAATAGTCTAGTCAAAGGTTTGAGAAAAAGAGCTATATAAGGGGATTGTAATTGTCTAGTACTGAGAAATCTATAAAGGACCCTTGAAGGCGATCATTATAGGGAGGAATCTTCAGGTCTAAGTCCATGTGACCATGCTGTCGGCACTTCAAAATGTTCCGAATGCTTAGAGCCGGCGCCAGGAGCTTGTGACGTCATAGCCCCGCCCCTTCAATGCAAGTCTATGGGAGGGGGCATGACGGATGTCACGCCCCCTCCCATAGACTTGCATTGAGGGGGCGGGGTGTGACATCATGAGAGGCGGGGCTATTACATCACAAGCTCCCGGCGTCGGCTCCAGCGTTCAGAACTGTTTATTCCAAACGCTGAGCAGCAGAATACCCCTTTAAGATGAGACCACTGAGCTTGTTTTTTGGATTGTGTTCAAGTATACCTCTGCTCCTGGGACATGTAAGTACTGGTACTACTACCGAGATGAAGTCATTTTCTATAATCAAGATGGCTGTCAGTATCTTTCTTCTAAAATTCACTTAGGAATTCATCATGAGGTTCTGGGCTATGACGTTACGAGCTCCCGGCACCGGCTCTAAGCATTCGGAACATTTTGTTCCAAACGCTGAGCAGCGGAGTACCCCTTTAAGAAAACTCTTCTAAGATGCAGAGAACCTTCAGATTTTGCTCATGACACATGCAAACGCTTGTCGCATTGTGAAGTCTCGAGATGAGGACTGCCACCATGGTAAAGCTCGGGCCTAAATTTAGGATCTAGTTCAGATTGAAGTTGATAGGAATGTACTTGTAAGAATCTTACTTACCAAGCCCAAGTGATTTTTCTCTGCTGCCACAGCTCTGGTATATATATATATTCTTTATACACAGAGAATATATGCAGCAGATGCTGCCCACCTGGCCGAGATCAAGCAACACCGACATTATATGTATATGGTGTTTTTTTTCCCCCACACTTGAGGTTAACACACCCTTGAGAGATATGCATAGACACTAGAAAATGAGTGGAATTGTAAAATTTAAATTCTTCAACCAAACAATTTCTTCTATGAATTAAACCAAATTGTGTTGTCTTTATTGTTCCTTTATTTTTCTCTATATTTACATTGATGCCCTTTGGATTTACTGAAATCTAGCCACCACAGATTGGTCACATTTCTGCCACCTGTTTGCTATCAGTTATAAAAGTCAATACCTATTGTTGTATTCAGCGTAAAACTTTAGTTCCATCACATTTCGACTATTTCTGAACTTTCTGCCTATTCTAAAGACTCATCTTTTTACAAAATAGAAACATAGAATGTGTCGGCAGATAAGAACCATTTGGCCCATCTAGTCTGCCCAATAATCTGAATCCTATGAATAGTCCCTGGCCCTATCTTATATGAAGAATAGCCCTATGCCTATCCCATGCATGTTTAAACTCCTTCACTGTATTTGCAGCGACCGGCTATTCCATGCATCCACTACTCTCTCAGTAAAGTTATGCTTCCTGATATTACTTTTAAACCTATGCCCCTCTAATATAAAACTATGTCCTCTTGTGGTAGTTTTTCTTCTCTTAAATCTCTTCTCCTCCTTTACCGTGTTGATTCCCTTTATGTATATAAAAGTCTCTATCATTACCACCCCTTTTACCTGGAGACTTAACGAGTCTATGCTGACTAACCAGACAGTTAAACGTTCTATCACCACGGATCTCACATCCTACTTTTTGACCAATGCTACTCCGAACTCAAACCCGATCTGGGTGTGGTCTGCCCACAAGGCCTTCATTAGGGTAAGGCTACTCTCGCTAGCTTCATATATGAAGAGAGGCCGTACCCAACTTCAACATGCATTACATGACAAGCTCTCTCGACTCATACTAGCTCACGAGCGTACTCCCTCTCTTTACCTCCACAATGCTATCCGGGATACCAGGTTGCGGCTGGATGCTGTCCTGTCCACCAGGGTGGAAAAAGCGCTTAGGTGGACTAAGGCCACATACTACCGCTACGCCAACAAGCCGGATAGGTTGCTTGCCAATATGCTTCGCAGCCGACAACGGCTTAATTATGTCCACACCATACAGCTGCACCCTGGTTCCCGGTCTTCCCATCCTGACAAGATCTACCAGACTTTCCACTCTTACTACTCTAAACTCTATTCTGTCCCTGACCAGTCGCCTATCTCTGCTTCCCGCCTGCACTCTTTTCTTGACTCTACCTCCCTCCCTTCTCTAACTGACCCCGAGAGGATTCTCCTTAACTCTCCGATCTCATACGAAGATGTGTCAGACACGATTGCTTCTCTGAAGTTAGGGAAGGCCCCTGGCCCTGATGGGCTGTCTGCAATGTATTATAAGAAATTCTCTCCTATCCTTGTCCCCCATCTAGTTAACCTTTATAACAGCCTCTTTAAGGCTCCCTCTTTGCCCCCCGAATACTTAGATGCCCTTATAAAGGTGATCCCCAAACCCCAGAAGGACCCATCCCTGGTCTCTAATTACCACCCTATCTCCTTAATTAATTTGGATACGAAGATCTTAACGTCTATCCTGGCGCGTAGGCTAAATACTATATTACCCCGCGTAATTCACGCAGACCAAGTGGGCTTTATACCGGGGAGACAGGCGGCGGATAATATCAGAAAAGTACTAGGGGTTGTACATTGGGCCTCCTCCACCTCTACACCTGTTATGCTACTGACCTTAGACATAGAGAAGGCCTTCGATTCAGTTTTATGGCCATACCTTTGGGGGTCCTCTCTAAAATGGGGTTCACTGGGCCGTTTATACACCTCCTGCACCTGCTATACTCCAACCCTACGGCTTTCCTCAAACTTCCTACCTCTTCCCCCTCCCCGATTATTATTAAGAGGGGTACTCGCCAGGGATGCCCGTTGTCCCCTGCTCTTTTTGCTCTGGCGATGGAGCCCCTGGCGAGATCCCTACGTGCCTCCCCTACTGTGTTGGGGGTTACGATTAAGGATTCCACCCATACATTATGTTTGTTTGCTGACGACCTCCTTCTATCCCTGACACACCCCCTCTCATCTTTACCTAACCTGTTTCGTCTACTCACGGACTTCTCGACTTGCTCGGGCCTCCGGATTAGTCCATCTAAATCGGAAACACTCTATGTACATGTTCCTCTCCATACGCAAAAGTTGATTTCCCTTAACTTTAACTCCCCCCCCCAAGGCCTACCCTGTCTTATTTGGGTGTTCGTATAACCCCGGCGGTTGCTTCCCTCTATGGTGCGAACTACCCGCCCCTCTACAAATCTATCAGACATGACATCCGCACTTGGGACAGGCCATACCTATCATGGATTGGAAGAGTAAACACGGTTAAAATGGTGATTCTGCCTAGAATACTATACCTGTTTCGCACCCTTCCAGTTCCGGTCTCAACGGCGGATCTCAAGTCCCTCCAGTCCGATATCTTTAGATTTATATGTTGATCCAAGACTCCCCGCATAGCACGTAGTATAATGTACCTTCATAAGCGATTGGGGGGTATGTCCGTCCCCAACCTCCTAAAATACTACTACGCTGCCAGACTAGGACAGCTGGCCTGGTTCCTGGCAGATGGCGACACCCCCATTTGGGTTCACCTCGAATCCTCTATCATCTCTCCCCACTCCTTCTCTTCCCTAATGTGGTCTACTCAACCTGTCGCTAAATACGTCCCTTACTCTGCTCTTCTTACTCTTCACTCCCTTTCCCTTTGGCGACTGGTCCGCTTTCGCTTTCATCTACAATCCTGCCCTCCTCCCCTCCTGCCCATCCTCTGTAACCCTTTTTTTCCGCCTGGTCTAGCACATTCCCCATTCCTTTGGTGGTCTTCACAGTCCTTGACTACTGCTCATCAATTCCATACTCGTGGGGTTCTGATAACTAAAGATGAGTTCATTTTACAGTTCCGCCCCCCACCCTCAGAACTCTTCCGTATGCACCAGATCTTTTCCTTCCTACACTCTAATTTTCCTGCACACACTGTACCACAACTGACTAGGTTTGAACGTCTCATGCTGTATAGTCCTTCTAGACGAGGACTTCTGGCCATAGTATATGGTTTGCTAAACTCTCCCCCGCCCGACACCAAATTGCCGTTTATGCTTCAGTGGGAGGCTGATCTTCACATGGAGATGTCCCTAGAGGAGTGGAGGGAATGCTGCAATACCTTGAGTAGGGGGAGCTGGCAAGTGACTCTTACTGAGACGTCACTGAAAATTTTACATAGGTCGTATTATGTCCCTACGAGAATACATTCTATTTTCCCCAGTGCTTCTCCTTTATGTTTTAGGGGATGTGCCGATAGGGGAACCATGCTTCACGTGTGGTGGACCTGTCCCCTTGCTAATGCTTTCTGGACTTCTGTTCTTTCTATCCTTCGTTCTGTTCTTTTTTTTCGCTGTCCTCTTCAACCTGCTTTTTGTCTCCTCGGCAGACGGCCGCGCAGGATGCCCAACAGCCAGTTTAGATTAGCGCAGTTCATACTACTGGCTGCGAGGATTCATATAGCGACATGCTGGAAGAGCCCAGTCCTGTCTTTTGATAGGGTAGTTGATAGAGTTAATGATATTCTGATCTTCGAAAAAATTTACGCGGTTCGCTCCGATACGATGGCCAACTATAAGAGGGTTTGGTCTCCCTGGATGTCATCATCCTATTGTCCGGAGATTCGCAATACCTTATCCCTAACGTAATCACTGACAACACACCTACTGTTTTGTTAACTTGCTGCCTGTTTACGTCCATACATGTCTGACCCATGGACTTGTTTATTTCCCTTTTTAATTTTTATTTATTTGATTTTGCCTTATTGTTGATTCGGGCTGTGTCCCGATACTTTTGCTTTACTTTGGTATTGCTACCTTATTGCCTAACTCAATAAAATTGGTTTGTTTGACACTAAAAGTCTCTATCATATCCCCTCTGTCTCTTCTTTCTTCTATACATGTTAAGGTCCTTTAACCTTTCCTGGTAAGTTTTATCCTGCAATCCATGTACTAGTTTAGTATCTTCTCTGAATTCTCTCTAGAATATCTATATCCTTCTGGAGATACGGCCTCCAGTACTGCGTACAATACTCCAAGTGAGGTCTCACCAGTGTTCTGTACAGCGGCATGAGTACTTCTCTCTTTCTACTGCTTATACCTCACCCTATACATCCAAGCATTCTGCTAGCATTTCCTGCTGCTCTATTACATTGGCTTCCTACCTTTAAGTCTTCTGAAATAATTTCTCCTAAATCCCTTTCTTCAGATACTGAGGTCAGGACTGTGTCAAATATTCTATATTCTGCCTGAGGGTTTTTAAGCCCCAGCTGCATTATCTTGCACTTATCCACATTTAATTTCAGTTGCCAGAGTTCTGACCATTCTTCTAGTTTGCCTAAATCCATTTCCATTTGGCAGATCCCTCCAGGAACATCAACCTTGTTACATATCTTTGTGTCATCAGCAAAAAGACACAACTTACCATCGAGACCTTCTGTAATATCACTAATGAAGATATTAAACAATATTGGTCCCAGTACAGATCCCTGAGGTCCCACTGGTAACATGACCTTGCTCTCAATATTCTCCATTGAATGCCACCCTCTGTTGTCTGTCACTCAGCCACTGCCTAATTCACTCAACAATATGGGAATCCAAGCTCAATGACTGTTGTTTATTGATAAATCTTCTATGTGGGACAGTGTCAAAAGCCTTACTAAAATCTAGATATGCAATGTCTGCTGCCCCTCCGCCATCTATTATTTTAGTCACCCAGTCAAAAAAAATCTATAAGATTTGTTTGCCATGACCTCCCTGAAGTAAACCCATGTTGTTTTTCATCTTGCAATCCATGGGATTTTAGATGTTCCACAATCCTATCCTTTAGTAGGGTTTCCATTAATTTCCCCACTACAGTATTGATGTCAGACTTACTGGCCTATAGTTGCTTGATTCCTCCCTACTACCTTTCTTGTGAATGGGCACGACATTTGCTACTTTCCAATCTTCCAGGACGACTCCTGTTACCAGTGATTGGTTAAATAAATCTGTTAAAGGTCTTTCTAGCTCACCACTAAGCTTTTATTTGTCTTCACTTTAGACAGCAAATGTAGAACCTCTTCCTCTGTAAAGACACATGCATCAAACAATTCATTCATCTTCCTCCCTAATGGAGGTCCTTTTCCTTATTTTTCTTCTGTAAAAACTGAACAGAAGCATTCCTTAAGGCAGTCAGCTATCCCTTTATTCTCTTCTACATACCTTCCTTCCTTTGCTTTTAATTTAGTTATTCCTTGTTGTAAGATTGTCTTATCCTTTTTTTTTTCACAGACTGAGCGAGTTTTTCTTCTGCCTGCACTTTAGAAGTTCTTATAACTTGCTTGGCCTCTTTCTGCCTAGTCTTGTAGGTTTTCCTATCTTTATTGCTCTGTTTGTTTCATAATTACTAAATGCTAGATTTGTTTTTTTTATGATTTTGGCCACTTCTGCTGAGTACCACGGTGGTCTCTTCCCTTTTCTGCTTTTACTGACAAGTCTAATGCAATTTTCTGTTGCCTTCAATAATGCATCTGTTAAGTAGTCCCATTTCTACTGGACTCCATGTAATCTGTTCCAGTCTGATAGGGACTCATTTATGACTAATCTCATTTTTGAAAAGTCGTTTGTTCTAAAATCTAAAACTTTTGTTTTTGTGTGGTGTGACTCCTTTACTGTTCTTATATTAAACCACATTGGTGATCACTAGATCCCTACAACATCATCATATACCAAATTCCCATTTGTGAATACCAAATCCAATATGGCCCCGTCCGGGTTGGCTCCTCAACCACTTGTTGTAGAGATAATCCCAGTAGGGAATTTAGAATATCTGTACTCCTGGCAGTACTAGCTACTTTGGTTTTCCAGTTTATATCCGGAAGATTGAAGTCTCCCATAATGATAACTTCTCCTTTCATTGTCATCTTAGCTATTTCTTCAACTAGTAGATCATCTAATTCTTTAACTTGGCCAGGTGGTCTATATATCACACCTATATGAGTTACTGTCTGATTACCAAACTGCAACGTAACCCGAACTGACTCTATGTTGGCCTCACTAACTTGTATTAGGTTTGATTTTATGCTATCTTTCACATATAGGGCCACTCCTCCTCCTTTATTGCATTCTCTGTCTCTTCTGTATAAAGAGTACCCTGGTATGGATATGTCCCAGTCATTACTTTCAATAACAGCTACATTCTCAGATGCCATTATTGACCCAAGTTCATTAATTTTAATACCTAAACTGCGAGCATTTGTAGACATGACTCTGAGCTTGTCATTTCTTAACCTCTGTGCTACTGACATGTTCTGACATTGTTTTCACTCTTTTGCCCCCCCCCCCCCCCTAGTTTAAATACTCCTTAGCAAATTCTTGGAATTGTTCACTGAGTACATTCGTTCCTTTGAGAGAAAGATGCAAACCATCTTTTTTGTACAGTTCCTTTCTATTCCAAGTAGAGCTATTGTTACGCCTAGCGCTCCGGGCCCCCGCTCCTCCCCGGAGCGCTCACGGCGTCTTTCTCCCTGCAGCTCCCCGGTCAGTCCCGCTGACCGGGAGCGCTGCTCTGTCATGGCCGTTGGGGATGCGATTCGCACAGCGGGACGCGCCCGCTCGCGAATCGCATCCCAGGTCACTTACCCGTTCCCGTCCCCTGCTGTCATGTGCTGGCGCGCGCGGCTCCGCTCTCTAGGGCGCGCGCGCGCCAGCTCCCTGAGACTTAAAGGGCCAGTGCACCAATGATTGGTGCCTGGCCCAATTAGCTTAATTAGCTCCCACCTGCTCCCTGGCTATATCTGGTCTCCTCCCTTGCACTCCCTTGCCGGATCTTGTTGCCCTTGTGCCTAGTGAAAGCGTTGTGTGTGTTTTAAGCCTGTGTACCAGAACTTCTGCTATCTCCCCTGACTACGAACCTTGCCGCCTGCCCCCGACCTTCTGCTACGTCCGACTTTGCTTCTGCCTACTCCCTTGTACCTCGCCTATCTTCAGCAGTCAGAGAGGTGAGCCGTTGCTAGTGGATACGACCTGGTCACTACCGCCGCAGCAAGACCATCCCGCTTTGCGGCGGGCTCTGGTGAAAACCTGTAGTGGCTTAGAACCGGTCCACTAGCACGGTCCTCGCCATCCCTCTCTGGCACAGAGGATCCACTACCTGCCAGCCGGCATCGTGACAGCTATCATGAGACACAAAGCCAAATCCTTGCTCTTGATACTTTTACTAAGCCATAAGTTGAACTCCTTAATGCGCTTCTGCCTATCATTCTGAACGTTATGCACAGGCAGAAGTTCAGAAAATGAAACAGTGGATGCAAAATCCTGTACATCACCTCTGAAACTTCATTGCAAGCAAGGTCATTTGTCCCTAGATGGACAAGAACATCCACATCCCCTTCCTGCTTTGCTTGCTTAACAATATTATGAATAGATATTCTATCTCTTCTAGCAGTAGCACTCGGGGGACATCTCACAAAACCATTTTCTTTAAGCTCCACACTTCTTATGATTGAATCACCCAGCAATAGCTGCTTCCTTTCAGATTTTACTTTATATTTTTTTGTCCTTGGCTGCAGTCTTGCATACATTAGACATAGGAGTCGATGGTTCCTCACCTTCTGTGCTTGAGCCAATATCCATGTTGCCCTTACATTCTGAGAGTGCTGCAAATGAATTATGGAAAACCACAGACTGTGGGACATGTCTTCTATCCACAACGGAGTCTTCCAGAACCTACAGTAACCCATCTGCCATTTCTAGGGGTCCTCTGTGGCAGTGGCATTGCAGCAGTCCCAGTCTGAGTTTGTTTAACAGATAATTTAAACATCTCATAATTTCAAAAATGACTTTTTTTTGTCCTGTTGTTTTACCAATGTCTTGCTCAGTAGAGTGTTACTTCACCTCAATTCATACCTAATTATTTATATAAATACCTGGGAAGCTAATTTACACCTAAGAGCCAAGCCAAATTCATGGGAACAAGGGGTGTTCAGGTCAGTTATGTGATTCACTTGGGTTCTTCCACTTCCACTTTGTTGACACTTGAAAGAAATGAACAGATGCATCACAGCAAAAAAATGGTGAGGGCAAATTAGAGTGAGCTAGTTTGTGAATAACAAGAATTGTATGAAGAGCAGATAAAAGTAGTCTTCACTAGGAATCCATGCTTAAGTAGAAGATGAAGTATTTAAAGGAGAAGGAGAAACAAATTTTCTCTTACCTGCCTAGGCTCCCCCGGTGCTTCAGTACAGGTGTTCGGTCCCCAGGCTGTATTCTTCTTACTTCCTGTTAGCCCGGCACGTCACACGGAGCTTCAACCTATCACCGGCCGCAGCGATGTCCCACCTCGGCCAGTGATTGACTGAAGCTCCGTGTGACGTGCTGGGCTAACAGGAAGTAAGAAGAATACAGCCCGGGGACCGAACGCCTGTGCCGGAGCACCAAGGGAGCATAGGCAGGCAAGAGAAAGCTTATTTTCTTTTTTTTTTGCAGCCCGGAACGGATACAATAAGAAAAGTGAGCACCGGACATGTCCTTTAAATAGTTGTTTTCATTAAGTCATGTAGGTCGCATAGGATTTATTTACTGTTATTTTCCCTCATTGCTCTCTGTAAAGTAAGGGTAGGCTATGTTCACATTTGAAAATGTCAGCATGGAAAACCTCCATGCGGATATTACAGAGACTGCGGGTGCCGGTGATGTGAAAAAAACTATGCTTGCGCCCAAATGTGACCGCGTAGCTAAGAAAAATGCTGAGTCACCGGAGGGTTAGTGATTGGCTGAGATTGGCGTGTCAGCTGATCCACCTTGATGAGTTAGACAGTTTTCTACACATCACTATGTTCTCTCAGTGGGAGGAAGCACACTGTCTCCTGGATGTGACAGCGCGCTGCTGGGGACACAAGTGATATGTTCCCCGCTACTGCTCCCTGATCTCCGCAAAAACAGGGATAGAACTGCAGGGGCCAGATGAAGTGCTGCGGGGGACAAGTAACATATTCCCCGCTGCTGCACCCCGATCTCTGCACTCGTGGATTCCTGCTGGAGATTCATGTCAGTTGTCCCCTGCAGCGCGATGTATCCCCGCTGGAGATTCATGTCAGTTGTCCCCCGCAGAGCCATGTATCCCCGCTGGGTTGTAACTGGAACTTGGACCCCGCAGCGCTATGCGCTATCCCCGAGAGCGGTGAGCAGCAGAAGCTGGGAATATGTCACTTGTCCCCTACTGCACAGCGCTTCGGTACCGCGATCCCTGAGAGGCGAGCCTAGACCAGAAGAAAGTAACGTGTCCCCTGAAGAACGCTCTCACAGCGGGGAGACAGTATGCTTCCTCCCACTGTGAGAGCCTAGTGATGTGAAGAAAACTGTGTTGGTGGATCAGCTGACACACGCAATAGCAGGGGGCGGGGGTGTGTGTGTGTCTGAGCCAATCACTAACCCTCCGGTGTTTTTGTCAGTTGTGCGGCTATATTCTGCCGACACATTCGACACAGTTTTCTTCACATCACCAGCATAATATGCCGCTTCTAAGACTGCACGGGAATGCACCGTCTCATAGAAGGAAATGCATTCTGTGCAGAGTCCGCAGAAAGAATGAACAGGTTAATTCTTTCTTTGGACACAGAAAACTGAATTTGCATGCCACAAACATCTGGCACGGAAATTCTGTCGTGTGCACAGCGTAGCAGGATCACATTGAATACAATGGAATCTCCGTGCAGAGGTGTGAACATAGCCTTAGAGGTAATACTGGAGACTTTATACCTCCCACTTACACAGTTTAAAAGCAAAGCAGTCCAGTCATGCCCACTGTGACATATACTTTTTAATGCTTAGCTACTATAACCATGTAAAGAAAAATGGCATTGTATGTACTGTAGTGTAGTGTCAAGGTTTTACAGAGGTAAATCCTACAATGAAATTACATAGGTTAATCAATTGCAGGCTATTGTAAGCAAGGCACACATTAGGGTATAGTTTTGTGGGAACAAAGGCGGTATAATAATATCCTTGGGCTAACTGACTTGAGGGGCCGAGACCTACTACTATATAACTCAGGCTTTTAGCATTGGATACTATATTTCCCTCTGGGTGACATTTATTGCGTGAACTTATAATGTATAAGGTAAGACATAACCAGTCCAATGGCGCAATAGAGCAAAACATAGTGGAAAAAACCAAATGCATGTATTTAGCTATACAAAAACCTCATTGTAGACATTATTGATACTGGTTCACGATTTAAAGGGGTACTCCGCTGCTCAGCATTTGGAACAAACCCGTGAAAAAATCAGACCGCCTTACACCAGCACCAGCGTGAGGTCATAGCCTGGCCCCTCATTACGTCCCGCCCCCTCAATGCAAGTCTATGGGAGGGGGTGTGACAGCACTGAGGGGGCGGGGCATTACAACATGAGGGGGTGGAGCTATGGCATCACGAGCTGCCTGCTCCAGTATTCGGAACAGTTTGTTCCAAATGCTGAGCAGCGGAGTACCTCTTTAAATGTGAGTTCAGGTGCAGTGACCATGAAAAAAAAAAAAAAATACAAACATTTCTGTTATTTCTACACTAGCAAAAACTGGTGTGAAATGGACTCTCACCCCTACACCATGTAAAACATTAAATTTACATAGCCACGCCCACTTTTGCACAACTAGAGTGTGACTAGAGTAAACCTTGTATAATTCTCATGTAAAACCTTTTGAATATTTTGATGTGAACTTTTTTGGTGTGAAACACGAAATTTCTGATGTGAAGCGTTTTGAATATAGCCCCCAATGTCTTAAATTGTGGCATGGATGTTAAAGGGGTACTCCCGTGAAAAACTGTTTTTTGTTTTTGTTTTTTAAATCAACTGGTGCCAGAAAGTTAAACAGATTTGTAAATTACTTCTATTAAAATATCTTAATTCTTCCTGTACTTTTTAGGGGCTGTATATTACAGAGGAAATGCTTTTCTTTTTGGATTTCTCTTCTGTCACGACCACAGTGCTCTCTGCTGACCTCTGCTGTCCATTGTAGGAACTGTCCAGAGCAGCATATGTTTGCTATGGGGATTTTCTCCTGCTCTGGACAGTTCCTAAAATGGACAGCAGAGGTCAGCAGAGAGCACTGTGGTTGTGACAGAAGAGAAATCCAAAAAGAAAATAATTTCCTCTGTAGTATACAGCCCCTAAAAAGTACTGGAATGATTAAGATTTTTTAATAGAAGTAATTTACAAATCTGTTTAACTTTCTGGCACCAGTTGATTTAAAAAAAAAAAAAAAAAAAAAGTTTTCCAAGAGAGAACCCCTTTAATCCTTCTCATAGATGTTCTACACTTTTGAATAGACTTACCATATATTAACCTTTACTTTTTCTTTAGGCTGTACAGACAGAATCATAGGAACACCTGAAAGTGAGATGATACTTGTTATTGGTTGACACGTTAATGTTTTGTGGTTCAGTGTATCTTAGTGACAGTTCAGATGCAGTTTTGTCATTGTATACTTCTGTAGAGGTTGCTATAGGTCCACATATGGGATCACTAAACCATGTGTGAAGGGGGACATGTGAGTCTGGTCTTGTTTCAGCAAATTGCTGCTATGTAATGATTAATTTTATAATTCGGCCTAGCTAGTAACCTGTGGTAAAGTTCTTGATATTCAGATGACTAAATATTAAGTGTTAAATTAAAGGGGTACTCCGGTGAAAAACTTTTAAATCAATGGTTTGTAAATTACTTCTATTAAAAAATCTTAATCCTTCCAGTACTTATTAGTTGCTGAATACTACAGAGGAAATGATTTTCTTTTTGCAACACACAGCTCTCTGCTGACATCATGAGCACAGTGCTCTCTGCTGACACCTCTGTCCATTTTAAGAACTTTCCAGAGTAGGAGAAAATCCCCATAGCAAACATATGCTGCTCTGGTCAGTTCCTAAAATGGACAGAGATGTCAGCAGAGAGAACTGTGGTCATGATGTCAGCAGAGAGCTCTGTGTTCCAAAAAGAAAAGAATTTCCTCTGTAGTATTCAGCAGCTAATAAGTACTGGAAGGATTAAGATTTTTTTAATAGAAGTAATTTACAAATCTGTTTAATGGATGCCGGTGACCAAGGATAGCCATGTCTCATCTTTTATATTACTATGGATAAATGTTTAAAGGGTAGCTCCCACCATCCTATTTTTTTTTTTTGCTAGCCAGTTTCCCCCCCCCCCCCCCCCCGCTACGGCACTAGCCCGTTCCCTCCTCCCCCCCTTCTACGGCACTAGCCCGTTCCCTCCTCCCCCCCTCCCCGCCCCGCATACCCCGTTCCCTCATTACACTTGCAGTTACTGCAGAGTCCGGCAGCGGGCATGCAGGGACAGCGGCGGCAACGAGGTGGCGGAGGCGATGTGCGGGAGGAGTGACCTCGCAGCCAGTGGCCGGGGAGCAAATGCACTCGCTCCCGCCTGTCTGATTGACAGGCAGGGAGCGAGAGCAGCCTAAATGAAAAAGGACTGATTGCCAGGCCAAAATCAGTCCTTTTTCAGTGGCCGGTTTTTAAATGTAAATTAAACCTTTTTAATGAAAAAAATAAAAATAAAAGTATATTAGCGATATGTTGTAGTACATAAGTACTACAACATATCAAAAAATAAAGTTGGTGACAGTGCCCATTTAAGTTTGCTTGTATTGATGAGTAAATATGTCCGATTGCTGTCCGTAAAGGGATTTTCCCATCTTATAAAGTGATGGGGCCACCTTTCAGTCCATTGTGCAGGGGTCACAGCATGAAGACAGCCTGTCCTGCTGGGAATCATTGAGGTCAGGCTCTAGCAATATGCCATCACTTTTCCAGATGGGATTCTTTTGTGTTGATGCTACTGTACGTCTGCTGGCGTTCACTGTTTTATGTTATTATGGTGGAACAGTTTCCGTGTAAACTTATGGGGTAATCCTTATTTCAGCTTGTGTTTTCCGTATGTGATATCGCTTAACAAAGTGATTTACTCCTAACAGAATACGTTATGATGTGGAGATATGAGTGTAGGCTGGTTGCAGTTGAAAGCATGATTCCATATTAAACTATTTTCTTACATCAGGAGTGGTAGCTCTGTCACATAGGAGGACAGTATGTATATGTATATATATATATATATATATATGCTGGATGGAAGGTGAATATATTGGATCGGGCCCAGAAACTTCAAACTTTTCCTTTTTCTATCAACATCCTATGTCCGATATTCATCCTATATACTGTACATTCCTCAACATTGAAATGACAACACCAAGAATGAAAAGTCGTGGAATTATGGAAATCACAGGATCGATATCCTGAACATGTCTGAGTAAATTATAAAAAATGAAAAAAAAATAAAATAAAATAAAAAAAAAAAATATATATATATATATATATTAAAGACATCTCGATTTATTCAGTATCAAGTATGACCACCAGGCAGAGTAATATTCATACTTAAA
Organism: Hyla sarda; assembly: GCF_029499605.1. Taxonomy (NCBI): domain Eukaryota; kingdom Metazoa; phylum Chordata; class Amphibia; order Anura; family Hylidae; genus Hyla; species Hyla sarda. The sequence goes on from NC_079201.1 coordinate 31,627,965, forward strand.
CACCATGGCAACCTATCAATTAGGTTATTGTCTGAGAATTGTCCTGCCACGCTGAATGCACTTAAGCACGCAGTCATCAAGATCACCTCCTGGCAGTTCCCTTTGCAATTGTCAACCAATGACGTTCCAAATGTGTTTAATGGAAGACAAGCCCGGAAACACTACAGGCCATGTAGCTTGTTTAGACCACACAGGATTCCCAAAATAGCACGAGTAACATGGGGTTGTCATGTTGAAAAATGGCTCCTGGGACACTTCAGAGAGATGGCTATAACACTGGCTTCACAGTCAAATAAATGTGATGGCAAGAGGGGTACTCCACTGGAAAACATTTTCTTTTAAATCAACTGGTGCCAGAAAGTAAAACAGATTTGTAAATTACTTCTATTTAAAAATCCCAATCCTTCCAGTACTTATCATCTGCTGTATAATACACAGGAAGTTCTTTTCTGTTTGAATTTCCTTTCTGCCTGACCACAGTGCTCTCTGCTGACACCTCTGTCCATTTTAGGAACTGTCAAATCCCATTAGCAAACATCTCTTGCTCTGGACAGTTCCGGACATGGTCAGAGGTGTCAGCAGAGAGCACTGTGGTCAGGCAGAAAGGAAATTGAAAAAGAAAAGAACTTCTTGTGTATTATACAGCAGCTGATAAGTACTGAAAGGATAGTGATTTTTTAATAGAAGTAATTTACAAATCTATTTAACTTTCTGGTACCAGTTGATTTAAAAGAAAATGTTTTCCAATGGAGTACCCCTTTAATGTACCTGGAATGAAGACTAGCTACAACATATTATGCCATCCCACACCATAATCCCATACGTAGGACCAGTGTGAGGTTCCCTCATAAAGGCTTCTTCAAGGCGTTGCCCACTTGATCTCCAGACTAATTTCCCGCTATCATTGCATCCGAGACAAATGCAGAATCATTAATTAATTCCAGCCACCATTGCCATCTAGCTATTCATCATTAAAGTCTTTAAAGGGGTTCTCCACTGCTCAGCGTTTGGAACAAACTGTTCCGAACACTGGAGCTGGCATCTTGTGATGTCATAACCCCTCCTCCCCATGATGTCACACCCCGCCCCCTCACGGCTGTCACGCCCCCTCCCATAGACTTGCATTGAAGGGGTGGGGCATGACGCCACAAGCTGCTGGCTCCAGTGTACGGAACAGTTTGTTCCAAACCCTGAGCAGCGGAGTACTCCTTTAAAAGCGCTAGCATGAGGACAATGGATCACCTGTAGTTGGATGTCTGGCCCGTAGCCTAATGCCATGCAAGCGCCCATTAATGGTGTGTTTAGGTACTGTTCAAAGCCCTGGGTTTGGTTTGTCATGTCCAATTTCACTTGCAGTACAAATGAATCACTATGCACCTTTCTTCTAATCCAATGATACGTCCATCGCCTTTGTGCACCTGTTGCTGTTATTCCAGTTCTTCACTGGTTTTCCAACCACTGGAACACAAAGCATTAAACAATGCTGACATCTCGATCTATGCGAACACCGATCTGCTGGAGTAATAAACCAAGGTCTTTCAGGTCACGGATTCTGTCCCTAATAGTTTGAATAGGAAGCATCACAGAATCATACTGTACTTACCATCCAATTTCATGTGGCTGAAGAAATTTGCTTTCAGTCTGACTTTTATACAATTTGAAGCCTCTGCCTACAGATTGGAGCTGGGTGCTTGAAAATGTGATCATTTGCAGATCTTGCGAATCCATTCTTGGTATTGAAATTTCAAGGTTGAGGAATATATTCATCAGTCTTCAAAACGTATTCTTCCAGCAGAAATAGAAAAGCCCAATGAAGGCAACCTAGGAGGTTCTGAAATTGAAGTACTCCAGCTAGAGCCTATGTCACTATCCTAGCAGTGACACATATGACTATATCCACTTGACCAACACTGTATCTCATCACATCTAGTAACTAATATCTTGTGTCAGCTAAGTGAGGACATTAGGCCTCTGTTTATACCTTCAATTATGTATTATGGCTCTCAGTGTATTGGCCCTATCAGAGACATATACACTGCTCAAAAAAATAAAGGGTACACTTACACAACACAATGTAACTCCAAGTCAATGACACTTCTGTGAAATCACACAGGAGACGTCGTGGAGAATGTTCTGCTGCCTGCAAAATCCTCCAGCATGACCGGTTTGGTGGTGGGTCAGTAATGGTGTGGGGTGGCATTTCTTTGGGAGGCCTGACTGCCATTAGGTACCGAGATGAGATCCTCAGACTTCTTGTGAGACCATATGCTGGTGCGGTTGGCCCTGGGTTCCTCCTATTGCAAGACAATGCTAGACCTCATGTGGCTGGAGTGTGTCAGCAGTTCCTGCAAGAGGAAGGCATTGATGCTATGGACTGGCCCCCCCGGTTCCCCAGACCTGAATCCGATTGAGCACATCTGGGACATCATGTCTCGCTCCATCAACCAATACCACGTTGCACCACAGACTGTCCAGGAGTTGGCGGATGCTTTAGTCCAGGTCTGGGAGGACATCCGTCAGGGGACCATCCGCCACCTCATCAGGAGCATGCCCAGGCGTTGTAGGGAGGTCATACGGGCACGTGGAGATCACATACACTACCTCATTGTGACTTGTTTTAAGGACATTACATAAAGTTGTATCAGCCTGTAGTGTGGTTTTCCACTTTGATTTTGAGTGTGACTCCATATCCAGACCTCTATGGGTTGATAAATTTGATTTTCATTGATGATTTTTGTGTGATTTTGTTGTCAGCACATTCAACTATGTAAAGACGAAAGTATTTCATACCATTAATTGTGAAATTAATAAGGCGTAGTGCCCTAACTAAGCCCAAGCTGTCATGGCAAGCAATCAACACCACAGATTAACTGGAGGAGCTCCCTTTGTCAAACGATTTAGGTGCTGATATCAATATGAACAGGAGCATAGTTAGAAGATAAATAGGCTACACCATGGTGTAGAGGTTCCAGAATATAAGTAAGGTTAAGAACAAAAGACACTCACCAAAGTGTGTTGTGTAACAGGAGACACAGTGCTCAACTCCCTCTGCAAGATAAAATAAACCGCCTGGCTGCTGCCACATCAGCGCTCCTGTAGAGATATTGCAGGCACCAAATTCCTCCACTTCACCACTGATTTTGTAAGTGCTGTCATGCACAGGTGAAGTACAAATCTTGTTGATGGAATTAAAGGAGTACTACTGTGGAAAACAAATGTTTTCAAATCAAATAGTATGAGAAAGTTAAACAGAATTTTTAATTACTTCTACTGAAGTATTTTAATCCTATCAGTAATAATCAGCTGTTGTATGCTCCAGAGGAAGTTGTGTAGTTCTTTCCTGTCTGATTACATTGCTCTCTGCTGCCACCTCTGTGCGTGTCGGGAACTGTCCAGAGTTTAAGCAAATCCACATAGCAAACCTCTCCTGCACTGTACAGTTCCTGACATGGACAAAGGTGTCAGCAGAGAGCACTGTGGTCATACTGGAAAGAACTACACAACTTCCTCTGTAGTATTTAAGAGCTGATAAGTACTAGAAGGCTTATCAGCGAAAATTAACTCATCAGTGAGGAGTGTGTGTGTTGTCTACCTGTAGACGGCATGTGCTCTATTCATTTTTTGGGAGAGCTGAGAATGCCCGAGTGCTGTACTCGGGTCTTTTCGGAGCTCCTATAGAAATAAATGGAGCGCGTGCTGCCTACAGCACGTGGTGCTCACTGAGCACCGGGGCCCATTCGGACCCCTCGCGGACAGTTACTTGTCCCCTATCCTGTGGATAGAGAATAAGTACATTTTTGATGGATACCTCCTTTGAGATTTTTGAATAGAAGTAGTTTACAAATCTGTATAATTTTATGGCACCAGATGATTTTCAAACATTTTATTCCACCGGCGTCAAAGCGGGTCGGTCCCAGTGGTTATCAATGGCCGGGACCCATGTCTAATGCCGGACATCACCGATCGCGGTGGCATTAACCCCTGAGATGTGGCAATCAAAGATAACACTGATCAATGCTATGCTATGGCATAGCATTAAAAAGTGTGTGCATTCAGAAAATTGCATGTAATAGCCCCCTATGGGGACTAAAAAATTATGTAAAAAAAGTTTTAAAAAAATTAAAAAGTTAATACCCTTTCATACTAAAAGTTTAAATCACCCCTTTTCCCAAATTCCTCATAGAAAATATGTAAACATAAATAAAAACATATGTGGTATCACCGCATGCATAAATGTCCGAACTATAAGAATATTATATTAATTAAACTGCATGGTCAATGGCGTACACGTTAAGAAAATTTTGGGTAATTTTTTGTATACCCTAAAAAAAACGAATAAAAATCGATCAAAAAGTTCCATCAAAACAAAAATGGTACTGATAAAACTACAGAGAACGGCACAAAAAATGAGCCCTCATATAGCCCCATATGTAGAAAAATAAAAAAGTTAACTGGGTCAGAAGATGACAATTTAAACATACTAATTTTGGTGCATGTAGTTATAATTTCTTTTAAGTTGTAAAATAAAATCTACATAAATTGGGTGTCCTTGTAACCATATGGACCTACAGAATAAAGATGAGGTGTCATGTATACCGACAAGTGCACTGCGTAGAAACGGCTAAAACATTTTTTTTTCTTTTCAATTTTGTCCCAAAAATAATTCATTTTTTTTTGGCTTCACCATAGATTTTGTGGTGAAATGACTGATGTAATTACAAAGTAAAATTGGTAGTGCATAAAACAAGCCCTTATATAGGTCTGTAGGTGGGAAACTGAAAGTATTATGGGAAAAAACTTTTTTCATAAAATACAACACATTTCCGGTGAGTGTGAAACCTTCATAAGATACCGACCTGATAAGGGTCAAACCGACCCAGAAATTATTTTTATAATCCTCGATTCAATATTCCTGTTTTGTACCTCACACGTGCCTGGCAGCATTGACAAAAACAATGGTATAGTAAAGGAGTTTGGTGAGTGCAACAGGATGCCAGCTTTTCATGATATCTAGCGACCACTGTAGATGGTGCAGGCATAACTTCTGAGGCCACACCATCACTGCAACGTACAGTAGCTGTATGGAAATTCACTGGACTTTTACCCACTTAAGCAAAGTTTAAAATTCCTTTTTGTATAAATTTTATATGTTAACGGATGTCATTATGTCATACAGCAGAATCCCTTTCCCATAGACTTACATTGAAAAAAATGTTGCAACTTATACTTTTTTTGCAGCACACCATAGATACCATGTCTACTACACTATTGTATACAGCAAAATTAAATGTAATGAAACAAAAACACTTAAATGTAAACATAAAATACAGTGTTAACCCAGCCTTACAGCACTGTACTATTACTCTGCAGAGCAGTAAAGGCTCAACGGGGTTAGCTAAAGATCCTAAAATTTAAAAAACTGCTCCATCCTTTAGTCTACCATAGTGATGACCCTATGCATCTTTTCTGGTCTATATTTCTTTCTCTGATGCCTCTATGAAATGGATCGCAACCAGACCCGGTATCAGATGAGTATCTGCCCCCTTCCGAATTAGTTTTTCAAGAGAGGTGCACACGCTAGGAAAGACCACCCAGACACCTGTTAGCTGAGATTATACTTTATTAAAACAGGAAGAGACTGTACAAGGTTTATATAGATGACAGTGACGGCTGCAAAAGGGGTCGTGTGAATTGGGTGTTAAAAACACTTTATTGGTTAAAACTTTGTCTACGCACTTCTTCATCAGATACATTTTCTGCTATCTCTGCTACATTCCACAGCTAACCGCCATCTTCGATACACGAAGGGATGGAGGGAGCAAACAGGTGGGGGAGGAAGGAGTAGTTTAGTTCAGCAAATATCTTAGTAAGCAGTTTAGGGAAAAATAGACATTTTATTTAAGTACCTATATGTCCATTACACCTAAGCCCGGTCTGTCTGCTCTCCTCTTCTTCCTTTTGTATGTCACTATAAGGGTACGTTCCCACCTGGCGTATTTTGCTGCTGCATATTTTCCTACCCATTGACTTCAATGGGAAATAAAATACGCAGCAAATACGCGGCAAAATACGCTAGGTGGGAACATACCCTTAGACTACATTTTCTGGGAATCTATGCAGTTTCCCTTATACATAGTTTGTAAGGTTGAAAAAAAGACAAAAGTCCATCAAGTTCAACCCAGCTACTACCACTCAAAGACATTGATTGAATAGGCTGCGGAGGCGAAGGAGCACGCACTGCGCATGTGTCAGTGCTAAACGCTCTGTTTTTTTCAAACATTATGATAATGGTGAATCATCACTGAAGGGGGCCTGGCTTGTCGCAGTGACGTTGCTAAGGGGCCTGGCCTAGCAGACGACAAGAAGCCAGGCCCCAAGGCTGCAGAATGGACACATGGTCTCCATCTTGGGTAGGTTGGGGGTGGTGAGCAGGGAAGCAAATTTGGGAGTCAAATAAGCTTTTAATTTACTTCCTGTCGGTTAGTGCCTAACAAAACTGGAAAAATGCATCAATTATTATTGGACTGGGCAAGGGGGGACTAAATAAAAACAATATTTGCTATCCAGATGATCCCTTTAAAATATAAGTGAAAATCTAGTCTCGGCTCTTTATTCTTGTTTATGGTATAGCCATAGTATTCTACTCATATAGCCAAAATAGATAACAACATAACAATGTAGCAATGGTAGCTCAGGAAATTATAATATTTATCACAATTTTATTTTAATCAGGAACTAAAATTTATCTTTTAACATGTCATAGAACAGACATTGGTAGAGCCATTGGAGTAAGCTTGGACCACTGTGATGTGAAAACCATAGAGCACTTTGGCTTTGCTAAAAGGTTTCTGTTTTGATAACTCTGCATCGTAATACAATGTTCCATTGTGGAAACTGGTTGTGACCCAGGAACATGGAACCCACCAGTGTGATTGTCCATTTTTGTCAAAATTTCCCATTCTAGTAATATTGTAGATATTTTACTGTTGCCCTTGGAAACAATCACCCCTCCACTGCAAGTCATTAGACACGGTGTCAGCTATCTCCCCAGACTTCTCCATAAACATACATGAGATCCAACTGCAAGATCCTTCAGAAGAACAGATGAAGAAGGCTCTACATGAAGAAATTCAACCAACTCTTATTTCTCCAAAGAACATATTCGGGATTCCCCTATTAGGATTAGGCTTCTTTCACACTACAGTTGTGCTCCATCCAGAAACGTCTGTTATGCTTTCTTTTTTTTTTTGCCTTTAATGGCCGTTATCGGGCCGGGGGAACAACAGCCAACAATGGGTCCCGATGGATCCCATTGACTATAATGGGGTCTGTTGGACACCATTGTTTTTTTAGCAGGTGAAAAAAAACATGCATGAAATCATTTTTCTCCCGCTAGTCTTCCCTCATTTCGTAACGGCCGCTGCCTGCCGGGTCACAACGGCAGTGCGAAGGGGCCATTAGATTGTGTATAGCCAACTTTAGGGCTTAGCTTTGTTTATCTACTCCTGTAGATAATCTTTGCAGTGGGCAGTGAGGACTGGTTTTGATAATCCTGGATTGAGGGTGTAGTAAATATAAATGTTGTCATCTCATTCATTAGTAATCCATTACTTTGTGTCATGGGATAAGATTTGTATTCAAGAAACATTTAGGTGACATTTTATTTTGTTCTTTTCTTATTCTTGGACATTTTCCCTGATTTAGATTCCTCTAGCGGAGATGGAAGGACTGTCCTTGACTTCAGATATTATGTCCGAAAAGTCCTGGTCCTTAGCCCTAACGGACGACTCTCTGCCAGATGACATCGTGTTTAGCGTTCTCGAATCAAAAGTACCCATATTTATTTCTATCCTATTCAGACTTATACTTGAAGTGTATGAATCACAAATTTTAGAAGATCTGCTTTAATTTGTTTGGGATAAAAACAGGGTTCCCTTAGTTTAACTGTCCCCCTAAAATTTGTGTTAAATTTGTATTACAGTTTCGGCTAAGGGATTTCATTATGTGATGGAGTTCCTATGATAGCATGTGTTTGAATTCCTCAGGGCTATCAAGCTTGCTGCCTTTAAATGGGAACCTTCAGTGTATATAATTCTGCAGTAGTCATGTGATAGGCACACAGGTGCAAGGTTCTTACTAAATAACAGAAAGGTGAGATCTTGAAAAGTATGAGGAATTTATTTAAAAAAAAGCTGTATATTGATACATTGTATAACTGTTCCTGCATTGAAGCTGTAATACACTTTTAAAGGGGTACTCTGGCCCTAATACATCTTATCCCCTATCAAAAGGATAGGGGATAAGATGTCTGATCGCGAGGAACAATCTGTCATTCAGCATCCACCTTTGCGAGCTCTCCATGGCGCTGGAGGCTCTGAGTGTTGTCTCCGAGTACCGTGACGTCAGGACTCTGCCCCTGTGTGACGGCCATCACGCCCCCTCCCATAGACTTGCATTGAGGGGGCGGGGCATGACATCACATGGGGCGGAGTCGTGACATCACGCTACTCTGGCCCCCTGGTCATCACACTGCACACTTGGAGCCTCCAGCGCTGCGGAATGCTCGCGAAGGTGGGTGCTGATTGACAGATTGCAGGGGTCGCCAGCGGCGGGACCCCCGTGATCAGAAATCTTATCCCCTATCCTTTGGATAGGGGATAAGATGTATTAGGGCCAGAGTACCCCTTTTAAGGCTGGGACATTAATTGTGCTCTTGCTGTTCCATATAAAAAATTTATCAGATTTGCCATTGGAATTAATCAGCTCAGCGCTGCGGAATCTGTAGGCGCTATATAAATAAGTAAATAAATAAATAAGCTCAATTCTATAATTTTGTAGAAAAAAAATCGGCATTGTCCTGTGTTAGTATTCTCTGCTGTTACCTGTATACTTTATAGTTTTTAATCCGTTAGTCTGGACACACAGGCGCTTTGAAGATACTTTAGGTACCAGATCCCCCTCCTCTCTGTTGCATTGATCATTTAAACTTATTTACTCGGTTTTCCCAGTCTGTAGGATAGCCAGAGACAGGGGCGTACCTAGAGCCTTTGGCACCCGGGGCGGACCCTTTGTTTGGCACCCCCCGCTCACACACACACACCCCTTAAATAGACCCCCTCCCTGCCCCCAGGGGCGGACTGACAATACTCGGGGCCCCCGGACCAAAAAAAAGGCAAGGGCCCCTGCTAGGCTCTGCAGCTCGTCAATCTTCTGCCACACTCCTATTCCACCCAAATCCCACACACAATAAACTAAAATCTATATTTGTAAGAAATACTTTAACGTAGGTAAATTTCTATGACCAATAATACTGGTATACAAGGAGTAAATATATACCACCACACAATAACTGGATAATACCGCCATACTGTACTGAATAAAACCCCAATATACAGACCAGTATATTACACAGGATCTGTATACCAAATAAGTGATTATATACAGGACCATATGGCGGTAGATATCAGCTGTACGCAGGATGCTTATACCATATAAGTGATTACAGTTACATTTTGGGACTCACAATTACGTCTTTTCTGATCAGCGGCGTCCTCTTTCCTTTTCTTCTCCGTCCGGATAAGACCGCCATGTGGATCTCTTAACATCTGCAGGAAAAACATGTCAGACTCATTTTTTCAGTGCCCTCCCCTCCTTTACACAATCTTCCCATCTATAGGCCCACAAACTGTAATAATGCCCTCCTTGGTGTCCTGCACAGTAAAAGGGAAGGTAGGTAGGTAGCCAGGTAACCCCCTCTTTACCATAGGTATATGCAGAGTTACACCCCCCCCCCTCTTTCCCATAGGTATATGCAGAGTTACACCCCCTCTCTTTCCCATAGGTATATGCAGAGTTACACCCCCTCTCTTTCCCATAGGTATATGCAGAGTTACACCCCCTCTCTTTCCCATAGGTATATGCAGAGTTACACCCCCTCTCTTTCCCATAGGTATATGCAGAGTTACACCCCCTCTCTTTCCCATAGGTATATGCCGAGTTACACCCCCCTCTTTCCCATAGGTATATGCAGAGCTACACCCCCCTCTTTCCCATAGGTATATGCAGAGCTACACCCCCCCTTTCCCATAGGTATATGCAGAGCTACACCCCCCTCTCTTTCCCATAGGTATATGCAGAGGTATGCTACACCCCCCTCTTTCCCATAGGTATATGCAGAGTTACACCCCCTCTCTTTCCCATAGGTATATGCAGAGCTACACCCCCCCTCTCTCCCATAAGTATATGCAGAGTTACACCCCCTCTCTTTCCCATAGGAATATGCAGAGCTACGCTCCACCCCCCCCTCTTTCCCATAGGTATATGCAGAGCACCCCCCTCTCCCCCCTTCCCTATAGGTACAGTATATGCAGAGCACCCCCCCTCTCCCCCTTCCCTATAGGTACAGTATATGCAGAGCACCCCCCCCCTTCCCTATAGGTACAGTATATGCAGAGCCCCCCCCTCCCCTAAAGGTACAGAATATGCAGAGCCCCCCCCCTCCCCTATAGGTACAGTATATGCAGAGCACCCCCCACCCTAGGTATAGGCAGGGTTAAAAATAAATAAATAAAAACAGGATGCTCACCTGATATCCCACACAGCAATCTCATCAGCTGCAGGGCCCGCGTCTTCTCCCCTCCACAGTACAGGCGCCGATGAGTGACGTCACCGGCACCTGTACTGTGCGCTGTGTGGGGGCGGAGGTCACGTCTCCTCTGTGTAGCTGCAGATGCGGCTTACACAGAGGGGATGCCTTCTCCTGTATGTGCGTGTATCGCGCATACAGGAGAATGTACCGCTGTCTGCTGAGGATCTGGGACGAGCATCCTGGACCTAAGCAGCGGCGGCGGGTCAGTCCGCCCCTGGCACCCCCCTTGAGAGTGGCACCCGGGGCGGGCAAGCACCCGGAGCAGGCAAAAAGTATCTGAATTGCTCACAGCAACCAATCACAGCCCAGCTTTCATTTTATCAGAGCAATTTTAGAACTGAAAGCTGAACCATGATAGTGCAAATCAGACAGTTGTTGTCTCAGACAGACTGATAAATGTAGGCTTCTTTGAATCCTGGCTTTAAAGGGGTACTTCACCCCCAGACATTTTATCCCCTATCCACGCCGGCACCGTGGCATTCTGAACACAGAAGTTTAGAGCGTCAGTGTTCGTGATATCATGCCACACCCCTTCCATTCATGTCTATGGGAAGGGGCGTTGCGGCTAGAACATAGCCGTCACGCCTCCTCCCATAGACATGAATGGATGGGGTACGACGGCTGTGGCCGCCCGTCATTCGACACGGAGTAGAGTTCGCTACATGCACCAGATGACTGGACTCTGGAGATCAGAGATTGTTGCTCTGGCTGTTATACAGCCTGAGATATACAACATAATGACAAAGTGAAAACAGAATATTAGAAAGCTTTAGAGCTTAGCCACAGTGGCTATTGGATTCTTAGTAATCTCTGTTACCAAGATCAAATAGTTTGGTAAAGCTGTCAGTTGGAGGAAGAGTGCTGGATAACCTAAACTACCTTCATTTAAGAGTTATAGAGGCCACTGTGTTCCTGGGAACTTTCAGTGCATCGTTTTGTACTTATCTCCAGATCTATGCTTCCACATCATCCTGTATCTGAGCTCTACAGGCAGTTCTTCCCCACTTATGGCCTGTTTTTTGTTTGGAAAGACAGGGCTGTGTCTTTCCATACAATGTCCAATCAAACGGTATTTACCACAGGTGACTCCAATCAAGGTGTAGAAAGAAGTGTCATGGCAAAGGGTCTGAACACCTATATCAATTTTAGTTTTGCTTTTTATATCAAATATAAAACAATTCTAAAATTCAGTTTTCACACTATGGGATATTTGGAGAATTTTATTATTGTAGGTGAAGCATTTTTGTACACCTTTTATGTTGTGTGCTGCTAATGTGTATGTGCACCAAACGTATTAAATGGTCGTAGGGCATTTCATACATTTTGTGCAGGTCACATTTCCTGAAATTTCACTCTACACACACTCACCAATTACCTATTACTACAGGCTCTATCTCAGACTCTAAAATAGCTAGAGCTGTGTTTGTGCTCAAGTTGCCATACAGCCCAAGTTAGTGCCATTGCTAAAGTGCCCCCTGCAGGGAAAGGTTTACCCTGGTGGGGAATTCATGCTTGTAAGGATTTTGGGGAAGATTTATCAAAACCCGTGCCAAGGAAAAAGTTGACCAGTTGCTCATAGCAACCAACTGATTGCTTATTTTATTTTTCAGAGGCCTTTTTAAAAAATTAAGAAGCAATCTGGTTGGTTGCTATGGGAAACCGGTCAATTTTCTTCTGCAAAAGTTTTGATTCATCTCCCCCTATATCCTCACTAGTAGCAGTGGTGAAAATAGATTTCACAAAGCGATTAGGCAGCCAAGGGAGAGTCAGTCAAAAGGAGGCACATGAAGATGGTAGTAGAAAGCTGTAAAGTGTGCCTTGTTTTCATACGTCTCACACCTATTAAAAAAAGAGTGTTGAAGTATGACAAGAAAGAACCACTGTTGCACTGTGGCAGACATTTAGTAGAGTTTGCAGAACCTTGTTTTTTTTTTTGTTTTTTTTACAAGCAATCAGGCTTCTTCCACACTGCTGGCAGTCAATGTGAAAGATTACTGGTGGAAAACTTTTTTTTTTTTTTTTTTTTTTTTTTTTTTTTTTTTAATCAACTGGTGCCAGAAAGTTAAACAGATTTGTAAATGACTTCTATTAAAAAATCTTAATCCTTCCAGTACTTATTAGCTGCTGAATACTTCAGAGGAAATTCTTTTCTTTTTGGAACACAGAGCTCTCTGCCGACATCACGAGCACAGTGCTCTCTGCTGACATCTCTGTCCATTTTAGGAACTGACCAGAGCAGCATATGTTTGCTATGGGGATTTTCTCCTACTCTGGACAGTTCGTAAAATGGACAGAGATGTCAGCAGAGAGCTCTGTGTTCCAAAAAGAAAAGAATGTCCTCTGAAGTATTCAGCAGCTAATAAGTACTAGAAGGATTAAGATATTTTAATAGAAGTAATTTAAAAATCTGTTTAACTTTCTGGCACCAGTTGATTTAAAAAAAAAAAAAGTTTTCCACCGGAGTACCCCTTTAACATTTGAAGGGAGAATAGCAGGAGAAAAATGACTGCCGTATTTTTCTCCTGCTAAAAAAAATGGTGCCCAACAGACCCCATTATAGTCAATGGGATCCAACAGGACCCATTCTTGCCCGCTGACGGACGTTAAAGGCAAAAAAAAAAAAAAAGAGAGCCTAACTGACGCATTTGGCCGAAGCACAATGGCAGTGTGAAAGAAGCCTAAGATGTGGTGGCAGATGTCTGTGTTAGGCCCCTTTCACACTACTGTTATGACACGGTAGCGTGATGGCCATCTATTTCTTCTGCTACTTCCACTGAAAAACAAAGAAGTAAAAAAAATAATAATAATAATAATTTGACGGCTGTTCTTGACGAGATGCAGCAGTGTGAATGTAGCCTAACATGCAGATCTTGCTTCATATTTGCTGTGGAATTTACCATTTACATTGCATAGGATTTTGTTTCCGGAAGCAACACCACTCTGGTCTATATGTCTGGTGAATGGAGTAACAATACCATATATAAGGCATTATAAGGTATAGGGGCAAAAGTGGTACTGTTTCTGGAAAAAAATATCAAACACTTTTACTGATCTTATACAACAGACACACAGAATAGCCTGTGGTCAGTTTCCATATACAGACTACATAGACAATTATTATAATAAGGCAGAATACTTTGGTAAAACATCAGCTCAACACTATTTCTTTCTTTCATACTTCAATAAAAATACACAAGAGAGAATATCTCTGTATGCTTCCACATTGAAACTGCATGCAAATGGAAGTATAGCAGACCCCAATATGTGCCATATTATAGGTATGTACCACTCTGTCATATGTCGTCTCTATGAAGATATGTGTATATATATATATATTCTTTTCATGCTGAATGAAGCAGTTTTATTTTACCCTGAATTAAATGTTTGTTCTTGCACTCCGCAATCTCCGGCTTTGCCATACAGCTACATGGAGGGGGCGTGTTGGGCACAGCTTCGTGCGGTGGTCAACACCAGAGAGCAGAGGCTCAGTGCGGGGGATCTTGGGGGGTCCCAGCAGGAAGACCCTATGACACTTATCCCCTATCCTTAATGTTTTTATTGATGGGAGTTCTTCTTTAATTTCCATTTATTAACATGTTCCACCTACATATTTTTTAGGTAAAGTTCTTATTGTTAATACCACAGTAGTAGTGTAAAATGTTCTCATCTAGTTAGTTAATATAAACCTTGAGGCAGATTACAAGTTACTCTTTGGTGTAATACAGTAATAGCTGTAAACAAGAAACTGGATGTCCAGCGCCAGGATTCGTGCAAAACAGACTCTATAATGCTTAAAAAGCCATAACAGGGGTCAATGTGACGCGTTTCAGGTGCGTTAGCACCCTTAATCGTACATAAGTATTATGTACGATAAAGGGTGCTAACGCACCTGAAACGCGTCACATTGACCCCTGTTATGGCTTTTTAAGCATTATAGAATCTGTTTTGCACAAATCCTGGCGCTGGACATCCAGTTTCTTGTTTGCCTAAGTGGTGCTGCCTCGCACAGTCCGTGCGCCTGGGGCCCTGGAGGGTGAGCTGAGAATTCCATTACTTCTTCAGTAATAGCTGTAGTTTCTTTAAGAGGACATGTTATGTTCCCCAGGAAACAGGTAATGAGACTTTGTAAACTTAGGTGAGGGTGGGAAATGTTGTAAAACACAGACATAGCTACACCCCTCATCATCCCCCCTCCCCAGAATAAACCTAAATGTGTATATCATATACCTATATATATCATAAAACCTGTATCTAAAGATACATCAGCCCTGCCCAAAATAATCTCAATACACAACAACGTATCTCTGCATAATACAGTCCTGCACTATTTAAGGGCCAAATGATCCCTCCACACCATGATCACATATACTGTATCTATTGCAAAGATCAATATAACCAATATTAGCGCCATACAGTGGTTAATACTAGTATAGCACAGGCTCTACAGCCCATATAAGTTACATCCTGTGACTCTCAAGTCACGTCTTCTCTGATCAGAGTTGTTCATTTTCCCCTTTCTTCTGCATTTGACAGCCATGAAGACTTTTCTGCAGAGTATAATATCCTATTTGTGCCCCCAACTCACTAAGAATGGCCCAAATATAACCCATTCACAAATAATACCCCAGTACTGGCTGTATCTGGAGCTGCAGCGCACATGCACAACCCACAACTCTATTCGACTCAAGTCCCTATTTTCAAGATCCTGTGGACAGGGGATCATTTGTTGGGAAAACCCCTTTAAAGGAATCTGTTGGGGGCGTGGCTTGATGCTGAAGGAGCAGACGTGCTGCACAGTGGCCCCTGCCACAAAGTGTACCTTTTTGCTCAATTGACCCTCCAGCCTATACCCCTGAATGTCCCCTCTACTCTTTCCCTTGACACACTGGAGAACAGTCTGTGACTTCTCTAACTTCTCATGTCTTAGCACTGACATTTTTTCTTACACCCTCTCACTAGATCTCCATAAGCTGGTGTTTTACTGTTAAATCTGGAGCCATTTGAGTCTCTAGCCAAGCAGCCTTACCATATAGCTATATCCTGGGGCAGCTAACTGTCCTCTACATTTCCTGCCATCTCTCTACTATATGCCAAACTCATGGAGGTGCATTTTGCTTTTATTGAAAGAGACCTATCCTTACATATGGACACTTTTCACTGAGAAATGCCTATAAATCTTGTGCCTCTATGGAAGCAACTGTCTGTTTATACCACAGGAGGGAGCCAGTGTACTACAGTGCTCCTATATCAGAGATCTATAGTGTGCTGGTTCTATATACTGATTATCTCTACCAACAACCATCCTGATATCCATTCCTAATTGTATACAGGATTTGGCGAGTACACATGTCTAACTAAAGAACGCCGAATCCACCCAGCAGCTGAATGACAATCATTATGGGTGTAGGTACTTGACTTCAAAGGAACCTGGCTCACAGCGCTGATCGACCAGACAGAAGGATATGCTTAAAAGAGGATTTATTGACCAGAATGCAACACGTTTCGCGTTGCATTCTGGTCAATAAATCCTCTTTTAAGCATATCCTTCTCTGGTCGATCAGCACCGTGAGCCGGGTTCCTTTGAAGTACCTACTGCCACATATACTCTGGAGGGCAGCAGACGACCACCTTCTTCTATATACCTATCCCATTGTTGTGTATGTGCCTACACAACCACCCAGGGTGAGCAGTTCTAATTTTTATATATATTTAGCCCCCTGGGTCCAACAATGCTATTCCATGGAGCGCTTATTTCCTTGTCTCTAATCATTGTGGGTGACCTTCACTTGATACTCGTCTCATTCAGCTTCTCCTAAGGCACTAGGAAGATATTGTTATACTAGTTCACACATGGCGAAAAACAAGCCTATGCAATCCAATACCTGCCCATCAGTGCCAAAATCTGTTCTTGATCCCTCTGTGGACTCTCCTGACGAGGACTCTCAGCTCTTGGAACTCTTCCAAAAACGACCCACGATTACCCCCCCCCCCCTCCCAACCATGTAGCTGATCCCACGAGCCCCCATATTGCCATTCCAAACTCCTGTTGTGACTTGTCCAACACTGCTGTATTTCCTTAATCTTTCAAGCACCAGGCCGTGGCAGCCATATTTACACAATCCTCTCAGGGTGATGAACCGCCTCAACATCTACAGCCTACTTATTCTGCTCATAAAGTTCTGATTGTTTGCTTCGCTCAAGTGCTGCAGAATAAGTTGGATAAAACTATCGGTAATGACAACTGGACTAAAATGGACAAGACCATAGCAAAAGCTGACCAAAATACTGATAATATTTCTGCTTTGAAGCTTCACACCGCTAACACTAAGATAGAAGGTTCCAGAATCAGAGGCCTTCCTGAGACAGTTCTTAAGCTGGAAGGTGTTTTGCAAGATCTTTTTCAGTCCCTGATTTCGGTCATACCTGATATATTCTATGAAATGGATCGAGCGTATAGTGTAATTGGCATATATTCCAATCCTGCCAAACATACCCCAGAGTAGCTCCATTTCTATTTTTTTTTCTTTCTTTCCCTTGAAACCCTACTTGACTGATGTCTTTCAGGTTCTTAATTTGTATTTGAGGCCTTTAAAGGGGATCTCCACTGGAAAACATTTTTTTAAATCAACTGATGCCAGAAAGTTAAACAGATTTGTAAACGACTTCTATTAAAAAAAAAAAATTAATCCTTCTAGTACTTATCAGCTGCTGTATGCTCCACAAAGTTTTTTTTTCTTTTAGAATTTTCTTTCAGTCTGACCACAGTGCTCTCTGCTGACACATCTGTCTGTCTCAGGAACTGTCCAGAGCAGGATAGTTTTGCTATGGGGATTTGCTCCTGCTCTGGACAGTTCCTGACATGGACAGAGGTGTCAGCAGAGAGCACTGTGGTCAGACAGAAAATAACTATACAACTTCCTCTGGAGCATACAGCAGCTGATAAGTACTGGAAGGATTAAAAGTGTTTAATAAAAGTAATTTACACATCTGTATAACTTTGTGGAACCAGTTGATTTGGGGGAAAACATTTTTTTCCACCAGAGTACCCCTTTAATGGGCTATAGCCACTTGATCTCATTCTGTTAGATGCCTCCTCACATGATCATTGTATTTATAATAACTGATTTATAGTTTAGGGAGTCATTTATCCTTTTCTGATGTCTTTTAAATGGCCCCAAATTGGCCCCATTTTGAATTATGTTTGAGGTCTCTTCATTGTTGAGAAAGTTTTATACAGTCTTTCCTAGTTTACAGGACTGTTTGGGAGTGTTTACGATGTTATCTCTTTCCTTTTTAGGTAATTTTTTTTTTTGCAGATTTGTATTGGAATGGCCTTCCATGCCCCCCACCCCTCTGAAAAACTTGGAACGTCCCATTTATATATTTTTGTGGAGACTTTCCAATTTCTTCTTTTTTGTGTGCTCTTGTCTTGTGTATCTGAGTTGTATTATTTGGTTTGGTCATACTGTGACTATGTTTTGCTTGGGTAATGTTTCCTGCTATTCTTCTTTTGTTTCATTTGTGCTCTGTTACCTACATATGTTATATGTTATATATGTTACTGCTTAAGCTGCTTGCTTGCCCCTAGGTGCCTTACAGGTTCTGCCTGGAGACTTGTCAAGTCACCTAAAACACTGACCGGCCCTTGCCCCTCCTTCCTGCATTTGGGATGTTTTCAAACCCTTTTTATTCCCCTATCATTCCGCACTAAATACCCCATATTTAGAATGTGACAATTGAATTTAAAGTAGAACTACAGGATTGAAAATTTTATCCCCTATCCTAAGGATAGGGGATAAGTTTCAGATCGCAGGGGCTCCGACCGCTGGCCCCCCCCCCCCCCCCCCCACGATCTCCCATACGGGGCCCCGGCTCTCTGGTTAGAGAGGGCGTGTTGACCACCGCACGAGGCGGCGGCTGACACGCGCCCTCCATTTACTGCTATGGAAGGGGTATGGAGGGCGCTTCGTGCGGTGGTCAACACGCCCTCTCTAACCAGAGAGCCGGGGCCCCGTACGGGAGATCGTGGGGGGCCCCAGCGGTCGGACCCCCCGCGATCTGAAACTTATCCCATATCCTTAGGATAGGGGATACATTTTTCAATCCCATAGTTCTCCTTTAAGACATTTTTGCAAAGTAAAAAAAAAAATAATAAAAATTTTACATAGACACGAGTATTCAGACTCTTTGCTATGACATTTAAAATTTCGCTCGGGGGGGGGGGGGGGGGGGTCTTCCAGTTCTCTTTATCACTTTTAGGATGTTTTAACACCTTGATCAGAGGCTACAAAACAAATTCTGCTAAAACGAAAGTTCACAAGAACACAATGACCTCCATAGTTCTTAAAGGGGTACTCCGCTGCTCAGCATTTGGAACAATCTTTTCCGAATGTTGGAGTTGGCGCCAGGAACTTGAGATGTTATAGCCCCGCCCCCTCATGATGTCACGTTCCGCCCCCTCAATTCAAGTCTATGGGAGGGGGCGTGGCAGCTGTCACGCCCCCTCCCATAGACTTGCATTGAGGGGGCGGGGCGGGACATCATGAGGGGGCGTGGCTGTGACATCACGAGCACCTGATGCCAGCTCCAGCGTTCGGAAGTTTGTTCCAAATGCTGAGCAGTGGAGTACCCCTTTAAAAGCAAAAAGATTGGAGAAAACTTGACAAACATAAAAATAAAAGAAATAATAATAATAATTAACGGAAAAAAACTTTCAGAATGTACTAAGTAAATGGTTTAATTCTCCAGTTAGCAAATGGAAGGCGCTTTAGCATTGTCGCTCAGGGCGACAGAGATCTGCTTATTTACACAGATGGATCTGCAGATTAAAGGGGGGGGGGGTTACCATATTTTTATCCTACTGATTTTTTTTTACTCACCAGAATGTGATAAGGGATCATGAGGGTCACATTTGTACCTTACTGTGCACCAAGTGATCATCAGATCTGTTTTTTCCACGACATGTTCACTACTCTGATACCTCATGTGAAGGGCTCCTTAATTATTGGGGTCAGAACATCCGCTTCCGGCAGACTGCCGGGGCCCCGATTAGATCGCGAGGAGTCCTATGGATAGGGGATGTCAGGATCCGGACTGGTATGCGGAGAGGACACTGGAGGTGGATCCTCTGTGTCAGTGAGGTGATGGCGTGGGCCGTACCAGGGGAACGGAATCTAAGAGGTTACTGGTTTTCACCAGAGCCCGCCACAAAGCGGGTTGGACTTGCAACGGCAGGTAACCCCCAGGTCGTTCCACCCGATAGCAACTCAACCTCACTGACAGCTGAGACAGGCGCGGTACACAAGGACAAGGCAAGAGCAAGGTCGGACGTAGCAGAAGGTCTGGGCAGGCAGCAATGGTTCGTAGTCAGGGGCAACGGCAAGGGTCTGGATACACAGGCTAGGGATACACAAAACGCTTTCTCAGGGCACTAGGGCAACAAGATCCAGCAAGGACAGGAAGGGGAAGTGGGTTTTTATATGTTTTGAACTGATTGGGCCAGGCACCAATTAGTGGTGCACTGGCCCTTCAAATTTCATAGAGAGCGGTGCCGCGCACGCCGGGAGGGCAGTGAAGGAGGACGTGGAGGGTGAGAGACACGGGACGCGATCCGTGAGCGGGCACGTCCCGCACCTCGGATCGCGTCCCCTCCGAGAACAAGGAAGCAGCGCTCGCGGTCAGCGGTGCCGACCGGAGCGGTGCAAGCAGAAGCACGCCGCGAGCGCTCCGGGGAAGCAGCGGGACCCGGAGCGCTCGGCGTGACAGGGGATAAGTTATATTTCACTGCACTACTTTAAACATGGCACTTGATCTTGTTCTGGACAAATCGGACCCTAATATTTCCAAGTTTTGCCCGCCCACCAAACAAGGATACCACTTGGCTAAATTAATATTTATTCAAAACCTTACTGATGGCTGCCATAATTTTAACCATATAAGAAATTATACCTTTTTCTCTGCCTTTCATTATACCTACTCTAGAATTCTAGATCATATTTATATTCCTGCAATCATGTTGCCACCTATGCTAAGATACATGTGGTGGTTTGTGGTGGTCTGGCTATCACTTTTATTCAGGGGGCGATAAACCGGGCACTCTTCTGGCTAGATGTCTGACTCCAAGACGAACCTTGGGAGGCTATCTCCAGGCTCCACCTTTGAGATGGTAAATTGTCTCAGAACCTTAAAGGGGTACTGCGGTTTTAAATGAACTGGTGCTAGAAAGTTAAACAGATTTGTAAATTACTTCTATTAAAAACTCTTAATCCTTCCAGTACTTTTTAGGGGCTGATTAATACAGAGGAAATTACGGTATTATATTTTTGGATTTCTCTGATGTCATGAGCACAGTGCTCTCTGCTGACCTCTGCTGTCCATTTTAGGAACTGTCCAGAGTAGCATATGTTTGCTATGGGGATTTCCCCTGCTCTGGACAGTTCCTAAAATGGACAGCAGAGTTCAGCAGAGAGCACTGTGGTCAGGACATCAGAGAAATCCATAAAGAATAGCATTTCCTCTGTAGTATATAGCCCCTTAAAAGTACTGGAAGGAGTAAGATTTTTAACAGAAGTAATTTACAAATCTGTTTAACTTTCTGGCACCAGTTGATTTAAAAAAAAAAAAAAAAAGTTTTCCACGGGGGTTCTCAGGTGCTTAGACATCTTATCCCCTATGCAAAGGATAGGGGATAAGATGCCTGATCGCGGGAGTCCCGGCGCTGGGGACCCCCGTGATCTTGCACGCGGCACCCCATTTATAATCAGTCCCCGGAGCGTGTTCGCTTCGGGTCTGATTACCGGCGACCACAGGGCCGACGGCATGTGACGTCACGCCTCCGCGTGACGTCACGCTCCGCCCCTCAATGCAAGCCTATGGGAGGGGGCGTGATAGCTGTCACCCCCCCTCCCATAGGGTTACATTGAGGGGCGGAGCGTGACGTCACACGGGGCAAAGGCGTGACGTCACACACCGTCGGCCCTGTGGTCGCCGGTAATCAGACCCAGAGCGAACACGCTCCGGGGGCTGATTATAAACGGGGTGCCGCGTGCAAGATCACGGGGGTCCCCAGTGGCGGGACTCCCGCGATCAGGCATCTTATCCCCTATACAAAGATGTCTAAGCACCGGAGAACCCCTTTAAAGGGGACAAGACAAAAAATAAATTCAAAAAGAAAAGAATTTCCTCTGTAGCATACAGCTGCTAAAAAGTACTTGAAGGGTAAAGATTATTTTTAATAGAAGTCATTTACAAAGTTGTTTAACTTTCTGGCACCAGTTGATTTGAAATTTATTTTTTTCCACCGGAGTACTTCTTTAAGGATCTCCAGATATTTTCAATTCCTCGATATCACTCCTACCCCTTTTAAATCGTCACTTAGTAGAGGCTTTTCTAGATAGGGCTGAATTACCTACTTTGTCCTCTGCCCATAGCAACTTGGATGAAAAGATGATCTCTCCTGAGGAGGTTTCTTTCTCATAGTTGTCCATGATGCATAAAATAAATGTAACATATTATGCAAATGCTGTAACAGTAACACCCAAAAGACAATGGCAAAAATGGAGCTCTGACCGCTATAAAGATTTATCTCAAACAGCATAAATGGTTTTAAAAAAAATAATGATGTTCAAGCGTGGATTTTATTTCTGTTATTGTGTATGTTTTTTTTCTTTTGAGATGTATTTTCAATCGTTTTCTTTCTTTCATTTTTAGAATGAATATTCCCCAATACAGAGGTCATCAGCTTCTAAAGAAAGCAACTTACTAAGTGTGAAAAAGCCCTTGGTTTGCAGAACCCACTCGCTGCCAAATGACAGCTACATGCTAAGGACCGAACATGTGTGTGCAGAGTGCCAAGCGAAAAGAAGGATTTCTTGCCAGAAATCAGGTACTATATGGGAACTGTACTATGTAAACTAGTAATACCACCTTACCTGTGTGAATAGATGCACGGTTTAATAGTGTCATCCCAAAAACACTTGTAGTAAAAAGTACTGGCTTTCAGATTCTTAAAAATAAAACACGTTTAGTAATTATGATGTGAGCTTAAAGGGATACTTCACTGGCCAGCATTCAGAACATTTAGTTCCGAACGCTGTGTGCGCGCTGCGGGGGTCAGCCACGCCCCCTCAATGCAAGTCTATGGGAGGGGGCGTGGCCCCCTCCCATAGACTTGCATTGAGGGGGTGTGGCTGACCCCCGCAGCGCGCACACAGCGTTCGGAACTAAATGTTCCGAACGCTGGCCAGTGGAGTACCCCTTCAAAGGAGATGTCCGGTGCAGACTTTTCCTATTCCATCCTGCCCGGGCTGCAAAAAAAAAAAGAGAAAAAAAACTTTCACTTACCTTCCCACGTTCCCCCGGAGCTCTGCAACAGCTGATTTGTCGGCCGGGCTGTCTACTACCTACTTCTCTTAGCCCGGTATGTCACAGGGCGCTTCAGCCTATCAACGGCCGCAGCGATGTCCCGCCTCGGCCGGTGATAGGCTGAAGTGCCGTGTGAAGTACTGGGCTAAGGGAAGTAGGAAGTAGACAGCCCGGCCGACCGATCAGCTGTTGCGGAGCTCCGGGGGAACGTAGGAAGGTAAGTGAAAGTTTGTTTTCTCTTTTTTTTTGCAGTCCGGGCAGGATGGAATAGTCTGCACCGGACATCTCCTTTAAAGACATAGGTAAGTATAAGACAACAACAAAAGGACAAAATATAGACAAAATATAACAACATTTACGGCCTATTTACACAAAATTTCAGTGCAGCAGCCTCCCATTGTTTTCAATGGGATTCTGTGGCACCATTTACACTTCAGAATTTCCACCACGAAAAATACAGATTCCGGGAACCACTGAAAGAATGAACATACTCATTCATGTGGCGGAATTTTGTGCGAAGGGCATTGCAATCAATGTAGACGGCATATGTCTGCGGTCACGGCACCGACTGATTCAGAGGAAATTCGGTCGTGTGAATGGGCCCTTAAAATATACACAAGGTTGAACAGGACAGATGCCAATCTACAGTCATGCATAATAATGTAATAATGAATAATGGAGAATCAGACCCTCTCTGCAATTTATCACCTGCTAGCCGACAGAAAAATCTAGTAGACATCCTGGTTATGTGATTTGGCTCAGATATTTCAATCCCCTTAACCTGGAGTGAAGCCATATTTAACCAAAATAAGAGTATGCAAAGGGCAGAGATGTGGCAGAAACAATGGAGGAGATTTATCAAAACCTGTGTATAGGAAGAGTGTTGCCCATAGCAACCAATCACAGCGCTTCTTTCATTTTCCAAAGGCCTTTTAAAAAATAAAAGAAGCAATCTGATTGGTTACTATGGGCAACTGCACCGCATTTCTCTACACAGGTTTTGCTAAATCTCCCCCAATGTGTGTTTAAAAATGGAAATTCACAAAAGTGTTTTTGAATGCCTTTTCCAAGACATTTGTGGTACAGCCCACATATTGTTAACATTCCACACTTGCTTAATTTCATACAGGTAAAAAACTTGAGCTTTTTCTGGGTGCTGGTTCTCCAGGGTAGGAAATTGGACACAATTTCAAGTCCAAAAAATATTTTATTGCACTAAAACAACACGTTTCAGGTCCGGACAGGACCCTTCCTCAGATAAGGTGCTTACAGGTAACAAACAGGTGAGACACTGAAAATACCCTTGCAGTGTCTGGTAAAGGTCACATCAATTGAGGTATTCACAGACATTTCAGGATTTTTCTTAAGCTCATAAAAACATCCAAAATATATTAAAACAGGAATTGGTATAAAAACATGTATTAAAACATATCAGCGTTACTTTAAAATCCCATTTTGTCTGACCAAAATCTTGATAGGGATTACATAGCTTCCTTTATAGGTATACCTTTGTTGTGTGCATGTAATCCCTATATCAAGATTCTGGTCAAATTAAATGGGATTTTAAAGTAACGCTGATATGTTTTAATACATTTTTTTTATATCAATTCTTGTTTTAATATATTTTGGATGTTTTTATGAGCTTAAGAAAAATCCTGAAATGTCTGTGAATACCTCAATTGATGTGACCTTTCCAAGACACTGCAGGGGTATTTTCAGTGTCTCACCTGTTTGTTCAGATAATGTTCTCTCCCCCATCACGGATAATGTTCTCCCCCATTACGGATAATTTTCTCCCCCATTACGGATAATTTTCTCCCCCATTACGGATAATCTTCTCCCCCATCACGGATAATCTTCTCCCCCATCACGGATAATGTTCTCCCCCATCACAGATAATGTTCTCTCCCCCATCACAGACAATGTTCTCCCCCATCACAGGTAATGTTCTCCCCCCCTATCACAGACAATGTTCTCCCTCATCACAGGTAATGTTCTCCCTCATCACAGGTAATGTTCTCCCTCATCACAGACAATGTTCTCCCCCATCACAGACAATGTTCTCCCCCATCACAGATAATGTTCTCCCCCATCACAGATAATGTTCTCCCCCATCACAGGTAATGTTTCCCCCCTCACAGATAATGTTCTCCCCCCATCACAGATAATGTTTACCCCCCCATCAGATAATGTTCTCTCCCATCACAGATAGTGTTCTCCCCCCATCAGATAATGTTCTCCCCCATCACAGATAATGTTCTCCCCCATCACAGATAATGTTCTCCCCATCACAGATAATGTTCTCCCCCATCACAGATAATGTTTCCCCCCTCACAGATAATGTTCTCCCCCATCACAGATAATGTTCTCCCCCATCACAGGTAATCTTCTCTCCCCCATCACAGATAATGTTCTCCCCCATCACAGGTAATGTTCTCTCCCCCATCACAGGTAATGTTCTCTCCCCCATCACAGGTAATGTTCTCTCCCCCATCACAGGTAATGTTCTCTCCCCCATCACAGGTAATGTTCTCCCCCATCACAGATAATGTTCTCCCCCATCACAGATAATGTTTCCCCCCTCACAGATAATGTTCTCCCCCATCACAGATAATGTTCTCCCCCATCACAGGTAATGTTCTCTCCCCCATCACAGATAATGTTCTCCCCCATCACAGGCAATGTTCTCTCCCCCATCACAGTTCATTTTTCACTTCATCCTCTCTTTAAAAGGGTGAGACCAACATCCTGCATTAAAAAGATTTTCAATTTGTAAAACTACTCCACTTTGCATTTTTTTTCAATTTCAATTTTTTTCTGGGAAAAAACTTTTTTTCCCCATGACTTCAAAATTTCTGTGAATTTTACATCTCTAGGTAGGTGATTAATTGTCAAAAAACATACACATGAATGCTAGAACACAAAAAGTACCCAAAGCATCACACTGCCTCCACTAGCTTGTCTTCTTTCCTTAGTGCTTCCTGATGCCATTTCTTACCCAGGTAAGTGACGCACCAACCCCAGATATTCCCAGCTTAAAGGGGTATTCCAGGAAAAAAAAAAAATTATTTCAACTTGCTCCAGAAAGTTAGACAGATTTGTAAATTACTTCTATAAAAAAAATCTTATTCCTTCCAATAATTATCAGCTGCTGAAGTTGAGTTGTTCTTTTCTGTCTGGCAACAGTGCTCTCTGCTGGCATCTCTGCTTGTCTCGGGAACTGCACAGAGCAGACTAGGCTGCTATGGGGATTTGCTTCTACTCTGGACAGTTCCCCAGACAGGTCTCATCAGAGAGCACTTAGACAGAAAAGAACAACTCAACTTCAGCAGCTCATAAGTACTGAAAGGATTAAGATTTTTTAATAGAAGTAATTTACAAATCTGTTTAACTTTCTGGAGCCAGTTGGTATATATAAAAAAAAAAAGGTTTTTTCCTGGATAACCCCTTTAAATTATCAGAGCAGGCCAACTTTTTCTGTTGTTTCATGGCCCAACTCTAAAACTTATTTGCCCATTATTGATGATTTTGTGGTGGACAGATGTCAGCTTGGTTGCTGTAACCTTTCTGCAGGTAAACAGTTCTGTAGGCAGCAAGCTGCAATGTACTGTGTATGCTGAAACCTATCACAACAAGTAGTAACCTTTTCAGCACTTTGTGCTACAGTAGTTATCCTTTGGGATTAGACTAGTCAGGCTACCCTTTACTCCCCATGTGCATCAGGAAAGCCATGAAGCAGAAGCTAGATCATTTTGGTTGTCCTTCCTTGGGCCAGTTTTTGTAAATACCAACCACTACAAGAGCCACATAGAGCTAAGAAATATATCAGAGGTTTTGCAATTATATTTTGGAGAGATATTTTATATATGTATAGGAGACTATATTATTAGATTTATGTTTATGCCGCTTTAGAAGTGAACTTATGGTATATACAATGCTATAACCGTATATTATAATGGAAACAGCTGTCCCTCAAAACAAGTTCTTATCCATTGCACTATGAATAAGCTTTTTAAACTCTTTAAGGGGAAAAAAAAAAAAAAAAAATTAATAAAGAACAAAATGATATCCACGCTGCCTGATAAATAATTTACACATTTTGATTTGGATGATATCTAGTCCGATAATGCAGAATAACAATTTCTCCTTTTGCTTTGACATCGGCACAGGATCAAACGCTCACATTGACAGCAGCTGCCAAGAAGCTGTGCTTAATGATGGTAAATCTGAATTAGTGATCCCAAAGCTCACTGCTCCCCTGCGGTCACCATCTACACATAGAATGCTACAAAGACAGGTATGTATAGTCAGATTTATCAGATCTTCATTATACATTTTTTGTATTAAAGGGGTACTCCACTGCCCCAGTGTTCAGAACATTTTGTTCTGAACGCTGGGTGCGGGCTGCGGGGGTCGGGACATCACTGCCTTGTGATCACCTTGTGACGTCACGCCACATCACCTCAATGTAAGTCTATGGGAGGGGGCGTGGCGGCTGCCACGCCCCCTCCCATAGACTTGCATTGAGGGGGTGAGGTGTGACGTCACGAGGGGGCGTGGCTGTGACATCACGACCCTCGCAGCCCGCACCCAGCGTTCAGAACAAAAAATTCTGAACACTGGGGCAGTGGAGAACCCCTTTAAAGCATAGCTCCAGAGAAAAAGAAAACTTCACAGTGCTCTTACACCCTCACGTACAGCCCTTTGGTGAAGAGTAGCCCTTGAAATACTAACCATGGTAGCTGCAGATCTCTCCTTTCTCCTTATTGACTAAGAGGAAGTTGGTATTGTCTGTTAAAGGAGTTTTCCAGTTAATAAAAAGGTATCCCCTATCCACAGTATAGAGGATAAGTGTCTGATGGCGAACTTGGGAGGAATTCCTCACAAACTCCAGAACTTGCCCCTTCTCTCCCTGCCGAGTGCTCCTGGCCCCACCTTCAAAGATGAACTTGTTTTGGCGGTGACCGTCCACTCAGCCAATCTCAGATGCGGCAGGACACTGCTGCAGCTGGTGATTGAATAAGCAAAGTTGGGGATGGAGCACATAGCAGGGAGAGATTCCAGGGATTCTTCCTGAGTTCGCAATCAGACACTTATCCCCTATACTGTGGATAAGGTATTTGTTTTTAATAACTAAAAACCCCTTTCAGTTACAAGTCTACTATTTTAAATAAAACTTCTGTTCCTTATTAGTACACTTTGCCTAATGGGTACCTTTCATCAAAAAAAAACTTTTGATATATTATAGATTAATGTATGCAGAATAACTTTCCAATTGCATGTTATTGAAAAATATGCTTTTTCTCTTTCATTTTCCACTTTAAAAAAATGACCACTAGAGGTCTTCCTACCAGTCCCGGCCACAAGACCTTTATATAGATTTGAGACTCATGCTGGAGTCCTAGATCTCAGACTGCAGCCGGGACACAGACAAGCTCAGCTGGCAGCTCTAAATCTTCTCCTCTCTGTTTACAACTGCATGTGCAGAGAGAAGAAACATCATAACTCAGATAGTAAAATTAATGTTGGCATGCAGTAAGGCAGAGTCAGGAGTATGCTCTGCTGTGCTATGAGTACAATGCTGGCTCGTGCTTATCTGATTCACAGGCAGGGAGCAGTGCTGAGCTTTTCTGTGTCCCGGCTGCAGTCTGAGATTTAGGACTCCAGCATGAGTCTGAAATCCATAAAAAGGGCTTGCAGCCAGGACTGGTAGGGAGAACTCTAGTGGTCATCTAGTGGTCAACTTCAAAAGTTTTTTTGATGAAAGGTACCCTTTAAGTGCTTATACTGTAGTAGTACCAGGACTTCATTAGCTATGGGATCCTTTTAGCGGCTCAGACCGCTACCCGATACAAGATCCAATCTAGTAGTTTGGAGCTTGTTAAAAGGAGCCTTTAGACGTGCCAATTACTGTCAGTGCAGGGCAGCACACACAGCACTGGTGTTCGACTCACCGCAGACGGCAGGTACCCAGGAGATAATAGATCCGTAATTCCAAGGTGGTCGGGAGCAGGAGATGTAGTAAATCCACTGATCCTGTGGGGCGGATGACGCGGGCCGTACCAGGGAGCGGAGTCTAAGGTGCCGCTGGTTTTCACCAGAGCCTGCCGCAAACGGGATGGACTTGCTGCGGCAGGCAGCACCCAGGTCGCTACCCCTGGCACGACTCGACCCCACAGGCGGCTGAGGTGAAGCGTGGCACAAAAGGAACAGGCAGGACATAGTCAGGCTGGCAAGAAGTCGGGGCAGGCAGCACAGGAGCGTAGTCAGTAGGGAAGCAGAAGGTCAGTAGGCAGGCGGCTAGGAACGCGGTCAAGTAACTGAATGCGAGGTCTGGTACAAGGTAAGGAACACTGTAAAACTGCTTTCTCTAAGGTGCTAGGACAAACAAAGATCCGGCAAGGGCAATAGGAAGGGGCTGGAACTTATAGGAGAGGTGCAGGTGTGTAACTAATTACGGGCGCACTGGCCCTTTAAATTTTAAAGCTCCGGCAATGCGAATCCCAGCCCCGCCGGCGGTGGACAAGGACCGGGAGGTGCGCTCACGGCCGGTATGTCCGGCCGGAGCGCCGTGCAGCACAACTGGATCATTCATGCTGCCTTCACTTATTGATGATCTTTAGGCTGGGTTTATTCCGACTGGAATTCTTTTTCAGAATTTAGGTTGAAAATTCAGCTGCCTGAGGGTAAAATGCAGGTGAATGGATTTTCCGTTAACTCATTCACACTGCGGAATTTCAGTCAGAAAATTCTGATCTAAAAATTCTGGTAAAACAATGAATTTGTTCTGGTGGATTCCGCGCCGCAGACATTGCTGTCTATCGGGACAGCAATGTCCGCAAGGTCCTAGGAACCACTGATTTCAGACAGCGCTGGCTGTACTTGGAATCACGAGCGGGATTTTTTCCAGAGATTCTCAGTGTGAACCCAGCCTTGGGGCTGCTGGACCGCTGGATCCTTTACACAAAGAAATTATGGGTCCATTCAGTAAAAAAATCAGCCAGTGTAATAGACCTTTAAGTTTACCCTAAGTAAAGTTTACTTTGCATCTACTCCTCCTCTGCTTTATATTGAAAATGAATGGAATACAGAATGCTAATGAATGTAGTCACCATGAAGTTATATATCTTGGGAGGTTTTATAGAGATTATTGGAAAACGGTTTTAAAGGGGTTTTGCAGGATTAGAAAAACATGACTGTTTTTTCCAGATATAAAGCCACACCTCTTTTGATGATTTGGTATTAAACCTCAATTCCTTGGAAGTGGATAGGGTTAAGCTGCAATACAAAGCCTGTGGACTGATATGGCACGATTTCTGGAAGAAAACAGCTGTGTTTACTTGCAGGTAGTCTCCATCCACTCAGGTGCGGAGCTTAAGGGGGTACTCCGCTGCTCAGTGTTTGGAACAAAGTGTTCTGAACGCTGGAGCTGACAGCTCTTGACGTAATAGCCCCCTCATGATGTCACACCCTGCCCCCTCAGTGCAAGTCTATGGGAGGGGGCGGGACTGTCACGCCCCCTCCCATAGTCTTGCATTGAGGGGGCAGGGCTATGATGTCACAAGCTCCCGACGCCGACTCCAGCATTCGGAACAAGTGGAGCAGTGGAGTACCCCTTTAAGGAAACCTGATAGAGAACGTTCACCCTGTAGTGTGGAAAAGCCCATAGGGATGGACCCTGCACAGGGTTAAACTGCTGAAAATGCAGAAGGCATTTAATCTATGGAAATACTGTAATTCTTCATGGAAACACACACATACAGCTTTTTCTAAAAAGTCTCCTAAAGATGACCCCATCTCTGAAGTCTCTGAGCCGCCCTGGTGATAAGTTGATCACAGTGGTCTAGTTCTTGAAACTCCACTAAATAAACTGATAGCGCTGGAGCAAGCTGTGGCTAAAGGGCCAAAGCAAATAAACTGTAGTATTATGGTAGGGTCACAGCCCTGTGCGTCTACTCATAGCAGAATCTGCAGCCGATTTTCCGCAGCATGAAATACGATGCGGATGCAGTATGTATGATCTTACCCTTACACAGAATTAAAGGGGTATTCCAGAAATTGTAATTAAAGGGGTATTCCAGAATTTTTTTAAATTTGACTGTGTTAGTGCAGTTCATAACATAGTGTCTGTACCTGTGTTTGAAGGATTGTCTCAGAATTCTTATGTGATCTTTGCCCTAATGTTTATTTTTACCAGCATACAAAAATAGTGTTTCAGGTTTTCCCAGTTTGCAGTGCGGCCCGAGACATTACTAGTCAGGTGTTGAAAGGGGGCCTGTTTGCTTTAATGGGTGGAGCGACTGCTGAGTGGAAAGGAGATCATTCTCCACAGGGCTGCAGGGAGTTGTAGCTCACATGTACATGTGGGAGGGAGAAAAGTGACCTCACACTTACAAACAAGGGATTCTGGGACTTGTAGTTTGAGGGAGGGAACTTCAACAGGAAATAGCCAGTTCACAAAAAGAAGTCAACAGCGTTATAGTGGACTTACAAAACGGCCATTAAGCCCCAACACAAGCATGGTTCCTTCCTAAGCATGACCATTACTGTCTGATAGGTGAGTACTAAAGTCACCTTGTGATAGATAACCCCTGTAAAAGCCATGCTTTTTTCATGCATATGCTTTTTTTATTTATTTAATAAAATTACTTATTGTGATTATTCTTTAATTTAATAATGTATTTATTATTGTCATTTTGTACTATTTCATTAATTAATCTTTTTATTACAGAAAGCGGTCCAGAATGATTCATTTGATATATTCTTGGATAACAAAGAAAGTGACCAAGATGAAGTTGCAGAAAGTAATGTAACATTACCAGTCTGCCAACTACCTACAAATGTGCCAACCGTCCTAAAGTCAATGGACCCAGAAAGAACTTTGTGTGATATGGAAAAGAAAACTGTTTACACTCAGCATTGCCATGACACTGTTTACTGTCCAAGTGCTTCCCAGACAAGTAGAAACACTTTCAAAGAACCAACTGGAGCTCAAGAAAGGACAAACGTATTGAATGCATCTCAATGTAAAAAACATTTCAGCCTAAAAACATGTGAGACGCTAAGATTTTATTCGGCTGCGTACTCTTTAAGTCAGAAAGTAAAACTGGAAAATAGTAACAATGTAGTTTTAAGAGATATGAAGAAGTTTTACAGCATGGATGCTCACGGTGCCCTTAAAAAAACAACATCCTGGCTTGAAGACGCCAGAAGACATTCTATTGAAATATGTTCAATGGAAAACACTATGTCTCACTATCCAGCTTCACGTTCATGTGGCTTCATTAGCCATATAGTCAACGAAAGAGAAGACTTCCAAACAGTACATAATACAAGTGGACATATCCCATACTGCCCAGAGTGCGTGCCCTCTGGTGTGACTCGTGGACATCCATGCTTGGAAGCGGAAGCTTTAAGAAGACAATCCTACTCATTAGATTCAAAGGACCTTCCTAAAATTGTTGACCCCTTAGTTACAGAAATGTCAATATCCTAATTTCTATTGATAATTTTTTTCTATCAGTTGAATTGAAAAGAAAAAAAAAAAAAAAGCCTATTTTTGATTGAGTGTGAACATTTGTTACAAAATGATGAGCTGCTTCCGTGGCTAAAAATCGGAAAACCTGGAACGTTATCAGCTCTGGGGAAATACTTGAACACCTGTTCTATGTGGACAAACAGCAATACGGTATCAAAAAGGATTTTCACATTTCTCTAGCTAGTAAACTCATTATGTTATTTTTATTAAATAAACTCTATAGAGATCAGCTATACCCAGTGTGTCAAATGGTCTTTAAAAGGTTAAGATGCCCAGTATTCCCAATCCAACGTGTTGCAAGACAAAAACCTCCAAGGAAAGTGGACTTCAGGCGCTGAAGGACCAGACAATGTGGAGACAGTAAAACATTTATTCCCAGTATGCAACACGTTTCGCGCATGCGCGAAACGTGTTGCATACTGGGAATAAATGTTTTACTGTCTCCACTTTGTCTGGTCCTTCAGCGCCTGAAGTCCACTTTCCTTGGAGGTTTTTGTCTTGCAATTGCTACACCGGTGGCACGGCAGCAGTGGACCATTGTTACATACCCTCACCCAAGTTGTGCTGGCCTATGCACAACTTGTTCTGGTAAGCGCTACTACCATGGAGCGCTCCTCTGTTTTTTTTCCAATCCAACGTGTAGCACTGAAGTTGTGGAAGGGTAAAACATAATTATATTATTTCATCAAAACACACAAACAAATAAAAAATAAAAAAATATTAGGAAAATCGTGATGTACTAAACGCCACTCATAATCTTGTATGCGGAACAAATGGTAAGACCTGACTTTGTTAGTCACGGCAGGAACCAACTTGTTACAGGTTTATTGCACAGTCCCAGTATCACAGCATTGATATTGCACCAGATATATTGCACTCTTGGATTGCACAGTCCCGGATTGAATGCCACACTTTAGGCCGAGCAAATTACAGCATTACATGCTGCGCATTGATATCAGCAAAGAAATGTTAAAGGTACAATTGCACAGTCCCGGATTTAATACCACAGCAGGCAATTAACATTTGAGGATATTTCAGTCCTGCATCACTTAATGCACTTCAATTATTTATGAGTTCATCAACAGCAGGTACAGTGACCCCTCGACCTACGATGGCCCCAACATATGATAATTTCAAGGCAGTATAAACATACAATGCTTTTTTATGTCAGGGCCATCGCATAAACGGCTATCCGGCAGCGCAGACTGCTTCAGCTGCCACCGGATAGCCGTTTACGGTGCCCCGTGAGCTCCGGTGATGTCTCTTACCTGTCCTCGGGGCTTCGGCGCGTCCTCTTCGGGATCCCCTGCATCGTCGGCGCTCTCCATCCTCGTCATCACGTCGCTGCACACAGCGTGTTGTCATCCAATAGGAGCGGCGTGTGTAGCGACGTGATGGCGGCGACGGAGAGCGAGGATCGCGGGGAAGCAGAGACCTTGCCGGAGCGTCGGGGACACCTCAGGGACGCGGCGACAGCGATGGACGGCGACATCCCGGGCAGCGGTGACGGTCCGGAGCGGCAGGGACAGGTGAGTACAACTTCCTCTAACAGTGGTCTACAACCTGCGGACCTCCAGATGTTGCAAAACTACAACACCCAGCATGCCCGGACAGCCAACGGCTGTCCGGGCATGCTGGGTGTTGTAGTTTTGCAACATCTAGAGGTCCGCAGGTTGTAGACCACTGTCCTATACTTTACATTGCACGGATCCTTCAACATAAGATGGTTTCAACAAACGATGTCCGTTTGGAACGGATTACCATCGTATGTTGAGGGACCACTGTATGTCAAACATAGTAGATGTATTTAAAACTCTCTTGAAAGTGCAAGTGCAGTAAGGTTCTTGTATAGTGTAGCAGCAACACTTTAACTGAAACAACTTATACAGTATGGCTAGGTGTGCATGGTGTGATATTAAAAACCTGTGTTCCTCAGCGTATCTTGTAGCACAAAGTAGCTTAGGGAGGTAGCTGGAGATGCGATTCAACGCGTTTCACTGTCCGATTATCAGGAATCACTGACAGTCCGGTAATATCATCAGAACTTCACTTGGTATATCGTGATAGTCAGCATGGCTTCTGACGGCGGCCGTGCACTGGTTAGTAGTGACCGTGTGTTATTTATACACCCCCTAGTGTTTAAACATTCCCGCCCCTAAATCCAGCCCATCGCTAGATGGCATGATGTCCAATCAGTGTGTGTGTAGGCTAGGCGTTACATACGGGAGGGACCTGCAGGGGAAACCGTCATCTTGCACTGCAAGCCTCGTTTGCAGTCCTACTTATCAGGCATATTTGTATGTGGATGCGTGTCAAGCCTCGCTCTGGCTATACAGAGATGCGCGTCAAGCCTCGCTTTCAATGCGGGGCTGTGGATCGGCGCATCTCAGCAACCAAGCACAAACAAGCCCTGTTTGCGCATGCGTATGAGTAGAAAGGTAAGTCGTCACTAGTTCTATGGTGAAACGTACAATCCATCCATATAACTGAAACTAGAAAAACTGAAAATGTAAAGGTAATAATAGATCATGTGTAGAAAGGTATGGACAATTGGGAACATGAATGTAAATGGGGGTGGCAACTATTAGCTATAGTACATATGAACCAGGATGATTAGTATTAAAGGGTACCTCTCATCAAAAAAACTTTTGATGTATTATAGATTAATGTATGCAGAATAACTTTACAATTGCATGTTATTAAAAAATATGCTTCTTTCTATTTAATTTTCCACTTTGAAGAAATGACCACTAGGGGTCTCCCTACCAGTCCTGGCAGCAAGCATTTCAGACTCATGCTGGAGTCCTAAACACTACGAGCTGCCAGTCTGCTTTGTTCACAAAGGAGAACACTCAGAGCTGCCAGCCTGCTTTGTTCACAGCCTGTTTGGCTGTGAACAAAGCAGGCTGGCAGCTCTGAGTGTTTAGGACTCCAGCATGAGTCAGAAATGCTTGCTGACAGGACTGATCGGGAAAAATACAATAGAAAGAAGCATATTTTTCATTAACATGCTATTGGAAAGTTATTCAACATTCATTCATCTAAAATATATCAAAAGTTTATTTGATGAGAGGTACCCTTTAAATATAAAGGTACTAGAATATGAATAAGACTAAAGAGACCCATGGATGTTGGATAGAGTGGTGTTCTAGAACTCAAACCCATTAACATAAAATGTGCAAGTATGTAGCGATAATATAGACAATGCCAAGAGTATACTTATAAAATGTATAAATCTTCAAATTCACAAACTTATAAAGTAGAGCACGGGAGAATGGTATATATACCACTGGAGATGTATATATATATATATATAAGAGTATAAATGCCCAGTAAATACAGGATGTCTTCTAGATTAGCGCTCCTATAGAGCTCGGTTTGCTGAAAGGCCATCTCAAAAGAAAAAGGAGACAAACCAGTACACGAAAACATAAAAAGGGGTATAAAATATTTACCATGGTGTAAATAAATACATAAGTGTCTAATGGTATAAGATACAACAGAATAAACAATATTGTCTAAAAGTTATGAAAGTCTGCAAATTATCTCTGTTTAAAATGTTCTTTTTTCTCTATATCTTCAATGCACAGCTATGTGTCTCCATAGTAACAGACCACAAACAAACCTTGAGTAGTCTGATGCAGCAGTGAGGGCCTTTTTACATGGGTCGATAGTTTAAAGTGCAACTATCACCTCTGTATGAGGAACGGTGGTACAGGCACCAATAGATAGGGCATCATGTGAGGTAACAGACTGTACCTTTACTTGCTTTGCCCGAGGTTATATCTCGGCTGTTTGGTAATTCTAGCGAACAGCTGGAGACCCCTGCCAACTTCCTCCTAGACTGGAGCCCTGTCCTTTAAATGGGCACTCCGCTGCTCAGCGTTTGGCACAAATTGTTCCGAACGCTGGCGCTGGGAGCTTGTGACGTTATAGCCCCCTCAATGCAAGTCTATGGGAGGGGGCGTGACGGCTGTCACGCCCCCTCCCATAGACTTGCATTGAGGGGGCGTGGCATGACATCATGAGGGGGCGTGGCTATGACATCACGAGCTTCCAGCGCCGGCTGCAGCGTTTGGAACAGTTTGTTCCAAACGCTGAGCAGCGGAGTACCCCATTAATTGCGTGCATCAGGGGCACGGAGGAGGCGCGCTGCTGAGACTTGACCGGCCTCTCCGACTGTTCATTGTAATTACCAGACAGCCGGGATAAAACTTTACAAACTGCAGACAAAGCAAGTAAAGGTGCAGTTTGTTACATTGCATTATGCCCCATCTATTGGCGCCAGCAACTCCGTACCTCATACAGAAGGGACAATTGCACATTGATAAGTCTTGACACTAGGGCTGCGACTAGCAATTATTTTCATAATCAATTAGATGGCCGATTATTGTTTCAATTAATCGGATAATTTGTTAGATTAGGAGGGAGCTAGTGACGGGAGGGGATCGGACTGAAGGTCTTATGTGTGTTTTTGGTAAGGGATGCATTGTGTGTTGAGAGTTTGTGGGGTCAGCTAGATGCTGAGCTTTGTGGAGGCTAAGAGGAGGAGCTTTTTATTATATTTAAATACGTATAATAATTATTTTAAATATAATTATACCCCCCTCCCTGTTTCTTACCTGTGGCCAGATAGGTTGTCCATCCTACGTGCCCCTAGCTGCCTATTTAGTGAAGAGCGGTCCAGCACACACAATCTTCCACTTCCTGCAGCTATTATGAATAGTTTCAGAAAGGAGCTGCAGGAAGCAGAAGATGGTGTGTGCTGGGCCCCTCTTCACTAAACAGGCTGCTGAGGACCACAGTTGCTTATATACATACTGATAATCGCTAAGTGTATGTGAATTTTAGAAATTGGCTGAACAACTAATCGGCCAACCGGGTTATCGGTTATGAAAACATTTGACAACTATTTTCATAATCGATTAGTTGCCAATTAATCGATTCGTTGTTTCAGTCCTACTTGACACGATTCTCATGTAGGCCAAGCCACATGAATTATCACTGTATCATTCGCGCGCCTCTTTATTTTCATCATTAACGATCACCCTTCCCCCGTTTACACAAGATTCTATTGGCTGGCAAACAAGAGTTTTCACGTTCCTTGGCTGATCGCTGGCCATTCTACACAGGCCAATTATTAGGAATGAGTGTTGCCTATGAACGCTAATTCAGCCAATATTCGGCCAGTGTAAAGGGACCTTTATTCCTCCATTTCCTTATTCATCTCTCTAACGTATGTTAGCAAGAAGAGGACGAGTGAAGGAAATTTGACTGGAACATCAGACTGCACAGGTTGTGTTTATAGTCTGTTGCCATGGAGACACCCAAGTCTCTATAGGAGATGTTTACAAAAAATTACGGACTTGAAGATTATTTACAAACTTACTTAATTTTTCATTTTAGATACTGGAACAATACAAAACTCTTTGCAAAGGTGGACATAAGCTTACATTTGATGATTAGTATTTGTTTACTATAAGACTTGGGTGTTCACTTGTTTAGTGTCCTACCAATAAGTGTTATTTGTAAGTTGTTTGAATCCGGGTAGATACGATGATTATATTATTAAATACATCCAATCAGGTCACAGTGCTTGCTGCAGCACTAGGCTTCATTTACATGGCTATATTACATATAAATACCCATAGACTGCTATAGGTCAGTACTGTACCTCCATGTGCATCCAATCAAACCCAGAGGCATGGATTTATCAAGCAAGTAATTTGATGCAGATTTCACACAGATTTGTATGTGAATCCAAGCTCCGTTAATCTCAATGGGAAATCTGATGAGGCTTTATTTTCACTTTAATAACTAACATGTCAATTCTTGGACAAGAATATCTTTCGGAATTATGCCCTTGCACTTTTGAAATTGTGCTATAAATCTGCTTTGTCAAGAAAATGATGAGGAATTGACGGGAAATGACAAGGAATTTATGGGGATTTGTGATGATGATTTTTGGCAAGGAATTGTTAAAGAGAAACTGAGAGCTTGTTCACCCTCACTAAACCCAATATACTGGTTTATAAAACAGCTTTAAAAACAGTTGTCACTTTAATTGGTTGCATAGTTGCTGAGTTATGGCTGTTTTTCATTCATTGCTATTACGCTTCTGTTCGCAATGGAGGCAGGGAGCTGGTTTGCCAAGCTCCTCTGCCTCTTCAATATTCACCGCCCAGCCCACCCATGTGATGAATATACAAATGTTTTCACTAGCCTGCCAGGGGTGAGGCGTCACTGCCTTGTTACACCTGCAAGGCAGCAGTGCCTGCCCTAGTGACGTGGGAGTGAAGACCTTTTCATATTCATCATATTCATCACGGGGGATGGCCCGGGTGGTGAATACTGGCATTGTAGGAGAGCTGGGCGAGCCAGCTCCCCGCCTCCATTGCGCACAGCTGTGCAATAACAATGAATGAAAAAAACGTCCATAACTAATAACCACTAAACAGATTAAAGTAAGTGACAACTGGTTAATGGCTCCCTTTCCTCTCCCATACCTATCTGCAACAACACGCATCAGGGTTGCCCACTCTCCCCACTCCTCTACATTTATGTATGGAGCATTTACTGAATGGACTCCACACTTCCTTACCTGCAGTCTCTCCTACCCTCCAGCTCTACTCACACTTAACCATAAAATAGACATGACAAAGAGCGTGGCCTGAAATATCACTCTCCCGGGGACTGAAGTTTCCTGCCTTAAGCGAGAACACCCCTTCCAATGGGCTCCGAGGACTATAAAGTATCTGGGTGTTCCCAGGTCCCAGCTGACCCACTCTATGCCTTCTCTTTTAATTTTCTTCCCCTGGCAGCGACATTGGAGAGGGACCTGACGAAATGGTCTAATGGCACGTTTTCCTCGGTGGGTAGGGCCAACATACTCAAAATGAATGTACTCCCCAGTCTGCTATACCTCTTTTTGACAGTCCCTGTAGCCATTCCCCCCCTCATACTTTCATAAACTTGGCAAACTGATCAGAAAGTTTGTTTGGGTGGGGCGTTCATCGAGAATCTCCAAGGAGATCTTGACTAGGCGAAAACATGCAGGTGGACTTGTGGTCCCGGACTGCAAGGCCTTCTACATCGCGGCCATACTGGCCAGGTTTTTGGACTTCTTTCATGGCCTCTCCGCCAAGCGATGGGTGGGGATCGTACTCTCATGTACCAGATCTGAGATACTTTCTCTCCCTTGGTTACCCCCGGGAACACTTTCGACTACAGCCCATGCTGCCCTACCTTGGGTGTCCAGGGAACTGCACACGACCTTTAAGCAATACTTGACCAGCACTAAGATTCTAGCACCAGAAGGCCCGCTAGTACCCATCCTGGACAACCCACGCTTTTCTCCCGGGACAGATCCCCCAACCCTTCCCCTCAGGGGTCTTTTGACAGGTTTCCTACTTCACTCTTATGTGGACCTGGTGCCAGAGAGCCTCTGCACACCGACCAGGTACATGCAATATTTACAGCTCCGACACTTTGTGACAGCTGAGGGCAGGAATCTGAGATTGGACAGACCCCTCCTCTCCTTTGAAGTATTGTGCACTTCCTCCTTCCCGGTCACCAAAGCGGTCTCCCAGATCTATGGCCTCCTTCTTGACGAGGCTGAACTGAGCCCCGCGAGGAACCATGTCCCATATTTGGTGGTCTTTCCCTTCCCTAAGTCCTTTCTGGGCCACCGTATTGTCACGCATCATTGCCATCACGGGGGTGCAGTATCCCAAT
The DNA here is from genome assembly GCF_029499605.1 of Hyla sarda. Lineage (NCBI taxonomy): Eukaryota > Metazoa > Chordata > Amphibia > Anura > Hylidae > Hyla > Hyla sarda. The sequence goes on from NC_079201.1 coordinate 31,668,248, forward strand.
GACCCAAAAGTGCTCCTACTATTAATTCTACCGATGACCAGGAAATCTCCTTCCAAAGCATTGGCCCACTTCCCTTTGATGGCAGCTAGGACCGTGATACCTAGACGCTGGAAGGAGACCTGCCCTCCATCAATTTCTGACTGGTATAAGGAGGTTCACTTCCTCAGTCGCATGGAGAAGCTGAAGGCAGACTCCTCCGGTAGCACCGAAAGGCACAGCCTAGGCTTCCTTAAATCTATGGGACCTCTTCTCCGGCTTTAATACTTCACTACTTACAATCCTGTAGCGATGAACAGAGGTCACCACCATGGAAGAGTTGACCTATGGTGCCCAGGTTTGTGGTCTTAGTTATTCATGACCTGTTTTTCTCCTCCCTCCCCCCCCTCTTTCTCCCTGCCCATGCTTACCTTCCCTTTACTGTTCCACCCCTTCTCTCCACTCTTCTCATTACCTTTCTCATTACCCTTACCCCTTCACCCCCCCCCCCCCCCCCACCTACCCCTGGCCCAGTTACTATCCTCTCCTCTATCTCACCTAGATTCTGCCAGTACAAATGTAGTGTGATTTTTTTACCCTGTGAGAATCAGCGATTGCTCATAGACATCCCAATAATAGTGCCTTTAAGAATGCACTGCCTTTCCACTGGTACAGCGTGCAATATCTCAATGCTATCGACAACTGTCTGGCACTCTATTGCACTGGAGACATTGTGATTCCACTTAGTTTTTTCCTGTTTTATTATAATAAAATTCATCTTTGAATGAGGAAAAAAAAAGTAAGTGACAACTGTTTTCAAAGCTGTTTACCCGCACTATATCCCAGTATATTGAGTTTATTGTGGGTGAACAGACTGTCAGTTTCTCTTTAACCCCTTAAGAACAACAGTTTTTTTCTTCGCCCCCTCTATGTTTTTCTATGGGAGAGACGGAGATACAGCCTTTGGCTATCTCTGGCTATCCAATAGTGATAAATGGAGTGGAGTGTCAGCTGCCGCTCGGTGCGGCGGTCTACACGCTCCGTTCCGGTGAGAGCCATGGTCCCTTGCAGGAGATCACGGGGGGTACAGCGGTCAGACCTTCCCTCCCCCCGCCACCCGCGCGATCTAAAACTTATACATTTTTCTACATGAAGTTTAAATGTGAATTAGCCCCTTTACAAAAAAAAGTTTGAGCCACTCACCTTTTCCCATTTGTTAAATAAAATAAGGTTAACAAAAATAAACGTGAACATATGTGGTGTCACCAAGTGCATAAATGTCCAAACTATTAGAATATAATGTTAATTAAACCGCACGGTTAATGGCGTACATGTAAAAAAAATACAAAAGTCCAGAATTGCGTCACTTCATAAAAAGCAATAAAAAAAGTAGCATCACAACAAAAATAGTACCAGAGGAGGAAATTTTAAGCATACTAATTTTCGTACAAAAAGTTTTGAATTTTTTTAAAGTAGTAAAACAAAAAACCTATATAAAATTGGGTATCGTCAGAATCGTATGGACCTACAGAATAAAGATAAATGTTCAATTTTACTGAAAAGTGCCCTGTGTAAAATCTGAAGCCCCCAAATTTACAAAATAGCATTTTTTTTTTTGTTAATTTCATCCCACAAATAATTTTGAGGTGCAAAAACGACTAATAAAATGCAAAGTGAAGGAGAAATCTAACAATCAATATTAGGGGAGATCACCCTTTGCTTTTAAAACAACATCAATTCTTCTATGTACAATTAGGCTGGGTTCACATATGTCCTCTTGACGAAGCTGATGCCACAACTGATGACAATGTGCATCAGTTGTCATCAGTTGTGTAGCATCCAGTGTCCATTATTTCTGATTACCAGATGGGGAAATGCTGCAAGCTGCGTTCCCCTGTCCTAAGCCGTCGGCATGTCCAACCATGCAGCATCCAAATTGAGACACCGGATGATTGTGAACTGTCCCATTTACATGAATGGGATCAGTTCTACCATCAGTTTTCATCAGTGCACACCGGATAGAAACACTTCCAGACAAAGGATATATGTAAAGGGAAGAACTCATCAGGGAGGTTGCTACAAACATCTTGGAGAACTAACCATCGATCTTCTGGGGATGTAGGCTTGCCCAGATCCTTCTGTCTCTTAATCCCAGACTGACTCCATAATGTTGAGATGATGGCTCTGTGGGGCCATATCATCACTTCCAACACTCCTGTTCTTTATGCTGAACATAGTTCTGATGACATTGGCTGTATGTGTGGGGCTGTTCTCCTTCTGCAGAATACATTTGGACATAAAACTAATAACAATAAATCTTCATAGAGAGATAATTCATAAAACATCAATAAAAATTCTACAGAGGAAACAAAAATAAAAAAGCAAAAATAAATGGGGTCACAGACCTGGCACAATACATATCAATTCTCACAAATAGAGAAACAGAAACATGGCTGCACATCCACAACTTGTCCAATGAACATATTAATTCAGTAATCACTTGTACTAGTGGCCACACAGCAATAAGACTAAATTAGTGAGGGACTTAGTGTAAAACACACAACACACAGGTGCAGTAAAAAATAATGCAGCAAAAATATATATACTTGCAAACCGGTGGTAGTGTACAGTAGTGGTAGTGCCAAAGTGCAGTAATAATCCTAGATCTCAAATGCAAGAAAGAGCATGTAAGCAAAATAATTACAGGTACATACACAGCGCAGCAGGACTCACCCCAGTACCCCACCAATCCTTTGACACATTCCGCCAGGAAGGCTTAAAGGGGGGTATTCCGACTAAAGACATCTTATCCCTTATCCAAAAGGATAGGGGATAAGCTGTCTGATCGCTGCTGCGCCCCCTCCATTCATGTCCTCCCATAGACATTAATGGATTGGCGTGATGTCTCCAGTCAAGGAAACACAGAGATTTCCAAGACTGGAGCAGCAGCCCAGAATAGAGTGCAGAGAGTACTGCATGGAGATCACAGGGGGTCCCAGCGGCAGGCAATCAGACATCTTAGATGTCTTTGGCCGGAATACCCCTTTAAACCTCCTCCATGCTTCCCTATTGCCGGCAAGGGCATATTATTGTAACACTCTCTAGCACATGTATTCCCAACCAGTATGCTGTGGCACACTGGTGTGCTGCTAGGGCCTGCCAGGTGTCCATGACGGTCTAGTGGGGAAGATGGTGACACGGACGTGCTAGGACCTCTGTGGCATATCACCACCAGGGGCCCTAGCACAACCTAGCTCTGAGGTCTGGGCTTCTAGGAGGCTGGAAACGTCACTTTTTCTGGAGAGAAGCACCCTGTGGCCTCTAGTTGTCTCAGAAAGAAGCTGAAGAAGATGCCAATAACGGGATGGGAACCGAGGTGAGCAGATATTTTTTTCCCCTCCCCCGTCAGAAGAGTAGCCTTTCTTTCAGGGGGGCAAGCTAACTACAGGGGGCCCTATATACCAGGGGAAATAAACTCACAAGGGGATCTTACCTACAGGGGAAAAACTAGCTGCATGGGGGTCTTACATATATGGGGAAAATTACCTACAAGGGGGTGAAATATCAGGGGGAAGACTAATGACAGGTTGCGCCTATCTAAAAGGGGAATACCACAGTAAACAACAAGGGTTTTTATTGCCACTGGCAGGTCAATTTATCCATATATACATACAAGTCTGTCATATATGCAGAAAAAGGAACCAATTTCCAAGTGGCACGGGGAAGTAACAATGGATTTTCTTTAAAAGTAAAAAAAAAAATACTTTAATAATTATACAACCAAAAATGTACCCTATAGTCTTCCACTACCCTGCCTATCTATAGAATCAGTAGGGTCATGTACAAAACTACCATATAAGTGGGAGGGTCCCACATAGAGTGACTTGTGCTGTATAATATTGCAGTGTACCACAACGGTTACCAGAAAGTTAAACAGATTTGTAAATTATTTCTATTTAAAAATCTTAATCCCTCCAGTACTTATCAGCTGCTGTATTATCCACAGGAAGTTCTTTTCTTTTTGAATTTCCTTTCTGCCCGACCACAGTGCTCTGTGCTGACATCTCTGTCCATTTTAGGAATTGTCTGGAGTAGGAGCAAATCCCCATAGAAAACCTATCCTGCTCTGGACAGTTCCTAAAATTGACAGAGGGGTCAGCAGAGAGCACTGTGGTCAGGCAGAAAGGAAAAAAAGAAAAAAAGTAACTTCCTGTGGATCTCAACAGCAGCTGGTAAGTACTGGAAGGATTAAGATTTTTTTTAATAGAAGTAATTTATAAATCTGTTTAACTTTCTGGCACCAGTTGATAAAAAAAAAAAAAAAAAAAAAAGTTTTCCAGTGGAGTACCCCTTTAAGAACCTTGAAACATGACCAACCAGAATCTCATCAAAGGTAAAGGACCATCTGTCAATAGAGGTTTCAGGGTTCTTGTCCCGCATCAGTACATGGAAAGGTACTGGTTAGATGAGAGGCCTTTGGTTTGCTAGTTCCCCTTCTGGAGACCACCAGCTGGGATGGAAAGTCTTACAGGTCAGGCAATGCTTACAAAAATAGAGGTATGCAAATTAGCTATGCTCCAGAAAGAAGAAAGCAGTTAAAGTGACACCGTGCTTAGTACTGTTTAGATACAAACCGCAAGGCACACGGGCAATGCCATCCACTGCTATCTGAAGCTGAATGCCCACTGTTAATGAGCAACTTGAAGGATTATGCTGATGCCAGTTGTTTAACCACCTACATGCTGCAATTAAAAGCAATCATGGTATTTAGGAGGTTATCTGACAGGTACCCGAGCTATAAGACTTTCAATTGGTACTCCTTGCACCCATGGTGGTCGGGATGAGAGATAGACCAATAGAAAATATATATCTCAGCCTGACCACTGCTTCTAGACTAGAGTGGTGGTCTGTAACCTAGACAATGAGCTGTCAACAAGGGTAGAAAATGAGCAAGAATTTCAAAAGATACAAATTTGCCGGATTAATGTATTTGCAAAAATATTTATCTTGACGTGCCCTACAAGTTTAACTGCATTAGTTGAGATGGGAATACCCCTTTAAAGAATCTTTGAAGGGGTACTCCGGTGGAAAACTTTTTTTTTTTTTTTTAATGAGCTGGTGCCAGAAAGTTAAACAGATTTGTAAATGACTTCTATTAAAAAAAAATCTTAATCTTTTTAGTACTTTTTAGCAGCTGTATACTACAGAGCAAATTCTTTTCTTTTTGAATTTCTTTTTTGTCTTGTCCACAGTGCTCTCTGCCGACACCTCTGTCAGTGTCAGGAACTGTCCAGAGCAGCATAGGTTTGCTATGGGGATTTTCTCCTGCTCTGGACAGTTCCTGATACGGGCATCAGGTGTCAGCAGAGAGCACTGTGGACAAGACAAAAAAGAAAGAAAAATAAAAAAGATTTTCCGCTGTAGCAAACAGCTGCTAAAAAGTACTGAAAGGATTAAGATTTTTTAACAGAAGTAATTTACATATCTGTTTAACTTTCTGGCACCAGTTCATTTAAAAAAAAAAAAAAAAAAAGGTTTCCACCAGAGTACCCTTAAAGGGGTACTCTGCCCCTAGACATCTTATCCCCTATCCAAAGGATAGGGGATAAGATGTCAGATCCCTGTGGTCCCGCTGCTGGGGACCCCGGGGATCGCTGCTGCAGCACCCCGCTATCATTACTGCACAGAGCGAGATCGCTCTGCACGTAATGACGGGCAATAACGGGGCCGGAGCATCGTTACGTCACGGCTCCGCCCCTCGTGACGTCACGGCCGGGCCCGTCAATACAAGTCTATGGGAGGGGGCGTGGCGGCCGTCACGCCCCCTGCCATAGACTTGCATAAAGGGGACGGGCTGTGATGTCAGGAAGGGCGGGGCCGTGACGTAACGATGCTCCGGCCCCTGTATCGCCCGTCATTACGCACAGAGCGAACTTGCTCTGCGCAGTAATGATAGCGCGGTGCCGCAGCGGCGATCTGACATCTTATCCCCTATACTTTGAATAGGGGATAAGATGCCAGAGGCGGAGTACCCCTTTAAGCAACATATCTCTGTGAGATGTCAAAAGTTTTTTTTGGAAATGACAGGTACACTTTAAGGCTTGTTAAGAACCAGGCTAGAGAAATGTAGGTCAGTCAACTAAAAAAAACAAAAACATTTTATAATAAAGTATTTATTATAGTTGGTTACATCCGAAATAACACTTTGCACAATTTCATAAAAACCATAATATATACAGTATGTTGTAGTTTATTGTTTGACTGAAATATTGTATCCGTACAAATGAACCGGTCACTTGTACATTAGACAGGCATTGGGACATTTCTTCCAGGAAAATAAGCATTTGTTATACTTATCCCTTTTATACAATAAACTACGAGTATAAAATGTGAGTAAATCATTTAGACCGTCTGAAAAGGCAAATACAGTTAGAAGGTCATGTCCTACTTTTCAAAAATACTGAAAAAAATTAGGGTGAGGGGGGAGGGGATTACAAGATTCATATATATCATTGTGTAACAACAACAAAAAAGACAGCAATATCTAAATGATACATAGATGAAATAGATAAAAAGCATCATATGGTAAATCACATATAAAGAAAAGGTCTTGGAGTAGAGGATTTATTATCACTAGAAAAATACAACAAAAATTACCAAGTTGGATCACATCATTCACAATTTCAGAGTTGAACCAAAAACACTTAACTTGGGACCAATTTTTTTATTTTTTTTTTAGCCAGGAGGGTGCTCCCATCTTCCCTCCTGTCACAATCGCATGTAGGAGAGTTGAAGGGGTACTCCGCCCCTAGACATCTTAGAGCGTCGGAGGCTCGTGACGTCACGGCCATGCCCCCTCAATGCAAGTCTATGGGAGGGGGCGTGACGGCCGTCACGCCCCCTCCCATAGACTTGCATTGAGGGGGCATGGCCGTGACGTCACGAGCGGGCGTGACCGTGACATCGCCCTGCATCGCCAGTCATCTGTCACAAATGGTGCTGCAGCAGAGATCCTCATCTGTGGGACCCCCGCGATCAGACATCTTATGCCCTATCCTTTGGATAGGGGATAAGATGTCTAGGGGCGGAGTACCCCTTTAACACACATGCGTTCAGCCCTTTGTACTAAAAAGTGAATGGAATTATGGAAATGAGGCAGTAACTCTAAGCTTTCAGAAGACAGAACCACCTCTTGGCATGGCCACCTCTTCTAGGCTTAGTATGATCACTGAGTAGCCATCAGGTGGGGTAGGTTGGTGGCCTTGCCTGAATCTCCCAGAAGACCTTGCTGGTTCGAAACTGTAGAGTAATCTTATGTAGCTATGACAGAAGGAAGAACTGAATTATAGAAGTTAGACACCATTGTTAGCGATGTAGATATTTCCCATGTCTTGTGCCACATTTACAAAAAGCTGCAAGTCTCCTATTAAAACCCACAGATGTCAATTCCAACTAAAGTACCTAAAGTAGTTAAAGGAGTTATCCAGTAAAAAACTTTTTTGTATATATCTCAACTGGCTCCAGAAAGTTAAACAGATTTGTAAATTACTTCTATTAAAAAATCTTAATCCTTCCAGTAATTATCAGCTGCTGAAGTTGAGTTGTTCTTTTCTGTCTAAGTGCTCTCTGATGACACCTGTCTCGGGAACTGTCCAGAGTAGGAGCAAATCCCCATAGCAAACCTCTTCTACTCTGTGCAGTTCCCAAGACCAAGCAGAGATGTCAGCAGAGAGCACTGTTGCCAGACAGAAAAGAACAACTCAACTTCAGCAGCTGATAATTATTGGAAGGATTAAGATTTTTTTTATAGAAGTAATTTACAAATCTGTTTAACTTTCTGGAGCCAGTTGATATAAATAAAGTTTTTTCCTGAAATACCCCTTTAAGTAACTGTAGGACAGTCTATTCAACAGCATATAGCAGAACTGACCACGTCTAATACAGCGGGGGAGCACTTTGCCATGTAAAGGAATTAGTTGTGGAGATTAACAAGTTTACTGAGCTCTATAATATATATCTCCCCTAGAGGACATGTACGTCACTGTGCCCTGGGACTCATCCATGTACATGTGTTGCGCGGTTATGTGATCATGGTGATCAGAACCAGCTGGCTACTGTTATCAATAGCCGGGATCTCATGGATTATGGCGGAATACCGATCACGGCATCTGAAGAATTGCACACACACACTGGACCACCCATGCTGCAATCGCGGGGGTCCGATTGTTAAGGTGGCCGGCAGAGCTCCACTCACCTGCCCCACCCCAAATAAAAAATAAAAAAATTTCCCTCTTTTCCCATTTTACAAAACAAAATGTAAAAAAAAAAAAAAAAAAAAAATCAACATATTTGGTATCACCGCGTGCATAAATGTCCGAACTATTACAATTAATTGCTAAAGGGGTACTCTGCTGCTCAGTGTTTGGAACAAACTGTTCCGAACGCTGGAGCCGGTGCTCGTGACATCATAGCCCCGCCCCCTCATGAAGTCACTTCCCGCCCTATCAATGCAAGTCTATGGGAGGAGGCATGACAACTGTCACGCCTCCTCCCATAGACTTGCATTGATAGGGCGGGGCGCGACGTCATGAGGGGGCGGGGCTATGGCATCACAAGCTCCTGGTGCCAAATGCTGAGCAGCGGAGTACCGTTTTAATGGTCCCGTACGGTAGAAAAAAAATTTAATAAAAAGTGATCACAAAGTCACATATACGCATAAGTGGTACCAATAAAAACTATAGATCACAGCGCAATATACGGAAAAATAAGAAAGTTATAGGGGATTAGAATAGGGCAATTTTAAACAGACTAATTTTGTTAAAAAAAAATTTTGATAGTACAATAATAGAAAAGCAAGTAAACATGGCTATCATTATAATCGTATTGACCCATAGAACATAGAGAACATGTCACTTTTATCTTAAAATGTACAGCATAAAAACTAACCCACCCCAAAAGTTGAAAAATAGCGGTTTTCTTTTACATTTTTCTACACATTTCATGGTAAAATGAAAGATGTCATTACAAAGTACAATTATTCGCGCAACAATTAAGCCCTCATTTAGGTCCGATGATAAAATAAAAAGTTATGCCTCTAAGAAGGCGAGGAGGAAAAAACAAAAATGCTAAAATTTTATTCTCTGTGTTGTTAAGGTCAAAATGGGCTTTGTCCTAAGGGGATATTAATGTCACAGCTAGAATAGAGACTCATCAGGTAACGTTTTTCCAGTATTTCATTGACCAATTTTGGTGAGCTTGTGTAAATTGTAGCCTCAGAATCCTGTTCTTAGCTGACAGAAATGAGACCTGGGGTGAACTTCTGCTGCTGTAGCCCATCTGCTTCAAGGTTCAACACGTTGTATGTTTAGAGATGTATTCTCCATACTTTGGTTGTAACAAGTGGTAGTGTGTGTGTTACAGTTGCCTTTCAATCATCTCAAAGCAGTCTACCCATTCTTCTCTGAGAAAATAGAGAATGGTTATGCATGAAAATGCCAGATCAGCAGTTTCTGAAATACTCAGATCAGCCCGTCTGGCACCATGCCATGTTGAATGTTACTTAAATGACATTTCTTCCCCGTTTTAAAGCTTAGTTTGAACTTCAGCAAGGTGTTTTGACCACATCTGCATACCTAAATTCTGAGTTGCTGCCATATTATAGGCTGGTTAGCTATTTGTGTTAAGAAGCAATAAAGAAGTGGCCAGTGGGTGAAAAGAGTGTGTTACAGAGAAGCCAACGTATTGAAATAGAAATGACAGACACTATGACAGCATTCAAATAAGGGCAGGATGCTGATCTCATGACAAACAGTAAGGATCTTAAAGTGCACCTGTCGCCAACAAAAACTTTTGATATAATGTAGATAATACCATTATATGTATATTTGTAATACATTGATTAAAAAAATGTGTATATGTTTGGGTGAAAAAATGCTGTCTCTGCAACTATTGTCTGTGTGTCTATGAGGAGTCCAAAAACAGGAAGTGAGGGCGGGACAAGCAGGGTTCTGTGCAGACTCCTTGCTTGTCAATCATCCTGCTGTGTGAGCCGGGGGCGTGTCATGGAGCCTTATTGCACAGAGCCCTGCTTGTCCTCAGTGTACAGAGCCCTGCTTGTCCTCAGTGTACAGAGCCCTGCTTGTCCTCACTGCACAGAGCCCTGCTTGTCCTCACTGCACAGAGCCCCGCTTGTCCTCACTGCACAGAGCCCCGCTTGTCCTCACTGCACAGAGCCCCGCTTGTCCTCACTGCACAGAGCCCCGCTTGTCCTCACTGCACAGAGCCCCGCTTGTCCTCAGTGCACAGAGCCCCGCTTGTCCTCAGTGCACAGAGCCCCGCTTGTCCTCAGTGCACAGAGCCCCGCTTGTCCTCAGTGCACAGAGCCCCGCTTGTCCTCACTGCACAGAGCCCCGCTTGTCCTCACTGCACAGAGCCCTGCTTGTCCTCAGTGCACAGAGCCCCGCTTGTCCTCAGTGCACAGAGCCCTGCTTGTCCTCAGTGCACAGAGCCCCGCTTGTTCTCAGTGCACAGAGCCCCGCTTGTCCTCAGTGCACAGAGCCCCGCTTGTCCTCAGTGCACAGAGCCCGCCTGTCCTCAGTGTACAGAGCCCGCCTGTCCTCAGTGTACAGAGCCCTACTTGTCCTCAGTGTACAGAGCCCTACTTGTCCTCAGTGTACAGAGCCCTGCTTGTCCTCAGTGCACAGAGCCCTGCTTGTCCTCAGTGCACAGAGCCCTGCTTGTCCTCAGTGCACAGAGCCCTGCTTGTCCTCAGTGCACAGAGCCCTGCTTGTCCTCAGTGCACAGAGCCCTGCTTGTCCTCAGTGCACAGAGCCCTGCTTGTCCTCAGTGCACAGAGCCCTGCTTGTCCTCAGTGTACAGAGCCCTGCTTGTCTTGAGTGCACAGAGCCCTGCTTGTCCTGAGTGCACAGAGCCCTGCTTGTCCTGAGTGCACAGAGCCCTGCTTGTCCTGAGTGCACAGAGCCCTGCGTATCTGCCTACACTTCCTGTATTTGGACTCCTCATAGAGACATACAAACAATACCTGTAGGGACAAAAATATGCAAATTTTTTAACCAATGTATATTACAAATATACATATAATGGTATTATTTACATTGTATAAAAAGTTTTTGTTGACAACAATTACACTTTAACAGATCTAAAAATGAATGATGTATAACTGAACTGAGAAAAGCTGGGTATAAGTCTTTGTTCAATCTAATACAAAAGATAGAGTTAATGAATATAACTCCAGATTTATAGCGGACCTGTCAGAGGCTAAACAGGGGTAAATATGCACGTGGCTAGACAGGGCTTTATGGCAAGATTCCAGGTATAGAAAAAAAAAAAAAAAACATTTTTTTTTTTATAACTGGTGCCAGAAAGTATTTGTAAATTACTTCTATTAAAAAGTCTTAATCTTTCCAGTACTTATTAGCGTCTGTATACAATAGAGAAAATGCTTTCCTTTTTGGATTTCTTTTCTGTCACGACCACCATGCTCTCTGTTGACACCTCTGTCCATTTTAGGGACTGTCCAGAGCAGCATAGGTTTGCTATGGGGATTTTCTTCCACTCTGGACAGTTCCTGACATGGACAGAGGTGTCAGCAGAGAGCACTGTGGTCATGACAGAAAAGAAATTCAAAAAGAATAGAACTTCCTGTGGAGCATACAACTGTTAATAAGTACTGGAAGGATTAAGATTTTTTAATAAAAGTAATTTTACAAATCTGTTTAACTTTCTGGCATCAGTTGATTTAAAAAGGGGTACTCCGGTGAAAACCTTTTTCTTTTAAATCAACTGGTGGCAGAAAGTTAAATATATTTGTAAATTACTTCTATTAAAAAATCTTAATCCTTCCTGTACTTATTAGCTGCTGAATACTACAGAGGAAATTCTTTTCTTTTTGGAATGCTCTCTGATGACATCACGAGCACAGTTCTCTCTGCTGACGTTATGATAAGAATAATAACGCTTTATTTATTGTTGTCCTTAGTGGGATTTGAACCCAAGTCCCCAGCACTGCAAGGCAGTAGTGCTAACCACTGAGCCACCATGCTGCCCTTAGCATACATCTGCTATGCATGGTTGCTAAAATGGACAGAGATGTCAGCAGAGAGCACTGTGCTCGTGATGTCATCAGTGTTCCAAAAAGAAAGGAATTTCCTCTGTAGCATTCAACAGCTAATAAGTACTGGAAGGATTAAGATTTTTTAATAGAAGTAATTTACAAATATGTTTAACTTTCTGGCACCAGTTGATTTCAAAGAAAAAAGGTTTTCACCGGAGTACCCCTTTAAGTACCCAGGGGACGTTTTCAGCATGGGAAGAGCTCAGCCATCTTCTCTTCTTCTCCGCTTCTGTACCTGCTGACAATCAACAGTGTAGAGCATTGTTTCCCAACCAGGGTGCCTCCAGCTGTTGCAAAACTACAACCCCCAGCATGCCCGGACAGCCGTTGGCTGTCCGGACATGCTGGGAGTTGTAGTTTTGCAACAGCTGGAGGCTCCCTGGTTGAGAAACACTGGTGTAGAGCTATGCAAGGGGACACAGAGGTGGTAAATAAGAGATTAGCTGGCTAACGCAGGGCTCCTGCCATGCTGTGGAACACCCCCTTGGCACTTCAGCCTCATTTACATATTAAGAAAAAGGCTTTTATCTCTGCACTGGAAAAAAATGTTTGCTAAAGACTAAATGTACTGGTGCTACTGAGATTATAGGAAGAAAAAAAATCATCCCTGTTTATATGTCCATGTACTGAACACCATACATTGTTTGTTACACTTCAGTGTGTGTCTGCTCCACAAACTCTAGGACCAGATGTCCCCATTCAGGTGGTAAGAGTTCCCCAGTATCCTTACCAACAGGCTGAACTGCGAACTCTAGCCTGCCGGGAGCTGGTGGGCATGGATTGGGTACAGCTAGATCAACCACGCGATAAATGCAAGCATGTGCCAACCCAAGGAGATGAGGCTGAGACTCTGGAGCTTGATGGCACGTAACACCGCGGCAGTATAGGCGAAAGTGACGAATATTGTCCATAGGATGGCTCCAGTGAAGGGTTAAGCTGACAAACAACTGATCGCTTTGTTGGTCTCTTCTCCAATGTATGTGAGATAAAGTGAGGTCAGAAGGCTGGGCAGGGTGTTGGAGAGGTAGGGAAGCATCTAGAATCTACAACAGAATTCAGGAATCACAGTGTAAGAGGATTTGCCACCATGAACATGAAACTTTTAAATACATCAAGGGAATCAACACGGTAAAGGAGGAGAGGAGATTTAAAAGAAGAAAAACTACCACAAGAGGACATAGTTTTATATTAGAGGGGCAAAGGTTCCTGCAGTAATATCAGGAAGTATTACTTTACTGAGAGAGTAGTGGATGCATGGAATAGCCTTCCTGCAGAAGTGGTCGCTGCAAATACAGTGAAGGAGTTTAAACATGAATGAGATAGGTAAAAGGCTATCCTTTATATAAGATACGGATAGGTATAAGGCTATCCTTCATATAAGATAGGGATAGGCATAAGGCTATCCTTCATATAAGATAGGGATAGGTATAAGGCTGTCCTTCATATGGGATAGGGATAGGCATAAGGCTATCCTTCATATAAGATAGAGATAGGCATAAGGCTATCCTTCATATAAGATAGAGATAGGTATAAGGCTATCCTTCATATAAGATAGAGATAGGCATAAGGCTATCCTTCATATAAGATAGGGATAGGCATAAGGCTATCCTTCATATAAGATAGAGATAGGCATAAGGCTATCCTTCATATAAGATAGGGATAGGTAAAAGGCTATCCTTCATATAAGATAGAGATAGGTATAAGGCTATCCTTCATATAAGATAGGGATAGGCATAAGGCTATCCTTCATATAAGATAGGGATAGGTATAAGGCTATCCTTCATATAAGACAGGGATAGGTATAAGGCTAGCCTTCATATAAGATAGAGATAGGTATAAGGCTATCCTTCATATAAGATAGGGATAGGCATAAGGCTATCCTTCATATAAGATAGGGATAGGTATAAGGCTATCCTTCATATAAGATAGGGATAGGTATAAGGCTATCCTTCATATAAGATAGGGATAGGTATAAGGCTATCCTTCATATAAGATAGGGATAGGTATAAGGCTATCCTTCATATAAGACAGGGATAGGTATAAGGCTAGCCTTCATATAAGATAGAGATAGGTATAAGGCTATCCTTCATATAAGATAGGGATAGGCATAAGGCTATCCTTCATATAAGATAGGGATAGGTATAAGGCTATCCTTCATATAAGATAGGGATAGGTATAAGGCTATCCTTCATATAAGATAGGGATAGGTATAAGGCTATCCTTCATATAAGATAGGGATAGGTATAAGGCTATCCTTCATATAAGATAGAGATAGACATAAGGCTATCCTTCATATAAGATAGGGATAGGTATAAGGCTATCCTTTATATAAGATAGAGATAGGTATAAGGCTATCCTTCATATAAGATAGGGCCAGGAACTATTGATAGGATTCAGATTATTGGCCAGACTGGATGGGCTAAATGGTTCTTATCTGCCGACACATTCTATGTTTCTATGAACACTTATACCCATCCCATGAACTCTGGATCCCCTCAATATCAACATTGCCCATATCTAACCACTGCTTCATTCAATTTTATTGAAAGTGCCAAAGATAGCCCATATTTTGCACACTCAAAAGACTTTTCAACATACGCAAGACCTGTGGCCTGGAAGCGCTTTACTTGAGGAGAAGTTACAAGGAGACAGATAAAACTAATTCATAGCTCCCTGAATTTAAAGGGGTACTCTGCCCCTAGACAGGAGCGGAGATAGTTGATAAGATGTCTGATCGCGGGGGTCCCCTGCCACTCCTGCGCATCACCCCGGCATTCTGCACTTTGTTCTGAAGACTGGGTTCGGCGCCCGTGGTTGTGACGTCATGCCCCTCCATGCATGTCGCCTCCTGCCATAGACCTAAATGGAGGGGGAGTGATGTGACATCAGGAGGGGGCGTGGCATGATGTCACGACCACGGCCCCGAACCCAGCATGCCTCCTTCCTTTCTCAGGACCCCAATCACAGTTCGGATGAAACGGTTAGTTGGGCAAAGGGATTTTCCAAAATGTACCTTGATTTTTGAAAATCCCTCTACAAAAAAACAAGGCATAATGCCTTGAGAAAATGATTTAGGTTTACATACCCTTATTTCTCCAATTCGGCAGACAAAGCTCTCGTCATCTTCATTTTGCCTTGTTTTCGAAAAATGTACCGATAAACTGGTCAGCAAACATCCACTAAGCTGCACCTCATAATACCTAAAATAAAATGGAGACATCAGTGACAATGTCGTAATACTTCACAGATAATACAGCCATAAGGAGGACTGTATTACTGCTAATGGTTTGCAAAGTACATATTATTGCTAGAGGAAACGTATTAAACATATCTTTCAAATAGCAGGGAACCATTTACAAAATCAGCAGAACCTTTTTATTTTCAGGTCACATTAGTCTTGGCTGTTCACTTGGAAAACAAGCTTCATATGGCGGTACAATACTTCCACTCACTGACAAAGATAGAAATGTCAAATTGCTGGAAAACTTGGCGTGCAGTTATCTCAGGAACACATGTAAATGATTACAGATGTGTTGTCTCATTATACACTGGAGGGCATAACACCGCTTCCCCCACCACCCTATGAATAGGCTCCCAGAGGCTACTTTCAGGTAGTGTGCCTCTTGGTGAAAAATTGTTGACACCAAGACATGCCTCTAAGACACACTAAGACATCTTATCGAGCAGACAGACTTTGAGAAGGAGCACATTATTGGACTAAGAGAAGCAGAATAGTTATGTTAACAATTGGTTACCAAATGGAACACACAAATATGGAGAACAGGCTCTGGATAACATGCTGTACTATTCCTACAAGTGAACCTGAATTGGCAATTTTTACTAAATATTAAACAAGATCGCAGAATTACAGGAATTTCCCATGTTACCATTCCAAAAAAGCATATTCCAAATTTTTTTTATTTTTTTTTTATGTTCCTACCTATTGGTCATCTCTCCCTAACCCCCTCCCTGCCTTTAAATGTTTTTTTCCTACCTTCTAAAGCCTTTTTTCCTGCCTCTCACGCTGCTCACTCTGGCTGAGCAGGAAGCAGACTTCCCCAGCAGGCGTGACATCACTGAAGCCTGCTGGGGGCCGGCTTCCGCCCTTATCTATGCAGCGCTCCTGTTGGGGGCGTGCATAGATGAGCGGCCAATAGCACGGCAGGCTGCTCCGGGGTCTCCTCCTACCTGTTTCTCACTGCATGTACTATCCAGGGAGGAGGAGTATCGGAGCTTCGCTAGACCTGCCGTGCAAGATTTCACCGCCGAGACCGATAAAATAAAATAAAATAATGGCAGTGAAATAAAACCTCAGATCCCTACAGGACATGTACAGTCCTGGAACATCAGCAAAGCACCGAGAATCAGTGCGCGCGCTGCCTGCCACCAGACTGTACATGCCGGGCATACATACCCCGGCATTCACAGCGCTCGCTCCTGCCTGTCTGATTGACAGGCAGGGAGCAAGCGTTGGCTGACAGAATTCGGACCGACGCCCGGACAGTCTGAATTCAGCGGTGACATCAGCCTCGCTGCAGCCGGCCACTAGGAGGGAGACCCCTAGTGGCCGGCTTTTCAAGGGTAAAGACAGGGTTTAGACACGGAAAAAAAATGTAAGTATATTAGGAATATGTTGTACTACATTACTAGTACAACATATAATGAAATAAAGATGATGACAGCGCCCATTTAAGTTTACCTTTTTAACCATGCAGATGTTTTATCCTGTTTAGGATTTGCAAGCAACAAGGGAGGTTCTGAAAGAGGTTCCAGAGTATGTGTCTGACTTGGTGCCTCTGTTGGGTAGAGGAGAAAAATGGTAACAAAAAACTAAACAAAACATAGCTATACATCAATCTAGGGGTTTAATCAGATCATGCAACACAAACAAGTAAAAAAAAAGTTTTCATGCTTTGAACCCCCTTTTTCAGAGGCGCAGCTGCCCTCAGCTATAACCCCCTATGGGTAAAAGAGAAAGAATATGCCCTGCCGCTTCTGTATTTCCTGTTCACTAGAATGAAGGGTGACCATGAGTGTGAGTACACTTTCTTTTGTAAGGACTTCTAGCCCCTAATTTCGGGAAACTAACAGCTGGTTCACCGCACTAAAACCAATACACAGGGTTATAGTGCGATTTAAAGGAGTACTCCGCTGCTCAGCGTTTAAAATAAACTGTTCCGAACGCTGGAGCCAGGAGCTTGTGATGTCATAGCCCCGCCCCCTCACGAATTCACACCCCGTCCCCTCAATACAAGTCTATAGGAGGGGGTGTGACGGCTGTCACGCTCCCTCCCACAGACTTGCATTGAGGGGACGGAGCATGACATCATCAGGGGGCAGGGCTATGACGTTACAAGCTCCCGACGCTGTTTGTTCCAAACGCTGAGCAGTGGAGTACCCTTTTAACCAGATAAAAACAATGTACAACTTCCCCAGATTCGTGGTCCAGTTTCGGAGACACGTGCTATACAAGTCCCTGTTGCTAAGATGTTAAAGGGGTTATCCAGGAAAAAAAAATTTTTATATATATATATCAAGTGGCTCCAGAAAGTTAAACAGATTTGTAAATTACTTCTATTAAAAAATCTTAATCCTTTCAGTACTTATGAGCTTCTGAAGTTAAGGTTGTTCTTTTCTGTCTAAGTCCTCTCTGTTGACACCTGTCTCAGTTTAGAAGCAAATCCCCATAACAAACCTCTTCTTAACTGGGCGGCTCCCGAGACAGGTGTCATCAGAGAGCACTTAGACAGAAAATAACAACCTTAACTTCAGAAGCTCATCAGTACTGAAAGGATTAAGATTTTTTAATAGAAGTAATTTACAAATCTAAAGTAGAAGCAGAGAGGTATAAGTCCGGCACCGCTATGCAGGTGGATGTAATGCACTGTTATATGGCATGGTGTCCGCTTATGCAGGAATGTATGGAGACCAATGGAGGTGTGCTAAGTCGGGGTGCTGGTCAGAGAGGCACATGTCGCTTGTAGAATCAGAATAATGCAGAAAAAAACGCACTCACCCGTACTTCGTGCACCGATCTCTTTATTCTGTGGAACAAGTAACAAAGAACACAGGGAACAGGCAGTCGGCAGGAACGCCAGGGAATACGAGGTGTTCCCTGGCGTTCCTGCCGACTGCCTGTTCCCTGTGTTCTTTGTTACTTGTTCCACAGAATAAAGAGATCGGTGCACGAAGTACGGGTGAGTGCGTTTTTTTCTGCATTATTCTAATTTACAAATCTGTTTAACTTGCTGGAGCCAGTTGATATATATAAAAAAGTTTTTTCCTGGAATACCCCTTTAACACCCTTTGTGCAATGGAGTTGGGAGTCGGTGTTTTTAGCTTCCCTGCCTCTGTCCTCTCCGCAGGCATATCAGAGCAGAGAGAACAGAGGCAGGGAAGCTCAGAACAATAATATATTAGCAACAAAGGCTAATATAGCATGTATCTCCGGAACTGGACCAGGTGAGTATACATCATTGTTATCCGTGCACCCGCACTATGGCCCGGATTCATCAAACTTTGTGACAGAAAAAAGTAGAGGATTTTCCCACAGCAACCAATCACAGCTCAGCTTTCACTTTACCAGAGCTTGTGAGCTGAGCTGTGATTGGTTGATGTGGGAAAATCACTAAATTTTTTCTCTCACACAGTTTGATGAATCTGGGCCTATAACTCTGTGTATTGGGTTTAGTGCAGGTGAACCAGCTGGCAGTTTCCCTTTAAACCTAACTGGTGTGGGTAAAATGGGCATGTGTATATAGAGTCACAATGTTTTTGTTTAGAACTCCAAGATGGACACAGTAAAGTGGACTGCTATATAGGAGGACACTGGAATGGATGGGACAGAAGTTCCCAATAACCCTGCCTTGCTGTGGCCCTCTTCTGTGCAATCATGTTCAACCCCTTAAGGACGCAGGGTTTTTCCGTTTTTGCACTTTCGTTTTTCCTCCTTACCTTTTAAAAATCATAACTCTTTCAACTTTGCACCTAAAAATCCATATGAGGGCTTATTTTTTGCACCACCAATTCTACTTTGCAGTGACATCAGTCATTTTACCCAAAAATCTACGGCAAATTGGGAAAAAAAATAATTGTGCGACGAAATTGAAAAAAAAAAGCGCCATTTTGTAACTTTTGGGGGCTTCCGTTTCTACGCAGTACATTTTTTGGTAATAATGACACCTTATTATTCTGTAGGTCCATATGATTAGAATGATACCCTACTTATATAGGTTTGATTTTGTCGTACTTCTGGAAAAAATCATAACTACATTTATAAATTTATAAGTTTAAAATTGTCCTCTTCTGACCCCTATAACTTAATTTTTTCGTGTATGGGGCGGTATTTTTTGCATCATAATCTGAAGTTTTTATCGGTACCATTTTTGGATTGATCGGACTTTTTGATCGCTTTTTATTCATTTTTTCATATCAAAAGTGACCAAAAATACGCTATTTTGGACTTTTGAATTTTTTTGCATGTACGCCTTTGACCGTGCGGTTTAATTAATGATATTTTTTTTTTATAGTTCGGACATTTATGCATGCAGCGATACCACATATGTTTATATTTATTTTTATTTACATTTTTTTTTTATCGGAAAAGGGGGGTGATTTGGACTTTTATTAGGGAAAGGGTTTAATCACATTTATTAACTTTTTTTTTTACACTTTTTTTTTTTGCAATGTTATAGCTCCCATAGGGGGCTATAACACTGCACACACTGATTGCCAGCATTGTTCAATGCAAAGCCATAGCTTTGCATTGATCAGTGTTATCGGCGGTCGATTGCTCAAGCCTGAATCTCAGGCTTGGTGCCATCAATCGCCGATTGGACGCGCCGGAGGAAGGTGAGTGACCCTCCACTCGCGTCCTACCTGATCGGGACACCGCATTTTTCACTGCGGCGGTCCCGATCAGCCCCACTTAGCAGCCTGGAAGGTTTTACTTTTGTTTTAGACGCGGCGTTCAACTGTATTTCTCTTCTGTCACGACCACAGTGCTCTCTGCTGTCCATTTTAGGAACTGTCCGGACAAGGACAAAAATCCCCATAGCTCTGGACAGCTACTAAAATGGACAGCAGAGGTCAGCAGAGAGCACCGTGGTCGTGACATAAGAGAAATCCAAAAAGAAAAACATTTCCTCTGTAGTATACAGCCCCTAAAAAGTACTGAAAGGATTAAAATAATAGAAGTAATTTACTAATCTGTTTAACTTTCTGGCACCAGTTGATTAAAAAAAAAATAATAAGTTTTCCACAGGAGTACCCCTTTAACCCCAGATCTGCTATGTACAAAAGCCTATCTTACTGTCAATTTTATGTTACAAGTTGTCCGACAAAAAGCAAACCCATACAAGGTTCAATCATAAAAACAAAAATGTTTTGGACCTTTGAATGTAGCAACACAAATTCATTTCAGAAAAAAGGTGGTGTTTTTAAAGTGTACAAGTAGAAAAAAACAAACAATAAAAAATACAGCTATAAGAAATAGTTAGGGTTTTGGGAGATGGGGAAAAAAATACTGTTATTCAAATATCAAGCTATTGCAAGTCTGGACATTTAAAGGTTAAAGGAGTTGTCCAGGAATAGAAAACCAGAGCTAATTTCTTGTAAACACAGCAGCATCCTTGTCGTCAGGTTGTGTGTGGTATTGCATCTTGTCTCCACTCACTTCAATGGAATGGAGCTGCAATACCACACACAAACTGAGGACAGGGGGGGGGGCGCTGTGTTTGGAAGAAATTACCTTTGGTTTTCTATTCCTGGACAACTCTTCAGGAAATGGATATCCATCTGGGAGAAGATCCTTTTTGTTAAAGGTCCCTTTACATTAGGCTTAACTGTAAGTGTTCAATTCTCCATAGGGTACCATATAGGAAGCAAAGCATTTCACAGTTTTCGAGTAACTATGAGCAGTTTTCTTTGGATGGATGCAAGTATGGATGTACCAGGTCCTCCAAAGCAACAGACACCCTTTAGTGCCTCTCCACCTAAAATGTGTATCCCCCACTATCTGATCCACATCACACATAACCTTTTTCTTCTGCTGTATTTGATTTGTTACACATGTTCTGTTGTGTAGTATTGCACAGTACTGTGGTTAGTAAATACACATCATTACTGAATAGGCCTCTGGACTATGCTGCAGTAAGTACATGACATGGGTATAAGCAGCTCTCATGACCAGTGGGGTTTTCAGCACCAAGACCCTCAGCAATGAAGAGCATTGACATTTCTCTATAATGTGTCACATGTTTTTTCTCAATGACAATTACACTTTAAAGGGGTACTGCGGGGGAAAACACATTTTTTTAAATCAACTGGGGCCAGAAAGTTAAACAGATTTGTAAATTACTTCCATTTAAAAATCTTAAAGGGGTTGTGCGCTGCCCTGCCTTTCGGAGCTCTGCTCGCAGCATTCGGAAGTTCATTACTCCGAACGCTGTGTGCGGGCTTCCGTGTTCACGCCCGGCCCCTCGTGACGTCACGCCCGCCCCCTCAACGAAAGTCTATGGGAAGGGGGCACGATCGCTGTCACGCCCCCTTCCCATAGACTTTCATTGAGGGGGCGGGCGTGACGTCACGAGGGGCCGGGCGTGAACACGGAAGCCCGCACACAGCGTTCGGAGTAATGAACTTCCGGACGCTGCGAGCGGAGCTCCGAAATGCAGGGCAGCGCACAACCCCTTTAATCCTTCCAGTACTTATCAGCTGCTGTATCCTCCACAGGAAGTTCTTTTCTTTTTGAACTTCCTTTCTGTCTGACCACAGTGCTCCTCTGTCCATGTCAGGAATTGTCCAGAGCAGGAGAAGTGTGCTCTGGGGATTTGCCTCTACTCTGGACAGCACTGTGGTCAGACAGAAAATAAATGTAAAAAGAAAAGAACTTCCCGTGGAGCATATAGCAGCTAATAAGTACTGGAAGGATTAAGATTTTTAAATAGAAGTAATTTACAAATCTGTTTAACTTTCTGGCACCAGTTGATTTAAAAAAAATTGTTTTCCACCGGAGTACCCTTTTAAGCTTCATAGAAAGCACATGTCTTACCAGGTATTTCGGCGACACTCTCCACAGCACAAAAAGGAGCATCCTGTGTGGAGAGCTCCAGTGACACTGACACATTGGGTGCATCCTCCAACTTGTACACAATAGACAGCATGAGTTTCTCTGGAGCTCGAACATGTAGAGAGAACAGCCTAGCCACCCATACATTCAATGTGTAAGGAAGGTTAAAAAAAAATAAAAAAAAAACATTATACAAGTGAAATCAGAAACAGTTTTAAGTGTCACTGTCATCTGAAAAAAAAAAAAATTGAAGTCTCGAAATTTTTGATCTGTCGGGATCAGATGGATTCTATAATAAGTCTATGGAGCCTGTCACCTACACGAGACAGCCATCCACTGCTCCCAGCTCGTTCTAATGATCACTAGGTCTGAACACCCAGACCCCCACTGATCAAAAATTCTAACATGACAAAAGTTTACTTAAAATGACAGGGACAATAACTATTCAATGAAAACTAGAATTTATTTCATACAATGTAACATAGTAAAAAAAAAAAAAAAAACACTACAATAAACACCAATAGATATAAACAATTCCTGAAAAACACCAATAAAAGTCAGAATTCCTTATGTGCATAAACTATTTTGAATGAAATATTTCAGAAAAATATAAATGAAAACCTTACTTTAAAAGGGGCACTCCAGTGGGAAAACTTTTTTATTTTATTTTTTTTTATGAACTGGTGCCAGAAAGTTAAACAGATTTGTAAATGACTTCTATTAAAAAATCTTAATCCATTCAGTACTTTTTAGCAGCTGTATGCTACAGAGGAAATTCTTTCCTTTTTGGATTTCTTTTTTGCCTTGTCCACAGTGCTCTCTGCTAACCATTTTAGGAACTGTCCAGAGCAGCATAGGTTTGCAATGGGGATTTTCTCCTGCTCTGGACAGTTCCTGATATGGGCATCAGGTGTCAGCAGAGAGCACTGTGTAAAGCATACAGCTGCTAAAAAGTACTGGAAGGATTAAGATTTTTTAATAGAAGTAATTTACAAATCTGTTTAACTTTCTGGCACCAGTTGATTTAATAAAAAAAAAATATTTTTACACCAGAGTACCCCTTTAACCTCTTAACCCCTTAAGGACTCAGGGTTTTTCAGTTTTTGCACTTTTGTTTTTTCCTCCTTTTAAAAATCCCCCCTTTTAAAAATCATAACCCTTTCAATTTTCCACCTAAAAATCCATATGATGGCTTATTTTTTACGTCACCAATTCTACTTCGCAGTGACATCAGTCATTTTACCCAAACATTCACAGCGAAACGGAAAAAAAAACCATTGTGCGACAAAATGGAAGAACAAAAAAACGCCACTTCGTAACTTTTTTGGGGGCTTCCGTTTCTACGCAGTGCATATTTCGGTAAAAATGACACCTTATTATTCTGTAGGTCCATACGGTTAAAAGGATACCCTACTTATATAATGTACAAAAAAGAAAGTTGCAACAGTTGTGTCCCCCCACATTTTGATCAAAAAGTGCGCCAAGAGCCTCCATTTTTTGACCAAGAGTTCTGTTGCAACTTTCTTTTCTGTACATTTTGTATTTGCCACAGCAGCGGGCACCTGTGTATTAGGTTGTTGTGCTGGCTATTTTTCCTTTTGTTTTTACCCTACTTATATAGGTTTGATTTTGTCGTACTTCTGGAAAAAATCATAACTACATGCAGGAAAATGTATACGTTTAAAATTGTCATCTTCTAACCCCTATAACTTTTTTATTTTTCCATGTACAGGGCGGTATGAGGGCTCATTTTTTGCGCCGTGATCTGAAGTTTTTATCGGTTCGATTTTTGTTTTGATCGGACTTTTTGATCACTTTTTATTCATTTTTTAATGGTATAAAAAGTCACCAAAATACTCTTTTTTGGACTTTGGATTTTTTTTTGCGTGTACGCCATTGACCGTGCAATTTAATTAACAATATATTTTTATAGTTCGGACATTTACGCACGTGGCGATACCACATATGTTTATTTACACTGTTTTATTTTTTTTTATGGGAAAAGGGGGGTGATTCAAACTTTTATTAGGGAAGGGGTTAAATGACCGCGCGCCGGGCAGAGATCGGAACGGCATTCCTGCTGAAATCCTTCAGCAGGCATGCCGTGCAAATGCCAAGGGGGTTTCCGGGACCCCCCCCCCATGTCGGCGATTGCAGAAAATCGCATGTCAATTCAGACATGCGATTTTCTCCTATTCCGGGCTGATCGGGTCTCTGGTGACCCGATCACCCAGAAAATTGTGATGATCTGACCTGTCAGTGACAGCCCAGATCATCCTGAAGGGTAGGAGTGAAGTCGCAATGCTGCGATTTCCTCCTATCCCCTGCCATTGGTCAGAATTGATTCTAACCAATGGCAGAGCAGGACAGTGGGTTTCCGTGGCAACCCCCCATTCTGCCCACCCCTGGATGTCGAGGGGATCGTGGGAAGAAGATGGAGGTCGGTACCTGCAGGAGAAGATGCCTGGAGACCCCAATCGTTGCTGAAGACTGCTGGATCCTGGGTCAGGTAGGGAAACTACTGTGGGGGAGGGGGGAATTGAAAGTGAAAGTAAAGTGATCTTTACTGTGGCAACCACTAGGAAGGCCAAACTGCAACCCCCAGCATGCCCAGACAGCCAAAGGCTGCCTGGGCATGCTGGGAGTTGTAGTTTTGCAACATCTGTAGGGTCACAGTTTGGAGACCACTGTTACAGTGGTGCCCAAACAGTAGCCCTCCAGATGTTGCCAAACTACAACTCTCAGCATGCCTAGACTGCCCAGGCATGCTGGGAGTTGTAGTTCTGTAACATCTGTCCCTTCAGATTTAGCAATTTTCATTAAATTTTTGAAAATTGCTGCTCTACTTTGAAGCCCTCTAATTTTTTCAAAAAGCAGAAATATGTCCATTTTATGATGCCAACATAAAGTGGACATATTGTATTTGTGATTAAAAATAAAAAAATATTGGGAATATCCATTTTCCTTACAAGTAGAGAGCTTCAAAGTTAGAAAAATGCAAAATTTTTAAAAATTTCATGACATTTTGGGATTTTTTCTCCAAAAAAGGATGCAAGTAACGATGAAAAATTACCACCAAAATAAAGTAGAATATATCACGAAAAAACAATCTCGGAATCAGAATGATAAGTAAAAGCATCCCAGAGTTATTAATGTTTAAAGTGACAGTGGTCAGATGTTCAAAAAACGCTCTGGTCCTAAGGTGTAAAATGGCCTGGTCCTTAAGGGGTCAATTCATAAGACAGAAAGCATGATGTATAATCCTGCACTACCCTTCCTTAAAGGGGTAATCCACTGGCCAGCGTGGATTTAAATGTTACGAACGCTGTTTTCACGTTGTCAGGGTCGGCCACGCCCCCTCGTGACATCACGGCCACACTCCCTCAATGCAAGTCTATGGGAGGGGGCGTGACGGCCGTCACGCCCCCTCCCATAGACTTGAATTGAGGGGGTGTGGTCGTGATTAGAGATGAGCGAACTTACAGTAAATTCGATTCGTCACGAACTTCTCGGCTCGGCAGTTGATAACTTATCCTGCATAAATTAGTTCAGCCTTCAGGTGCTCCGGTGGGCTGGAAAAGGTGGATACAGTCCTAGGAAAGAGTCTCCTAGGAATGTATCCACCTTTTCCAGCCCACGGGAGCACCTGAAAGCTGAACTAATTTATGCAGGAAAAGTCATCAACTGCCGAGCCGAGAAGTTCGTGACGAATCCAATTTACTGTAAGTTCGCTCATCTCTAGTCGTGATGTCACGAGGGTGCGTGGCCAAGCCTCACTACATGAAAACAGCATTCGGACGTTGGCCAGTGGATTATCCCTTTAAAGCGAACACTTTCCTCAATATAATTAGAAATAATTACATATCATTTCTGTAAATCTACCTAGACACTTACTTCAAAGAAACGCCATTAGTATGTGCTGACAAAGCACCTTCGATGAGAAGAGAATTGCCTCCGTGCCAGGCATCTTGTGGGCAGATCCGGCACTTGACATAACTGGCACCATCATCAGTAGCTACTTCAGAAAGGATGGGCTGTAATTCCTGAGCGCTAAGGTTGAACCAAGGACCAATGTCTTCTGCCTGATATGATGAAGAAACGTATTACTACACTGACATGAAATTATTTTGGTTTCTGTTATGGATACATTTAGCAAATATAGCAGAAACTTTTACAGGTGAACACACAAAATGTAGGTTCCTAATGTGGTGTCAACAGGATAATAATAAAACATTGATGTCAAAGTCCTAATTGGGCGCTGTAAGAATCAAAAACTTTTCATATGTTGTACATCTTGGCAAAACATTGACCTTAATATACATCATCAGAAAATCTCCTCTAGGGCTCTCCATGCCATAGCATCCAGAACATAATCCTGTCCATCTGCAGCATCATCTAGTAAGTGAGTAACGGGACTAGCACTCTTCAGTGCTCACTCCTGTCCTGTCTGCCAGACTGCAGCATGAAAACAGAGAGAAGGGGCGTACAGGGCAGCCTGCAGTGATTGGATGAAGAGACCCGGCACAACACAGCAGACTCAGGGAGGAAGTGAACGCATGGTGAGGGAGGGCAGCTTCAGTGCTGGCCTCGGACATGCCCCTTGCTGAGCAGTTGATGTCAGAATGAGTGAGCAGCAGAAAAGAAGGATACAGCAGCTAGACACCTTAAAACAAGATACGTAAAGCATCTGCATGACCTAAAGAGTAAGATATAGAAGCCTTTTTTTTCCCTGAGATATGACATACAATTTAACCCCTTAAGGACTCAGCCCATTTGAGCCTTAAGGACTCAGACAATTTTTTTTTTTTTTTTACGTTTTCGTTTTTTCCCCCTCGTTTTCTAAAAATCATAACTCTTTTATAGTTTAATCTACAGACAATTATGAGGGCTTGTTTTTTGCGCGACCAGCTGTGCTTTGTAATGACATCACTCACTTTACCATAAAATGTATGGCGCAACCAAAAAAATACTATTTGTGTGGAGAAATTGATAAGAAAACCGCAATTTAGCAAATTTTGGAAGGTTTTGTTTTCACGCTGTATACTATACGGTAAAATAGACATGTTTTCTTTATTCTGTGGGTCAATACGATTAAAATGATACCCATGATTACATACTTTTCCATTATTATACCACTTTAAAAAAATTAAAAAAAATCGCAAACTTTTTAACCAAATTAGTAGGTTTTAAATCCCTCTATTTTGCTGACCTATAACTTTTTCATTTTTATGTTTATTAAAAAAAATTATTATATTTTTTTAACACTTTTTGGGGGTAAAATGGGGAAAAACAGACAAGTAAAATTTTTATTAAGGGAAGGGGATTTTTCACATTTTTTTTACTTTTATTTTTACACTTTTTATGTCCCCATAGGGGACTATTTATAGCAATAATTCAATTGATAATACTGTTCAGTGCTATGCATAGGGCATAGCACTGATCAGTGTTATCAGTCATCTTCTGCTCTGGTCTGCTCGATCTCAGACCAGAGCAGAAGACCCGTGGAAGGCAGCAGAGGCAGGTGAGGGGACCTCCGTCTGCCGTTCTGGACAATCGTATTGCCGCTGCAGGCGATCCGATCATCCATTTTAGTGACCGCACTGCTGCAGATGCCGTGACCTGTATTGACCACTGCATCTGAGGGGTTAATGGCGGACATTCGCGCGATCGCGTACATCAGCCATTACCGGCGGGTCCCTGGCTGCTATCAGCTCTGATGCTCGCGGTTATGTATAAGACGTAAATGTACGTCCTGGTGCATTAAGTATCAGCTCACCAGGACGTACATTTACGTCCTGTGTCTTTAAGGGGTTAATATAGGAGCATGACACTCCTATGGTTGACAGAAAAAGCCAGCCATAATGTTTTTATCTAATCTGTTTGGTTAGGTCCTTTTCTACTTCTTTTCCTTCCACTCCTTACATGATTACTGAAACAATTTTAGTCTAACTGTCCTCTCCTCTTTTTTCCTTTTCCTCTCCCTATCCAATTTGACTATTACCCAGGGGTTATGGTTGTGTGTATGTGTATATATATATATATATATATATATATATATATATATATATATATATACATATATATATATATATATATATATATATATATATATGTGTGTATATGAAGATACCAATTATACCATTTAATATCACAGGCAATGTGTTCACTCTCCCTTTCCATAACCTCCCCCCCCCCCCTTCCTTTGTTCAGTTCCTCTCCTTCCCATTTTTATCTTTTTAATAATTTTTATTAATGTTATTGTTAAAAATAAACCAATCTTTAAATTTTCAATTATATCTTTAAATTATATATTTATATTGCTCAGGCATTCTAGACTCAATGGCAACCGTATTTATTATATTAAATAAATGCTTTGAGATTAATCATCTCATCTAAATATATAGTATATCCTATTTTTCTCACTCCCCCTTTTTTATATATTATAATATATCAAATTCCATACATTCTTTTTGTAATATTCTCCTTATACTTTGTATTTCTTATCCCCCCCCCTTGATATATAAGGTTCTTCTTTCCTTAGTCGTAAAGCTTTGCTATAATAGTAGAAATATAACCATTCCTAAAATAATAATTATTTTTATTATACACGATCGCTTCCCAACTTAAATATTATCCCTGTTGGGTCTCTACATCACCTATTACTATCATATTCATGAAGAGATTCCCTACGTTTTACACATTTTTTATTGTAGTAATATAATCTATTATGGACCTTTTTTCCCATCTTTATCCGTTACAATTAATCACCGCTTTACCTACTTACCACTACTAACTGTGGATTCTGTATCCCGCTATCATATTAACAGATACAGCTTCTTAATTTTCCCTCTGACTCCGCCCACTGCTAGCCATGCTACGGCATGTATAGCGCTCCTATTATTCCCCATGGTGCGGCATTACAAAACCTTAGCCAGCGCACATCTTATCATCTACCAAGCAAAACTTGCTGACTCCGCCCACTACTAGCTACTCCACGGCGTACATAGCGCCCTTGTTCATTTAATAAACTTGAAGATAAGAATCTGGATTAGAGCTAAAAACTGCTGACTCCGCCCACCACTAGCCACGCCACGGCCTGTATAGCTCCGTCATTCATTAATTTGTGAGAAGCCAGAATCCAGACTAACGCTTACTATGGCCAGAGATGCGCATTCACCGTAAGAGTGATCTAACTCACATCCCGACATATCCCTTTACCCCCTTAGATTATGTTAGAACACACTATTTTAACATCTTGATTAACCCCACTATTGAAAAAACCATCTCTGGACCCTTCCTGTGCAGCCAACTATCGACCCGTCTCAAATCTCCCCTTTATCTCCAAACTCCTGGAACGCTTGGTCTACTCCCGCCTTATCCGCTATCTCTCCGAGAACTCTCTCCTTGACCCCTTACAGTCTGGTTTCCGCTCCCTTCACTCCACAAAAACGGCCCTAACCAAAGTCACTAACGATCTTCTGACGGCCAAATCAAATGGCAATTTCTCTTTACTGATTCTCTTGGACCTCTCTGTGGCTTTTGACACTGTGGATCACCAACTCCTCCTCGGTAGTCTCCGCTCCATCGGTCTCGAGGACTCTGCTCTCACCTGGTTTTCCTCCTATCTCTCTGGCCGCTCCTTTAGCGTCTCGTTTTCTGGCTCTACTTCTTCTCCTCTTCCCCTTGCTGTCGGGGTTCCCCAGGGATCGGTCCTGGGTCCTCTACTCTTTTCACTCTACACATCCCCCATTGGAAAAACAATCAGTAGATTTGGTTTCCAGTACCACCTCTACGCTGATGACACCCAACTCTATACCTCTTCCTCCAACATCACCCCTGCACTCCTACAGAATACCAGTGACTGTCTCTCTGCCGTCTCAGACATCATGTCCTCTTTATATCTGAAACTAAATCTTTCGAAAACAGAACTTCTTGTTTTTTCTCCATCAACTGATACTGTTCCTAACCCTGACACTTCCATCTCGGTATGTGGTACTACCATAACTCCCGGGCAGCAGGCTCGCTGTCTTGGAGTTATACTTGACTCTGATCTGTCTTTCACTCCCCATATTCAGTCTCTTTCACGTTCTTGTCACCTGCATGTCAAAAACATTTCCAGAATCCACCCATTTCTCACTACTGAATCTGCTAAAACTCTCATTATTGCTTTGATTCACTCCCGCCTCGACTACTGTACTCTTTACTAATAGGCCTTCCTTTCTCCAAACTCTCTCCTCTCCAGTCCATCCTTAATGCCGCAGCCAGACTCATCTTCCTCTCCAGCCGCTACACCGATGCCTCCTCCCTGTGCCAGTCACTACACTGGTTACCAATTCAGTCCAGAATACAGTACAAAATCCTCAGTCTCACACACAAAGCTCTCCTCCCTACATCTCCTCTCTCTCACCTCTGTCTACCATCCTACACGCTCTCTCCGATCTGCTAATGATCTCACACTAACATCTTCTATAATCCGAACTTCTCACTCCGGTCTCCAAGACTTCACTCGTGCTGCACCGGTTCTCTGGAATGCTATCCCTCAATCCCTCAGACTCAACAACAATATCCATAGTTTCAAACGTGGCCTGAAAACACATCTCTTCAGACAGGCCTATAACAGTCTCTAATTGGCCTCAACATATCCCCAACATATCCCCAACATATCCTCAACATATCCTCAACATATCCCCAATATATCCCCACACCTCGTTTGAATAGTTATTGTGTAATATTATGTCTGATACTTGTCTTTGTTTGTATCCCATAATTGTAAGCGCTGCGGAATCTGTAGGCGCTATATAAATAAAATTATTATTATTATCTTGATATACACATAGTTGCCATCTATGTATTTTGTTACTTTGAATATAATAAAGTATTTTTTTATATTTTTTTATTTAATTTTATTGTATTTATTAGTGTTTAGTGCAGCTGTTCTGGTTCTAGTAATAGAGCCAGAGTAGCCTACTTGATGTAACCTTTAGAAGTTTTGCCATGCTTATTTAAACTGAGCTGTTTGTCATGCCTGAGGAAGTGCCCTGTAGAGAGCACTGTGGTCATGACAGAAAAGAAATCCAAAAAGAAAAGAACTTCCTGTGGAGCATACAACTGTTAATAAGTACTGAAAGGATTAACATTTTTTAATAGAAGTAATTTACAAATCTGTTTAACTTTCTGGAGCCAGTTGATATATATAAAAAAGTTTTTGCCTGGAATACCCCTTTAAAAAAGGCCAATTGCAGTTTTCTTTCAATTTCCCCCACAACTAATATTTTTGGGGTTGCACTATACAGTTTATGGTAAACGAAAGGAGTCATTACAAAGGACAAATGGTTGTGCAAAAAAAAAAAAAAGGGCTTTAACCCCTTAAGGTTTTTCAATTTTTTGCACTCTTTTTTTCCTCCTTACTTTTTAAAAATAACCCTTTCAATTTTCCACCTACAAATCCAAAATAGGTCTTATTTTTTGCGCCACCAGTTCTACTTTGCAGTGACATTAGTCATTTTACCCAAAAATCCACGGCGAAACGGAAAAAAAAAAATCATTGTGCGACAAAGATGAAGAAAAAACGCCATTTTGTAACTTTTGGGGGCTTCCTTTTCTACGCAGTGCATTTTTCGGTAAAAATGACACCTTATCATTATTCTGTAGTTCCATACGGTTAAAATGATACCCTACTTATATAGGTTTGATTTTGTAGTACTTTTGGAAAAAATCATAACTGCATGCAGGAAAATGTGTACGTTTAAAAATGTCATCTTCTGACCCCTATAACTTTATTTTTCCACGTACAGGGCGGTATGAGGACTCATTTATTGCGCCGTGATCTGAAGTTTTTTTCAGTACCATTTTTGTTTTGATCTGACTTTTTGATCACTTTTTATTCATTTTTTATGGTATAAAAAGTGACCAAAAATACGCTATTTTGGACTTTGGAACGTTTTTACGTATACGCCATTGACTGTGTGGCTTGATTATCTATATATTTTTATAGTTCGGACATTTACACATGCGGCAATACCACAAATCTTTATATTTATTTTGATTTACATAGTTTTTTTTTTTATGGGAAAAGGGGGGTGAGTCTAACTTTTATTAAATCACATTTATTAAACATTATTTTCATAGGGAACTATAACATTGCATACACCGATTTCCTACACTGATCACTGCTAGGCAATAGCCTTGCATTGATCAGTGTTATCGCCGCTGTTCAGGACACCGCAATTTCACTGCGATGGTCCCGAACAGCACCATTGAGCTAACCGTCAATGTTTACTTTCACTTTAGATGCGGCGATCAACTTTGATGGCCGTGTATAAAGGGTTAATACCAGGCATCACCGCGATCGGTGATGTCCGGTATTAGCCGTGGGTCCTGGCCGTTGATGGCTGCCGGGACCGACGCGATATGAGGCGGGGTCAGCGCGTGACCCCGTGTTATATCGCGGGAGCCCGCGCAGGACATATGCATATGTCCTGTAGTGGGAAGGGGTTAAGGACAAAGCCAATTTTGAGGACCAGGCCATTTTGTTCTGCATTTTCGTTTTTTCCTCCTCGCCTTCTAAAATCCATAACTCTTTTAAATTTTCATCAACAGACCCAAAAGGAGGCTTGTTTTTTGCGTGACCAATTGTACTTTGTAATGACACTTCTTATTTTACCATAAAATGTGCAGCGAACCCAAGAAATTATTTTTTTAGTGAGGAAATTTAAATGAAAACCACAATTTTGCTAATTTTGGAAGATTTCATTTTCACACTTTACAGTAAAAATGACATTTTCTTTATTCTGCGGGTCAATACGATTAAAATGATACCCATGATTAGATACTTTTCTATTATTGTACTGCTTAAAAAAAATCTCAAACTATTTCAAAATCCCTCTATTTTGACCACCTATAACATTTTCATTTTTCCGTATAAGCGGCGGTATCAGGGCTCATTTTTTTGAACCGTGATCTGTATTTTTTTTATTGATATCACATATGCGTATATAAAACTTTTAATAAATGTTTTACAAATTTTTGGGTGGAATATGATGTTATGATGAAAAGCAGCAATTTAGTTCACCGTACGGGATTATTAACACTATATTTTTATAGTTCGGACATTTACGCACGCGGCGATACCAAACATATATATATTTTTTTTTATGCATATTGGGGGTTAAATGGGAAAAAGTGACGATTTACATTTTTATTGGGGGAGGGTATTTTTCACATTTCATTTAAATAATTTTTATTTTTTTTACACTTTAATAATCCCCATAGATTGCTAATGCTGTTCAGTGTTATGCATAGGGCATAGCAATGATGAGTGTTATCGGCGATCTTCTGCTCTGCTCGATCTCAGACCAGAGCAGAAGAGGCAGGTGAGGGGACCTCCGTCCGCAATTTAAGATCATCGCAGCGCCAAGGGTGATCTGATCATCCATTTAAACAAGCGCATTGCCGCAGATGCCGTGACCTCTATTGATCACGGCATGAGGGGTTAATGGCGAACATCAGCGCAATCGCTGATTTTGGCCATTACCAGCAGGTCCCCAGCTGGTGATAGCAGCCGGGACCTGCAGTGCATGATGCGAGCATCGCTGCGATGCTGGTGGTCATGTACAGGACGTAAATGTACGGCCTGGTGCGTTAAGTACCTCCGCACCAGGACGTACATTTACGTCCGTGGTCGTTAAGGGGTTAAATGGGTCTGTGACTAAAAGTGACCAAAATGGTCTGAGTCCGTGGAATTATACATACTTTACTAATGATTTATGCATACAAATAATGACTTTTAAAGAGGGTGAAAGGTTTGGCAATCTTCTTTTGTATTTAGCACTTGCCAATATACAATTACATCCAATGCATAGCAGAGAGAGGAGACGGTATGCACAACTAGTCCTGGCGTTACATCAACATGATTTAAAGGGGTACTCCACTGCCCCAGCGTTCCAAACATCCTATTCCTAATGTTTGCTGCGGGGTGGTGATGTCATGACCATGCCCCTGTTGAAGTCAAACCACGCCCCCTCAATGCATGTCTATGGGAGAGGGCGTGGCAGACGCCACACCCCCTTCCATATACTTGCATTGAGGGGGCGTGGTGTGACATCACAAGGGGCGTGGCCATGATGTCAAAACCCCTGCAACCCGCACCTAGCGTTCGGAACTAAATGTTCCGAACACTTGGGCAGTGGAGTACCCCTTTAACAGTGACTGCTGGAGATTTATCAAGCTGTCTAAAAAAAAGGATTCTCTTTGTTGCCCATAGCAACCAATCAGCGCTCAGCTTTCATTTCATGAAATCTGAGTTTCGCTTGGTAGCAACGAAGACAATCTTACCATAAGACAGCTTGATAAAGGTCACCCATTGTACTTCTATGCTGTAATGACCCAAACGTTTTATTGTGATCTTCAGTACAAAGAAAACAACACACAACCAGCAAAACATATATTAAAAAGGGGTACTCCAGTGGAATATTTTTTTTTTTTTTTAATCAACTGGTGCCAGAAAGTTAAACAGATTTGTAAATTACTTCTATTAAAAAATCTTAATTCTTCCAGTACTTATCAGCTGCTGTATAATACAGAGGAAGTTCTGTTTTTTTTCTGTCTGACCACAGTGCTCTCTGCTGACACCTCTGTCCATGTCAGGAACTGTCCAGAGTAGAAACAATTCCCCATAGCGAACCTATCCTGCTCTGGACAGTTCCTGACATGGACAGAGGTGTCAGCAGAGAGCACTGTGGTCAGGCAGAAAAGAAATTCAAAAAGAAATGAATTTCCTCTGTAGTATACAGCAGCTGAAAAGTACTGGAAGGATTAAGATTTTTAAATAGAAATAATTTACAAATCTGTTTAACTTTCTGGCACCAGTTGATTTAAAAATCTTCCACCGGAGTACCCCTTTAAAGGTAAAGTCAATAATAAAGTAAAGTAAAAAAGTTGCACAATTGTAATGTAAAGAAATATACATGAAATTCAATGATAAAAGCGGGATCTCACCTTTCCATAGGAAAACCTCTTCATGCCACGGCCAAGACAGAAGGAGGAACATATAGGGAGGACGCTGAGGCTGTGACCGTACAGGTGACTTTCCAACAGAGACCAAAACCTGCATCCATCAAAAGGGAGACAGATATTCAAAATTGTCACGCTTTTTTTTTTTTTTTTTAAATAAAAACACAAAAAACCCAGAGACAAGAGTATGTGCGCACATATGAACATATGAAGCATAAAGACATTCTATGTTTTTACCTGTGTTGGTTCTCCAGGAATTGTTCTCTGTTGAAGCACTCGTACACCCATCCTGGAGCAAACAGTGCAGCAGAGAAGCCATACTGCCGTATCATCTCCAGTGACTGAAACAGAATGCAGTTCAATCCGTGTAAAATATGTAAAGGCAGATTCCCATACAACAAATAAGCAGTAGTGATATGCCATTATAGGGGTTGTACACTTTACGTAAAAAGTGGTAACTGGTCAGCTGTCGGCCAATATCGCTAAAGTCCCTAATGTACTTTCTTGCTACCGGTAAGTAATATGTCTACTGATCTGCAGTACACACAGACTACAACAGCGTATTATACCAACAGGAGGCAAAATTGTCAACAGCAGCTTTATACTTCTGATCTGATTAAAGGGGTACTCCACTGGAGAAAAAAAATTCTAAATCAACTGGTGCAAGAAAGTTAAACAGATTTGTAAATGACTTCTATTTAAAAATCTTAATCCTTCCAGTACTTATTAGCTGTTATATGCTCCACAGGAAGTTCTTTTCTTTTGGAATTTCCTTTCTGTCTGACCACAGTGCTCTCAGCTGTCCAGAGCAGGATAGGTTTGCTATGTGGATTTGCTTCTACTCTGGACAGTTCCTAAAATGGACAGAGGTGTCGGCAGAGAGCACTGTTCAAATTCAAAAAGAAAAGCATTTCCTGTGGATCATACAGCAGCTGATAAGTACTGGAAGGATTAAGATTTAATAGTAGTAATTTACAAATCTGTTTAACTGATTTTTTTTATTTTTATGTTTTCCAGTCAAGTACCCCTTTAAAGGAGATATCTAGTGGTGGAAAACTTATCCCCTATCCTAAGTATAGGGGATAAGTTTCTGATCGCGGAGAGTCCGACCGGTGGGGCCCCCCGCGATCTCCAGTACGGGGCCCCGATAGCCCGCGGGAAGGGGGCGTGTTGACCACCGCACGAAGCGTCGGCTGACATGCCCCCTCAATACAACTCTATGGCAGAGCCGGAGTGCTGCCTTCGGCAATCTCCGGCTCTGCCATAGAGATGGATTGAGGGGACGGGTCGGCCGCCGCTTCTTACAGTAGTCAACACACACTATCTGACCAGCGAGCCGGGGCCCTGTACAGAGAGATCACGGGGGGGCCCCAGCGGTCGGACCCCCGCCATCTGAAACTTATCCCCTATCCTTAGGATAGGGGATAAGTTTTTCCCCACTGGACTACCCCTTTAAGGCTATGTTCAGTGGAATTCCAACAAAAAAAATTTCTGCAGCAGAGTCCCATTGATTTCAAAGGGATTCTGCAGCACTGTGCACATGGTGGAATTTTCACAGCAGCAACAACTGCTGCAGAAATCTTGATTCCAGCATCCTCAGAAAGAATAGATAGTTATATTATTTCTGAGAATTACGTTAGCAACCTGTCCAAAAAAATATGGCTTATACCGCGGTATACTTATGGTGGGCTAATTCATTTTGATGGACCCACTGTAGTCAACTAGCGACTATATTTAGACCACTTTCTGAATTCATACTAGTAAAGATTTATTAAAACCTGTGCCAAGGAAATGTGGAGCAGGATCTACCATGTTAACCCTGAACAGAGACTCTATGAAGGTTATCAACAAATGTCTTGATGGTTTTTGTTTGTTTTTTGTTTCCCTTTTTTTAATTTTTAATTTTTTTTTATTTTTTTTACATCCTTACTTTCTTTTTTATTTTTTTCATTATTTTTCTTCTTTTATTTTACTATTCATCTTCTTTCCTGTAATACTTTTTAATGTTGATTGTATTGACATAACATTTTGCATACTTGCTTTTCTTCTTTTTGTTAACAATTTTGAAAAACTTGAAAAATAAACAATTATATAAGATTATATAAAGATGTCATGGAAACAAGCAATATTAATGTGAACTTCTCTCCATTGTCTTAACATTTTTGAGAAATCAGCACATGGGATACTCTTTCCTAACTGTTATGGCATTAAAAATTAATTAATAAATAAGTATATGTACCAGATTCAGGGTGGGATAATAGAAGGTAATTACTAAATCAAGTAATTGGAGCAAAGTGAATGAACAAAGAAATCTAAATCAAATCATTCTTTGGTGTGGCCGTCCTCTGCCTTCAAAACAGCATCACTTCTTCTAGGATCACTAGCACTAAGTCAGGGATTTTGTAGTATTATAGTTAGGTGAATGATCCTCATTTTCATTTGTAGGACGAGTCATTAACTGAAACAGGAGCAACTACATAGGAGGTTTAAAACTGGGTGAGGAACAGCCAAACTCTGTTACAAAGGTAAGGCAATTTGATTGGTTGCGATGGGCAACTGCATCACTCTACTTCTACACAGGTTTTGATAAATCTCCCCCATTATGTTTACTATTGTGTTTATAACCTTTCCAGTACTTATCAACTGCTGTATACTGCAAAGGAAGTTGTGTTTTTCTTTTCTGCCTGACCATAGT
This sequence comes from Hyla sarda, assembly GCF_029499605.1. Taxonomy (NCBI): domain Eukaryota; kingdom Metazoa; phylum Chordata; class Amphibia; order Anura; family Hylidae; genus Hyla; species Hyla sarda. The sequence goes on from NC_079201.1 coordinate 31,706,132, forward strand.
GCTCTCTGCTCACAACCCTGTCCACGTCAGGAACTGTCCAGAGCAGGAGAGCTTTGCGATGGGGATTTGCTCCTACTCTGGACAGTTCCTGACATGGGCAGGTGTCAGTAGAGAGCACTGTGGTCAGACAGAAAAGAACAATTCAACTTCCTCTGTAGTATACAGCAGCTGATAAGTACTGGAAGGGTTAAGATGTTTTAATAGAAGTAATTTACAAATCTGTATAACTTTCTGGAGCCAGTTGATATGATAAGGAAATGGGTGGTCACACCAAATACAGTGATCCCTCAACTTACAATGGCTTCAACAGACAATAGTTTCAACATACAATGGTCTTTTCAGGACCATTGTAACTTGAAACCAGACTAAACATACAATGTACGGACAGTCCAGATCTGTGAAATGTGTCACTGGCTGAAAGAACCGACCAATTAGAATGGGCATTCACTGGTAAAACACCTGTATTCCTAAAGTGCATGCACTGAATTCCTGTCTGGTAGCGCCCCCTACAGTAAAGGGAGGTACTACATGTTCTGTACTACTTTTAACCTATGCCCCGGTTACCTGCTCCTTTGGACACCAAGTAACACTGACATAGACAGTGATTACAGCTCCCAGCAGATCTTTCTTTCTTACTTTTATATGTAAGGATTTGCTTTATCTATATTAGTTATCTACTTTTTCTTTAATTCTCACTTTTTCCTATTTTTGGATGACATTTTGGGGCTTCAGAACCAATTACCAGGTTTCCATAGAGTTCTGGTCTCAACATACAATGGTCGTCCTGGAACCAATTAATATTGTAACTTGAGGGACCACTGTATTAATTTTATTTATTATTTCATTTTTGATTTAAAAAAAAAAAAAAAAAAAAAAGCAATTGAAAGCATTCTTACTTTGAGATGATTTCCCCCACACCTGTCGATAGCATTTTGTGTTTTACAATTCATACCCAACGAGTCTTACCAAGTCAGGTTTTGCATCTTAAAACATCTACGCCATGCTTTGTATTTGATCCAGCTGTCAATTTTTAGGTGTTGCCTGTTTACATCACTATTCAGGTGACTTGCTTGAAGGTATTTTATCTTGCATGTTTAGTTGCTATACCAGATGATATGATTAGGAGGTATAAACCCGAAACACGTCAGACATTTGTACAGTGGTCCCTCAAGTTACAATATTAATTGGTTCCAGGACGACCATTGTATGTAGAGACCATTGTATGTTGAGACCATAACTTTATGGAAAACTGGTAATTGGTTCTGAAGCCACTAAAATGTCACCAACAATAGGAAAAAGTGAGGATTAAAGAAAAAAAAAGATAACTAATATAGATAAAGTAAATCCTTACATATAAAAGTAATAAAGATCTGCTGGGAGCTGTAATCACTGTCTATGTAGAGGACAGGAGCTTCTTCAGGGTCCTGTACAGCACACGAAATGTCCAAAAAAAGTAACATGGAACCGCCCTCACCTAGTGTCCAAAGGAGCAGCTAACCCTGGTACAGGTAAAGAGTAGTACAGAACATGTAATACCTGCCTGTACTGTAGGGTGCGCTACCAGACACCAGTCAGTGCATACGCTTCAGTAATACAGGAGTTTTACCAGTGAATGCCCATTCTGATCGGTCGGTTCTTCCGGCCATTGACAGGTTTCACAGATCTGGACTGTCCGTAGCATTGTATGATGAGTCTGGTTTTAACCCCTTAAGGACTCAGGGTTTTTCCGTTTTTGCACTTTCGTTTTTTCCTCCTTACCTTTTAAAAATCATAACCCTTTCAATTTTCCACCTAAAAATCCATATTATGGCTTATTTTTTGCGTCGCCAATTCTACTTTGCAGTGACATTAGTCATTTTACCCAAAAATGCACAGCGAAACGGAAAAAAAAATCATTGTGCGACAAAATCGAAAAAAAAACGCCATTTTGTAACTTTTGGGGGCTTTGGTTTCTACGCAGTGCATATTTCGGTAAAAATTAGACCTTATCATTATTCTGTAGGTCCATACGGTTAAAATGATACCCTACTTATATAGGTTTGATTTTGTCGCACTTCTGGAAAAAATCATAACTACATGCAGGAAAATTTATACGTTTAAAAATGTCATCTTCTGACCCCTATAACTTTTTTATTTTTCCACGTACAGGGTGGTATGAGGACTCATTTTTTGCGCCGTGATCTGAAGTTTTTATCGGTATGATTTTTGTTTTGATCGGACTTTTTGATCACTTTTTATTCATTTTTTAATGATATAAAAAGTGACCAAAATACGCTTTTTTGGACTTTGGAATTTTTTTGCGCGTACGCCATTGACCGTACGGCTTAATTAATTATATATTTTTATAGTTCGGACATTTACGCACGCGGCGATACCACATATGTTTATTTTTTATTTTTTTTACACTGTTTTATTTTTTTTATGGGAAAAGGGGGTGATTCAAACTTTTATTAGGGAAGGGGTTAAATGACCTTTATTAACACTTTTTTTTTACATTTTTTTTGCAGTGTTATAGGTCCCATAGGGACCTATAACACTGCACACACTGATCTCCTATGCTGATCACTGGCGTGCATTAACACGCCTGTGATCAGCATTATCGGCGCTTGACTGCTCCTGCCTGGATCTCAGGCACGGAGCAGTCATTCGTCGATCGGACACCGAGGAGGCAGGTAAGAGCCCTCCCGGTGTCCGATCAGCTGTTCGGGACGCCGCGATTTCACCGCGGCGGTCCCGAACAGCCCGACTGAGCAGCCGGGTCACTTTCACTTTAGAAGCGGCGGTCAGCTTTGACCGCAGCTTCTAAAGGGTTAATACCGCACATCGCCGCGATCGGCGATGTGTGGTATTAGCCGCGGGTCCCGGCCGTTGATTAGCGCCGGGACCGACGCGATATGATGCGGGATCGCGGCGCGATCCCGCTTCATATCGCGGGAGCCGGCGCAGGACGTAAATATACGTCCTGCGTCGTTAAGGGGTTAAGTTACAATGGTCCAGAAAAGACAATTGTACGTAGAAAATATTGTATGTTGAGGCCATTGTAAGTTGAGGGATCACTGTACTTGTTGCTCTGTGAATGGATACATTGTTATAATGGTTCATAAATAAAAATCGATTTTTACTAAATGCAAGAGCTGCTGGATATTGGACTTTTTATTATCTGTGTCTACTTTGAGGTGCCTTTCATCTTCAGCGTGTCCCGACACCGGTGCATCTGGTCTCACATCAGCGGTGAGCTGTATTTCTGTCTATTGCTTCTACTATAATTTAGACCCACTCCTGGTTTTGGCTCCTAAATAACAATGCCAAACACTACCTAAAATACTGCTATCCTGTTACCTTGACAGTTTCAAACTTTCCCCCTACAACTTCTCCCCGAGCGAAGACATCCACACCAATATAGACATCTGTCCTGCGCGGCTCTGCTGCCATGCGCTGCAGGTGCTCTTCCTTCCAGTTGTAGTTGGTGAAAATTCCATCGCACGCGCTAAAAAACTGCCTATGGCGACAGGAAAGAGTGATGAAAATAACAAAAAGCCACTTAAACAAATATTTCAATAAATCAATTCGACATTCACGTTACACACTAAAAGCATTCCTCAGTCAGCATTTATTTGCTCTTGGCCTTATTTGGTCTTTAACCTGTTGAAGTCTTTACCGATGACATCACATGCAAAGACGTAGAGCAGAGATCATAGAGGATATGGTCACGTCATTAGGTCAATAACTACTGGTCAAAGTGGTCATCTCAATATTCTCTTCTCTATACCGTAGTGTTTCCCACCCAGGGTGTCTCTAGCTATTACAAAACTACAACTCCCAGCATGCACGGACAGCCTTTGGCTGGTTGGGAATCACTGCTGTACTGTTTAAATAGTATGTATATTTCCCTTTACTAAATGGGGTCAAACTATAAAATATGTCATGAGTTTTCAATTCTTCTTTCTGATCTCAGACTTCAAATAGGCAGTGTCATTTTGAACAAACTTTGCATAAATCAATAGTACAATCAAAAATATAAGAAACTTTTTAATAAATCTTATTAGAGAAAAATGCTTTTTTCTACTGTTATCAAACTTTTTCTCTCTACCCCCCTCCTGTTGCTCAAATAGTCTTCTCTGAAAATCAGCTCAGCCTTGTCCTGTATCTGCAAGTCTAGGAATGGGGGAGGGAGTAGCTTCACCCAGCAGCTCTGGGAGAACTGCAAATTAGAGAGGAAGCTTGCAGAGCAAAACAATACCAAAGAGAAGTTTTATAATGGCCGGAAATAGTGTAGCTCCTTGTGTACACACGCAGGGCAGCTTGCCCTAAAATGTGACCTGAAATGACAGGTACAATTTAAAAGAGATACATTGCACAAAAAAACTAGATAGCGGGGGGAGGGGGTCTGACGACGGCTGGGACCCCAGCTCTCCCTGGTAACGGAGTGTGTCGACCCCCGGACAAAGCAGCGGTTGACCCAACCCCTGTATGTATCTCTATGGGATAGCCGTTCGGCTATCTCCGGCACTCCAACAAAGATACAAAAAGGGGGGGTGTCGGCCGGGGCGTCATGCTGGGGTCAACATGCTCCGTTCCCTGGGAGAGCCGGGGTCCAGTGAAGGAGATCGTTGGGGTCCCAGCAGTCAGACCCCCTCCCCCACCCACACGATATTAAAGGGGTACTCCGTTGGAAAAAAAAAATTCAAATCAACTGGTTCCAGGAAGTAAAAGAGATTTGTATATGACTTCTATTTAAAAATCTTAATCCTTCCAGTACTTATCTGTTGCTGTATACTACAGAGCAAGTTGAATTTCTTTTCTGTCTGACCACAGTGCTCTCTGTTGACACCTCTGTCCATGTCAGGAACTGTCCAGAGCAGGAGAGGTTTTCTATGGGGATTTTCTTCTACTCTGGACAGTTCCTAAAATGGACAGAGGTGTCAGCAGAGAGCACTGTGGTCAGACAGAATAGAAAATGCAACTTCCTCTGTAGTAAACAGCAGCTGATAAGTACCGGAGGGATTAAGATTTTTCAATAGAAGCAATTTACAAATCTGTTTAACTTTCTGGAGCCAGTTGATTTGAAAAAAATAAAATAAAATAAATGGTTTTCCACTGGAGTATCCCTTCAAACATATCCCCCTATCCTTTGTGTAATACTTCTCCTTTAACCTGTGATTTAACAGGAACTATGAAGTCATCAACAGGAATTTAAAGGGGTACTTCGCTGCTCAGCGTTTGGACAAACTGTTCCAAACGCTGGAGCCGACATCTCGTGATGTCATAGCCCCGCCCCCTCATCCCATCACGCCCCACCCCCTCAATGCAAGTCTATGGGAGAGGGCATGACAGCCGTCACGCCCCTCCCATAGACTTGCATTGAGTGGTCGGGGTGTGACATCTTGAGGGGGTGGGGCTATGACGTCACGAGCTCCCGGCACCGGCTCCAGCGTTCGGAACAGTTTGTTCTAAACGCTGCGCAGCGGAGTACCCCTTTAAGGCCCTATTACACAGCCTGACACTCTCTGTAAACTAGCGCCGATGTAGTAGCTCAGTACTGAGCCTATTGTATAGCTTGATTGCCATTTCTGGTTGGCTACGCGAATGATCGCAGGATCGTTCATGCAGCCCTTTGCTACCATCATGCCTCAAACAATAAAATATGACCAAAAAGTGTTGAAAAAAAAAGTTAATACATTGGAGATTTACCTATTCTCATCATTCAATTCATTCTGCCACTTCAGCTCCCCACTGTGGATCACGCTGTCATACCAAAGAACCAGACCCCCTGGAATTTGTGAGTGCAGCTTTTCTGTTAAATAGGAAAGGAACAAGGGCACCTGGGACACTGCCAGTGGCTACATGTTAAAAAAAAAAAAAAAAAAAGAAAACCTTATGGCCCTGTAATATTATTTGCGGTAATATGAGAAAATAAATGTGGTTGAAGACAATATGCAGCGCTTACACTCAGAACATTCTCAATGTTAATCAACCAGCCATCAAACCTATAGAACCGTGCAAGGGAAACCATCTGATCTGCCACTGATTTATACGTAGACTCCTCTCCAGCCAAAATCGATTCACACACTTTGGCACCATCTTCCCATTCTGTGATAAAAGTACCTGACGAAAACAAGAAAGTCAAAGTCAACAAAATGAATTACACGTATAACAGCTGACAGGGCGGGGGCCTTGGGAGCACATTATGAGGGAACCTTTGACCCAGGTGAGGAATTACTGACCCATAAAATGTAAGGACCCATTCACACTACGTGAAATTTCCCAGAGGACCTACTGCCGGCTTGTACAGTAGATGGAAACTCTGTGCAGAATATTTCCGGGCGGAGATTCTGTAGTTTGAACGGGCCCTTAAAGGGGTACTCCGCAGCTCAGCGTTTGGAAAAAAACTGTTCCGAATGCTGGAGTCGGGAGCTTGTGATATCATAGCCCTGCCCCCTCAATGCAAGTCTATGGGAGGGGGCGTGACTGCCGTCACGCCCCCTCCCATAGACTTGCATTGAGGGGGCGGGGTGTGACGTCGTGAGTGGCGGGGCTATGGCGTCACTGGCTCCCGGCTCCAGCGATCGGAACAGCGAAGTACCCCTTTAAGGTGCAGTCCGAGCTTCATGTATGGGTCTGGGGTCTTAGTTATGTATTTCTTTGTGTCTGCTTTTTATTATGACTCTATGTTTTCTACTGTCTATTTTAGCTATGCTGGCTGTGCTCTATTTCGGAGTAGTACCTTGAGACTACCGGGACTGTCTCTGTTGCAAAGCTTCTTCGACTCCCCAATTGACTTAGCTCGGTCCCATTGGACTGGTCCTTTGTTTATTGATCTCGATGGTGCCTTATGTTTATGCACACTGTTGTATGTTGCTTTTGTTTTGTTTATTGAATATTTTGGAAATAAAATGAGTTTAAAAAAAAAAAAACAAAGTGCAGTCCGAGAGTGAACTGATGAGTTTGCTATAAAGTCTTGTGTAATGTGAGACAAATGACATAACGCATTTTGAGCCTTGTTGTAAATGTGTCTAATAAGGGGATCTCTCTGATCGACCCAGCGAGTAGGGAACTGCATGACTGAAGACTCTGGCTCAAAATACAGATAGTTTATTTATAACTGCTGATCGGATTAGTAAGTAAATTATAAGTTAAAAGGGCACTGTCATTAAAAATGATTTTTATTATTTGATTCCTTATGCCAAATAAATAACTTTTGTAAATGGCTTCCATTAATTAAAAAAAAAAAAAGTTTTATGTTTTTCTGCTCTATACTTCTGGCCACCAGGGGTCTCCCTTCTTGGCCAAAACACATTCAGTCTGGTCAAAATCTTAGATTTTGGTCTCCTGCTTGTAATGGCAGAAGACCAAACTCAGGAAGTGTTTCACTGCACTGAGCTTGATTGACAGCTGCAAAGAGCCTCACTGAATGATACACAGACTGAAAGTTGCTGCACAGAGCTTGAGGTCTTCTATTCATCACAGCGCTGCAACCATGTGAGGGCGGAAGTGGTCCCCCAGCAGGCTTCAGTGATGTCATGCCTGATGGAAAATGCCCACTTTCTCCTGCTGGCAGATTGCACTATGTGAGCAAGAAGTAAGGTATGATACACAGCTTTTTAAAGCTCTGGAATTTTTTTTGAAGAGGGTGAGAAGAGTGTAAGGCTAGGTTCACACTATGGAATTTCTACCTTCAATTCCGCTTTGAAATTGTATCCACTTTGCAATCAGTTTACATTAGCAAAGATGCCCTAATTGTCTGAATCAAGATGTCACATGATCCCGTATGTAACTTTCAGGATCACATGACTGCTCCTATGCGCAACAGGTGCTCTTTTTCTCATAGAAATTAGTTAGGAAGTGGTTTACTTCTATAAGTGCAATAGTCTCCAGACAGTGCTCTCTGCTGACACCTCTGTCCATTTTAAGAACTGTCCAGAGTAGGAGAAAATCTCCATAGTAAACATATGCTGCTCTGGATAGTTCCTAAAATAGACAGAGATGTCAGCAGAGAGCACTGTGGTCACGATGTCAGCAGAAAGCACTGTAGTATTCAGCAGCAAATAAGTACTGGAAGGATTAAGATTTTTTAATAGAAGTAATTTACAAATCTGTTTAACTTTCTGGCACCAGCTGATTAAAAAAAATGTTTTCCGCCGGAGTACCCCTTTAATCTTTCCAGTACTTACCAGCTGCTGTTATAATCCACAGGAAGTGATTTTCTTTTTTAATTTCCTTTCTGCCTGACCACAGTGCTCTCTGCTGACACCTCTGTCAATTGTAGGAACTGTCCAGAGCAGGATAGGTTTTCTATGGGGATTTGCTTGTACTCTGGACAGTTCCTGACATGGACAGAGGTGTCAGCAGAGAGCAATGTGGTCAGACAGAAAGGAAATTCAAAAAGTAAAGAACTTCCTGTGGATCATAACAGCAGCTGATAAGTACTGGAAGGATTAAGATTTTTTAATAGAAGTCATTTACAAATCTGTTTAACTTTCTAGCATCAGTTGATATAAAAAATAAATAGTTTTTCACTGGAGTACCCCTTTAATTTAAGTAAGTGGAAGTAGCTTTGTTGCTATATCTCTCACTGGTCTTGAGTGCCCACCTATTGCTGCAACCGTGTCTCGATCAACCATTGTCGCATATGTTTACTGCCCATTACTACCAGTTTGCCCCTGATGATGATCAGCTGAGAACTTTGTACTAAGCCTGAACAGAAACGGGATGGGTTTCATGCATCTAAGTTGATGGGTTTCTATATTTGATTAAAATTATATATAACACATTTTCTCAGGATCAAGACTTGGTGTCTCTGACATCTTCAGTGTTGTGGCACTTACGTACTTTACAGCGAAGACTGTTGGAAATGTGTGACCTCGAATCTGGGGCCTAATATTTTTAATGGTGACGGATATACAATCATTCTTTATTTGGTGTTTTTTTTAGCTTAAAGGGGTACTCCGCCCCTTGACATCTTATCCCCCTAACCCAAAAGGATAGGGGATAAGATGCCTGATCGCAGGGGTCCTGCTGCTGGGGACCCCCCTCGATCTCAGCTGCGGCACCCCAGACAACTTTGCTCTGTGCCGGATGACTGGCGGAGGCTATGACTGGCGGAGGTCACGCCCCGCAATGCAATTCTATGGGAGGGGGCGTGACGGAAGTCACGCCCCCTCCCATGGAGTTGCATTGAGGGTGTGTGGCCGTGATGTCACAAGCGGGGCATGGCCCTGTCATCAGGAGCCTCTGGAGTTACACCTGACGCTCTAAACAAACATCGGGTGCAGCAGAGAAATTGCGGGGGTCCCCAGCGGCAGAACCCCCGCGATCAGACATCTTATCCCCTATCCTTTGGATAGAGGATAAGATGTCTATGGGCGGAGTACCCCTTTAAACCCATTAATAAAAGCTACGTTTTACGGCACCTTACTTTTTCTCTTTTGCTTACCCAACACAGGAACACCATGCTTGTGAGCAGCATTTGTCCAGCACACAGGAGGAAGGGTAAACATCCGATGACTGAAGTATACAAAAATATCAATGTTTTGCCAGTGGTAGAATACATATGGGTCCTTAGTGTCAGCGCCCTGGATAAACCTACGGAAGAGCACAAGGAGAAGTTTGGTTTTATGTTCTTAGTTTCTCATAATCTTTTACATGTCATGATTATTGATTTTAACCCCTTAAGGACTCAACGTTTTTCAGTTTTTGCATTTTTTGTTTTTTCCTCCTTACCTTTAAAAAAATCATAACCCTTTAAATTTTCCACCTAAAAATACATATTAAGGCTTATTTTTTGCGCCACCAATCCTACTTTGCAGTGACATTAGTCATTTTACCCAAAAATCCACGGTGAAAAGGAAAAAAAAAAATCATTGTGCGACAAAATTGAAGAAAAAACACCATTTTGTAAATTTTGGGGAGCTTCTGTTTCTACGCAGTAAATTTTTCGGTAAAAATGACACCATCATTATTATCATTATTCTGTAGCTCCATATGATTAAAATGATACCCTACTTATATAGGTTTGATTTTGTTGGACTTCTGGAAAAAAATCATAACTACTTGCAGGAAAATTTATACGTTATAAAATGTCCTCTTCTAACCCCTATAACTTTTTTATTTTTCCATGTATGGGGCGGTTTGAGGGCTCACTTTTTGCACAGTGATCTGAAGTTTTTATTAGTACCATTTTTGTTTTGATCTGACTTTCTGATCGCTTTTTATTCATTTTTTAACCCCTTAACGACGCAGGACGTATATTTACGTCCTGCGCCGGCTCCCGCATCATATCGCGTCGGTCCCGGCGCTAATCAACGGCCGGGACCCGCGGCTAATACCACACATCGCCGATCGCGGCGATGTGCGGTATTAACCCTTTAGAAGCGGCGGTCAAAGCTGACCGCCGCTTCTAAAGTGAAAGTGAAAGTGACCCGGCTGCTCAGTCGGGCTGTTCGGGACCGCCGCGGTGAAATCGCGGCGTCCCGAACAGCTGATCGGACACCGGGAGGGCTCTTACCTGCCTCCCCGGTGTCCGATCGACGAATGACTGCTCCGTGCCTGAGATCCTGGCAGGAGCAGTCAAGCACCGATAATGCTGATCACAGGCGTGTTAATGCACGCCAGTGATCAGCATAGGAGATCAGTGTGTGCAGTGTTATAGGTCCCTACGGGACCTATAACACTGCAAAAAAAAATTAAAAAAAAAGTGTTAATAAAGGTCATTTAACCCCTTCCCTAATAAAAGTTTGAATCCCCCCCCTTTTCCCATAAAAAAAATAAAACAGTGTAAAAAAAAATAAAAAATAAACATATGTGGTATCGCCGTGTGCGTAAATGTCCGAACTATGAAAATATATCATTAATTAAACCGTACGATCAATGGCGTACGCGCAAAAAAATTCCAAAGTCCAAAAAAGCGTATTTTGGTCACTTTTTATACCATTAAAAAATGAATAAAAAGTGATCAAAAAGTCCGATCAAAACAAAAATCATACCGATAAAAACTTCAGATCACGGCGCAAAAAATGAGTCCTCATACCACCCCATACGTGGAAAAATAAAAAAGTTATAGGGGTCAGAAGATGACATTTTTAAACGTATAAATTTTCCTGCATGTAGTTATGATTTTTTCCAGAAGTGCGACAAAATCAAACCTATATAAGTAGGGGATCATTTTAACCGTATGGACCTACAGAATAATGATAAGGTGTAATTTTTACCGAAATATGCACTGCGTAGAAACGAAAGCCCCCAAAAGTTACAAAATGGCGTTTTTTTTTCGATTTTGTCGCACAATGATTTTTTTTTCCGTTTCGCCGTGCATTTTTGGGTAAAATGACTAATGTCACTGCAAAGTAGAATTGGCGACGCAAAAAATAAGCCATAATATGGATTTTTAGGTGGAAAATTGAAAGCGTTATGATTTTTAAAAGGTAAGGAGGAAAGAACGAAAGTGCAAAAACGGAAAAACCCTGAGTCCTTAAGGGGTTAATGATATAGAAAGTGACCAAAAATACACAATTTTTTGAATTTTTTTACGTGTTCCCCATTGACCATGCGGTTTAATTAACAATATATTTTTATAGTTCGGACATTTATGCACGCGGCAATACCACATATGTTAATTTTTATTTTCAATGTTTTCGTTTTTTTATGGAAAAAGGGGGTGATTCAAACTTTTATTAGGGAAGGGTTTAAATCCCATTTATTAACACTTTTTTTTTACCTTTTTGTTTACAGTGTTATAGGTCCATTAGGGGGCTATAACACTGCACACACTGATCTTTTACACTGATCAATGGCATGCATTAACATGCCATTGAGCAGTATTATTGGCGCTTGACTGCTCCTGCCTGGATCTCAGGCACAGAGCAGTCATTCGCCGATCGAACACCGAGGAGGCAGGTAGGGATCCTCCCGGTGTCCTGTCAGCTGTTTGGGATGCCGCGATTTCATCATGGCGGTCCCGAACAGCCGACTGAGCTGCAGGGATACTTTCCCTTTCACTTCAGACGCGGCGGTCAACTTTGATCGCCGCGTCTGACGGGTTAATACCATTAATATTAATACCATTAAGCGATCGGTGATGTCCTGTATTAGCCGCGGGTCCCGGCCGTTGATGGCCGCCGGGACCGACCTGCGTTATATTGCGTGAGCCAGCGCAGGACGTAAATATATGTCCTGCGTCATTAAGGGGTAAAAGGGTACCTTTCATTTAAAAAAAAAAAAACTTTTGATATTTATTATAGATTAATGTATGCAGAATAACTTTCCAATATGCTTCTTTTTATTTAATTTTCCACTTCGAAAAAATGACCACTAGAGGTCTCCCTACCAGTCCTGGCCTAAAGTCTTTTTATAGATTTCAGACTCATGCTGGAGTCCTAAATCTCAGACTGCAGCCAGGACAGAGACAAGCTCAGCTGGCAGCTCTGAATCTTCTCCTCTCTGTTTACAACTGCATGTGCAGAGAGAAGTAATATAGGAGCTCAGATAGTAAAATGAATGAGGGCATGCAGTAAGGCAGAGTCAGGAGTATGCTCTGTTGTGCTATGAGCAAAGTGCTGGCTCCTGCCTGTCTGATTGACAGGCAGGGAGCAGTGCTGAGCTTGTCTGTGTCCCGGCTGCAGTCTGAGATTTAGGACTTTTAGAAATCTATAAAAAGGGCTTGCGGCCAGGACTAGTAGGGAGACCTCTAGTGGTCATTTTTTCAAAGTGGAAAATTAGATAGGAAGAAGCATATTATTTAACAGCGTTATTCTGCATACATTAATCTATAATATATCAAACTTTTTTTGATGAAAGGTACCCTTTAATGAAGTTGGTATTCAGACAGAACATATTAAAAAGCAAACAAAAAAAAAAAAAAACACCCTTGTCATACCTGTCTTCTAGATAGCCTCCCATCATGTCATGGCAGACAAGAGTCTTTGGTCTCTGGCTACCAATAGGTGGAAATCTTTTTGCAAGAGGTGTCACAGCAATATTAAACATGTCTTGGCTAGTTGGTTTCCATGAAAGCAGTTCCTCCATATTTGAGAAGAAAAAGCTGATGGGTTCGGTGGTCGCTCTGTCATGATGTCTAGCTGAATTGGAAAGAAATATTTATGAGTGGAGTCGGATGGTACATGAGGTGAAGTACAGTGGGTACGTGTCAGTGCAGTAGTAAAGCTGTGTCTTACCTGACAATGGAGCAGACTCATATCTAATGAGCTCTTTATAAACTTTCATGTTTGGACTGAGAAGAATTTACCTGAGCAAAAACAAGAACAGCGCATTGAACCTATGTGTAGTATGAACACTTAGGAGACAATGAGGGGCATTTATCAAATCTGTACTTTCTTCTTGTTGACTTTAGTGCAAAAAAAAAGTGGTGATGAAAGTGTCGGCAATGCGCCAAATTTATAAAATGGCGCACAGACTATGAGGAATGACCACTGTCCTGGTTGAACGTTGCAGAATAGTGCCGGCTGTGTGACAATTGTATAAAATGATGCAGGAACCTTAAAGGGGAACTCCAGTAGAAAACTTTTTTTTTTTTTTTTAATGAACTGGTGCCAGAAAGTTAAACAGATTTGTAAATTACTTCTATTAAAAATATTTTTCCTTCCAGTACTTATTAGCAGCTGTATACTACAGAGTAAATTCTTTGCTTTTTGAATTTCTTTTTTTTTTTTTGTCTTGTCTACAGTGCTCTCTGCTGACACCTCTGTCCGTGTCAGGAACTGTCCAGAGCAGCATAGGTTTGCTATGGGGATTTTCTCCTTCTCTGGACAGTACCTGACACGGGCATCAGGTGTCAGCAGAGAGCACTGTGGACAAGACAAAAAAGGAATTCAAAAAGAAAAGAATTTCCTCTGTGGCATACAGCTGCTAATAAGTACTGGTAGGATAAAGATTTTTTTATAGAAGTAATTTACAAATCTGTTTAACTTTTTGGCACCAGTTGATTTAAAAAAAAATGTTTCCACTGGAGTACCCCTTTAATACATTTGTCGCATAGAGTAATATAGGGCAGGGTTGACCTGCTCTGTGATAAATTCTTTATCCGGCCCATGTGACTTTTCACAAAAAGTCGCACATGATAAATTAGTGACCACTGCACAAAGTGATCTAAATAAGAACACTTCATGGTCAGGAAATGTTAAAGGTCTAAATGAAATGTCGCAGAAAAAGTTGCACGGGGCAAGAAAAAAGCAGTTTAAACAGACTGATAAATTCCCCTTAATATCCTCACAAGCATTATTATTATTTTTATTAAAAAAAAAATTTACACATTTCCAGGCAGAATAACAGGAACCGCACAACACTGAGGTCTAATATACAATGGTAACAAAACAATTATTAAAAAGCATGCAAGTATTAACTAAAACAGGACTGTCAGGGGAGCAGATTGGTCCACCTTAAAGGGGTACTCCGCTGCTCAGTGTTTGGAACAAACTGTTCCGAACGCTGGAGCTGGCGCCGGGAGCTCGTGGCGTCATAGACCCGCCCCCTCATGATGTCACGCTCTGCCCCCTCAATGCAAGTCTATGGGAGGGGGTGTGACGTCTGTCCCAGGTCACTAGGTCAATAGATCCCAGGTCACTATTTTGTTTTACCCAGTCAATGGGGCGTGTCCCTACACACAGAATGTCTGATCAGTGCTGACAAAGTCAGACACTATAGGGACCCACTACTAACCAGGCACTACTAAAACAGGCAGTACAAGAGAAGGCCACACAGGATGATGAGCAGAACCACACCATAGTGATCAGACACTGCCAGCTCCATTACCTCCTGCCGAAGTATCCGACCAAACAAAACATATATTATGAAATAAAAAGAAATAACAAAAAAAACTGTTTGTACATCAAAAACACACACAACCCTGAATATACACATATACATACAAACACATACAAAAACATACATATGACACACATTGAGATATTCATACCTATAAATGCATACAGCAAAGCACCTGTATCTTTGGGGCCTGTTTAACAACGTAATTTCTAGTTTTCTAACATAATTGGGAAAAAAAATGTTGTTTAAAACAAAATAATATAAATCCCTCTCCAGCACCTACAACAGATGAAAGACGGCCGCACGCTTTAACAGGTTTTCCTTCCTTTTCTGTCCTGCCATAGTTCCGCAGTGTGCACAATATTCATCAATGGATTTGTACAGGTTACAGAACTGTATTACATAGACTTCATAACAGTGCCCATATATAGTCACAGTCATAAATGTTGGCAGCCCTGAAAATGAAGTATTTCTCACAGAAAAGGATTGCAGTAACACATGTTTTGCTATACACATGATTATTCCCTTTGTGTGTATTGGAACTAAACCAAAAAAGGGAGGGGAAAAAAGCAAATTGGACATAATGTCATCAAACTCCAAAAATGGTCTGGACAAAATGATTGGCACCCTTTCAAACTGGTGATAAATAAGATTGTTTCAAACATGTGATGCTCCTTTAAACTCACCTGAGGGCAAGTAACAGGTTTGGGCAATATAAACAGCACACCTGAAAGCAGATAAAAAGGAGAGAAGTTCACTTAGTCTTTGCATTGTGTGTCTGTGTGTGCCACACTAAGCATGGACAACAGAAAGAGGAGACGAGAACTGTCTGAGGACTTGAGAACCAAAATTGTGGAAAAATATCGACAATCTCCAGGTTACAAGTCCATCTCCAGAGATCTAGATTTGCCTTAGTCCACAGTGCGCAACATTATCAAGAAGTTTGTAACCCATGGCACTGTAGCTAATCTCCCTGGGCGTGAACGGAAGAGAAACATTGATGAAAGGTGTCGAGAGGCAGGATAGTCCGGATGGTGGATAAGCAGCCCCAAACAAGTTCCAAAGATATTCAAGCGGTCCTTCAGGCCTAGGGAGCATCAGTGTCAGCAAAAACTATTGACATTTAAATGAAATGCTATGGCAGGAGACCCAGGAGGACCCCACTGCTGACAGAGACATAAAAAAGCAAGACTACATTTTGCCAAAATGAACTTGAGTAAGCCAAAATCCTTCTGGGAAAACGCCTTGTGGACAGATGAGACCAAGATAGAGCTTTTTGGTAAAGCACATCATTCTACTGTTTACCGAAAACAGAATGAGGCCTACAAAGAAAAGAACACAGTACCTACAGTGAAATATGGGGGAGGTTCAATGATGTTTTGGGGTTGTTTTGCTGCCTCTGGCACTGGGGGCCTTGAATGTGTGCAAGACATCATGAAATCTGAGGATTACCAATGGATTTTGGGTCGCACTGTACAGCACAGTGTCAGAAAGCTGGGTTTGTGTCCGAGATCTTGGGTCTTCCAGCAGGACAATGACCCCAAACACACATCAAAAAGCCCCCAGAAATGGATTGCAACAGAGCGCTGGAGAGTTCTGAAGTGGCAGCAATGAGTCCAGATCTAAATCCCATTGAACACCTGTGGAGAGATCTTAAAATTGCTGTTGGGAAAAGGCGCCTTCCAATAAGAGACCTGGAGCAGTTTGTAAAAGAAGAGTGGTCCAACATTCCGGCTGAGAGGTGTAAGAAGCTTATTGATTGTTATAGGAAGCGACTGATTTCAGTTATTCTTTCCAAAGGGTGTGCAACCAAATATTAAGTTAAGGGTGCCAATAATTTTGTCCGGCCCATTTTTGGCGTTTCGGGTGACATTATGTCCAATTTGCTTTTTTTCCTCCCTTTTTTGGTTTAGTTCCAATACACACAAAGAGAATAAACATGTGTATAGCAAAACATGTGTTACTGCAATCCTTTTCTGTGAGAAATACTTCATTTTCTTGAAAAATTTCAGGGGTGCCAACATTTATGGTCATGACTGTATGTTGGAATACAAAGGTTTTTATCTGATGGATTCATATGGTACCAATAGGAACAAAACTATAGTATGCAAATCAGTATTAGTATAAGTTCACACATTGATAAACCAGCAGAAAGTCCACGATGGCGGCAGATCTTCACTGAAGTGAATGTTAGTGAAACTAATAGTGGCTCTCCCACAATGGGAAGCATAGAGGGGCGCTCTCTCTTGTCCTGTACAGGAGGTCTACAGGGGCGCTCTCTCTTGTCCTGTACAGGAGGTCTACAGGGGCGCTCTCTCTTGTCCTGTACTGGTTGCCTACAGGGGCGCTCTCTCTTGTCCTGTACAGGAGGTCTACAGGGGCGCTCTCTCTTGTCCTGTACAGGAGGCCTACAGGGGCGCTCTCTCTTGTCCTGTACAGGAGGTCTACAGGGGCGCTCTCTATTGTCCTGTACAGGAGGCCTACAGGGGCGCTCTCTCTTGTCCTGTACTGGTTGCCTACAGGGGCGCTCTCTCTTGTCCTGTACAGGAGGTCTACAGGGGCGCTCTCTCTTGTCCTGTACTGGTTGCCTACAGGGGCGCTCTCTCTTGTCCTGTACAGGAGGTCTACAGGGGCGCTCTCTCTTGTCCTGTACAGGAGGTCTACAGGGGCGCTCTCTCTTGTCCTGTACAGGAGGTCTACAGGGGCGCTCTCTCTTGTCCTGTACAGGAGGTCTACAGGGGCGCTCTCTCTTGTCCTGTACTGGTTGCCTACAGGGGCGCTCTCTCTTGTCCTGTACAGGAGGTCTACAGGGGCGCTCTCTCTTGTCCTGTACTGATTGCCTACAGGGGCGCTCTCTCTTGTCCTGTACAGGAGGTCTACAGGGGCGCTCTCTCTTGTCCTGTACTGGTTGCCTACTGGGGCGCTCTCTCTTGTCCTGTACAGGAGGCCTACAGGAGCGCTCTCTCTTGTCCTGTACAGGAGGTCTACAGGGGCGCTCTCTCTTGTCCTGTACAGGAGGTCTACAGGGGCGCTCTCTCTTGTCCTGTACTGGTTGCCTACAGGGGCGCTCTCTCTTGTCCTGTACAGGAGGCCTTCAGGAGCGCTCTCTCTTGACCTGTACAGGAGGCCTACAGGGGCGCTCTCTCTTGTCCTGTACAGGAGGCCTACAGGGGCGCTCTCTCTTGTCCTGTACAGGAGGACTACAGGGGCGATCTCTCTTATCCTGTACAGGAGGTCTACAGGGGCGCCCTCTCTTATCCTGTACAGGAGGTCTACAGGGGCGCTCTCTCTTGTCCTGTACAGGAGGCCTACAGGGGCGCTCTCTCTTGTCCTGTACTGGTTGCCTACAGGGGCGCTTTCTCTTGTCATGTACAGGAGGCCTACAGGGGCGCTCTCTCTTGTCCTGTACAGGAGGCCTACAGGGGCGCTCTCTCTTATCCTGTACAGGAGGCCTACAGGGGCGCTCTCTCTTGTCCTGTACAGGAGGTCTACAGGGGCGCTCTCTCTTGTCCTGTACAGGAGGTCTACAGGGGCGCTCTCTCTTATCCTGTACAGGAGGCCTACAGGGGCGCTCTCTCTTATCCTGTACAGGAGGCCTACAGGGGCGCTCTCTCTTATCCTGTACAGGAGGTCTACAGGGGCGCTCTCTTATCCTGTACAGGAGGTCTACAGGGGTGCTCTCTCATCCTGTACAGGAGGCCTACAGGGGCGCTCTTTCTTGACCTGTACAGGAGGCCTACAGGGGCGCTCTCTCTTGTCCTGTACAGGAGGCCTACAGGGGCGCTCTCTCTTGTCCTGTACAGGAGGCCTACAGGGGCGCTCTCTCTTGTCCAGTACAGGAGGTCTACAGGGGCGCTCTCTCTTGTCCTGTACAGGAGGCCTACAGGGGCGCTCTCTCTTGTCCTGTACAGGAGGCCTACAGGGGCGCTCTCTCTTGTCCTGTACAGGAGGCCTACAGGGGCGCTCTCTCTTGTCCTGTACAGGAGGCCTACAGGGGCACTCTCTCTTGTCCTGTACAGGAGGCCTACAGGGGCGCTCTCTCTTGTCCTGTACAGGAGACCTACAGGGGCGCTCTCTCTTGTCCTGTACAGGAGACCTACAGGGGCGCTCTCTCTTGTCCTGTACAGGAGGCCTACAGGGGCGCTCTCTTGTCCTGTACAGGAGGCCTACATGGGCACTCTCTCTTGTCCTGTACTGGTTGCCTACAGGGGCGCTCTCTCTTGTCCTGTACTGGTTGCCTACAGGGGCGCTCTCTCTTGTCCTGTACTGGTTGCCTACAGGGGCGCTCTCTCTTGTCCTGTACAGGAGGTCTACAGGGGCGCTTTCTCTTGTCATGTACAGGAGGCCAACAAGGGCGCTCTCTCTTGTCATGTACAGGAGGCCTACAGGGGCGCTCTCTCTTGTCCTGTACACGAAGCCTACTTGGGCGCTCTCTCTTGTCCTGTACAGGAGGCCTACAGGGGCGCTCTCTCTTGTCCTGTACAGGAGGTCTACAGGGGCGCTCTCTCTTGTCCTGTACAGGAGGTCTACAGGGGCGCTCTCTCTTGTCCTGTACAGGAGGTCTACAGGGGCGCTCTCTCTTGTCCTGTACAGGAGGTCTACAGGGGCGCTCTCTCTTGTCCTGCACAGGAGGTCTACAGGGGCGCTCTCTCTTGTCCTGTACAGGAGGTCTACAGGGGCGCTTTCTCTTGTCCTGTACAGGAGGTCTACAGGGGCGCTCTCTATTGTCCTGTACAGGAGGCCTACAGGGGCACTCTCTCTTGTCCTGTACAGGAGGTCTACAGGGGCGCTCTCTATTGTCCTGTACAGGAGGTCTACAGGGGCGCTCTCTCTTGTCCTGTACAGGAGGCCAACAGGGGCGCTCTCTCTTGTCCTGTACAGGAGGTCTACAGGGGCGCTCTCTATTGTCCTGTACAGGAGGTCTACAGGGGCGCTCTCTCTTGTCCTGTACAGGAGGCCTACAGGGGCGCTCTCTCTTGTCCTGTACAGGAGGTCTACAGGGGCGCTCTCTCTTGTCCTGTACAGGAGGCCTACAGGGGCGCTCTCTCTTGTCCTGTACAGGAGGCCTACAGGGGCGCTCTCTCTTGTCCTGTACAGGAGGCCTACAGGGGCGCTCTCTCTTGTCCTGTACAGGAGGTCTACAGGGGCGCTCTCTCTTGTCCTGTACAGGAGGCCTACAGGGGCGCTCTCTCTTGTCCTGTACAGGAGGTCTACAGGGGCGCTCTCTCTTGTCCTGTACAGGAGGTCTACAGGGGCGCTCTCTCTTGTCCTGTACAGGAGGTCTACAGGGGCGCCCTCTCTTGTCCTGTACAGGAGGTCTACAGGGGCGCTCTCTCTTGTCCTGTACAGGGGCGCTCTCTCTTGTCCTGTACAGGAGGTCTACAGGGGCGCTCTTTCCACTTTCGCCATTGATTTCTCTACAACCAGCAGCGCTCAGGGGACGGCACGGACACATCTAACCCTATTTATTTCTAATACATCTACACAGAGACCCTGGTGTCACATTTATAGAAAATAAGAAGAAATGGCCATTACCAATGTGCTAGGAGGAGGCGATGGCTAAGATCCTGTACAATAGTGCAGCCTCCTCGGTGGCTCCTTCTGGTGAAGCGTGGGAGGGAGAACCTGGAGAAACAGAAATAGACAGAGAATGGCAGCAGTGCCCCCAGCACATCCCCTGCACACTATAGGAATGTGTACAGGGACAGAAGACACTGATAGGGGTCAGCGATGACAATGACACGTGACACCTGCGGCTCCTCACTCATGTGTCATTCATAGTGGACGATGCTTTCCCGTTACACTTCTGCTTCTGCAGCTTCACTTCCGCCACCTCAGATGTCACTGAGCCGCCCGCCCCGTCACTCCGTGAGGCCACGCCCCTTAAGGTGGACCTGGCTGCGCTGCGCCGCCCTATGTGATTGGCCCGTGTACACTACAGTGCCGCCTTAAATAGAGTCCAGTGTATAACGCGAGCATCCTAGAGATGTGTTCTGTATAGTGTTATCGGGGGAGATTTACCAAAACCTGTGCAGAGGAAGAGTGGTGCAGTTGCCCATAGCAACCAATCAGATTGCTTCTTTCATTTTCCACAGGCCTCTAAAGAGGCCTGTGGAAAATGAAAGAAGCAATCTGATTGGTTGCTATGGGCAACTGCACCACTCTTCCTCTGCACAGGTTTTGATAAATCTCCCCCATCATGTGTCATAGTACACGAGAGTGTAGATCCCATGGTCTCTGCGATTTCAAGCAGATTTTGCGTCAAATTCACAAAGGCCACGTTCACATTACGGATTTTTCAGGCAGAATACACATGAATTCCACACGGATTCTGCCTTACCTCCAATGGGTTTTCCTCTGCTCTGTTCACACGGCTGAATTTACGCAACAGAGGATTCACATTCTGGCAGAAGATTAAACATGGTTCCCCGGAATCCGACAGGGACCAATTAGGCTAGGTTCAGACTACGGAATTTCCGTCAGAAATTCCGCTTGCTAAAATGTCTAGCCTAGTGAATGGTTTTCCGTTTACAAATTCACACTTCGGAATTTGTGAAGTGGAAAATCCGCTTTGAAAATCCGCTAGAAAATTTCCGCCTGAAGAAAGGGGTTGCTCTTTCTTCAGGCGGAAATCCGCGCGGAACACATTGCAGTCTATGGGAGACTAATTCAGTCGGCGCAGGCGGAACTCGGAATCTCCGGGCGGAAATTTTCTGCCCGGAGATTCCGTAGTCTGAACCTAGCCTAAGGCTACGGAATTTCTGCCAGCAATTCCGCTTTGAAAATGCAGGCAAAAATTCCGCTTACTAAAATGTATAGTGTAGTGAATGGGTTTCCGTTCACAAATTCACACTTCGGAATTCGTGAACGGAAAATCCGCTTGAAAATTTCTGCCTGAAGGCGGAAATACTCGCGGGACACATTGCAGTCTATTGGAGACTGCAGTGTCCGCGCGGTCCTAGTGCCGACTGATTCAGTCAGCGCTGGCCGCACTCGGAATCTCCAGGCGGAAATTTTCTGCCCGGAGATTCCGTAGTCTGAACCTAGCCTTACACTACAGAATTTTTATGCGGATTCCACTTGAAGCCTGACCGCACAGAGATTCCAAGTGCGGCCAGCACCGAGTGAATCAGTCGGCACTAGGACCGTGCGGACACTGCAGTCTCCAATAGACTGCAATGTGTTCTGTGAGTATTTCCGCCTGAAGAATGAGCAACGCCATTCTTCAGGCAGAAATTTTCAAGCGGATTTTCCATTCACAAATTGCGAAGTGTGAATTTGTGAATGGAAACCCATTCTATACACTATACATTTTAGTAAGCAAAATTTCTGCCTGCATTTTCAAAGCGGAATTGCAGGCAGAAATTCCGTAGTGTGAACCTAGCCTTAATCTCAGCGCAATTCCGACGCTTCAAAATTTCATAGCAGAATTCGTTTCTGTAATGAATAGGATGGCTCTAAGGCTAGGTTCACACTACGGAATTTCTGCCGGAGATTTAGCCAGCGGCATTAAGACCGCACGGACTGCATTGCCGTCCCCATAGACGGCAATGCATTTCCGGGTGGATCTTTTGGGAGATCTGCTCAGAAATGCATTGACATCTATGGGGACGGCAATGCAGTCCGCACGGTCCTAGTGCCTCCGGCTTGATCTCCGGCAGATTCCACAGTGTGAACCTAGCCTTACTGTCCCCAGCAATCAGCGCCAAATAATCACCAGTACCGGAGGACTCTGCTGCAAGCAGAATTTCCATAATGTGAACAAGACCTAAAAGCCTGTAAGTCAATGGGACTTTGAATTTTAATTATTCCTATAGCAAATTGCTAAAATAAGCGCCAATTCCGCATATTTTTTGCCCTGTTTACCATGATGCAGAAAGGACCCTGATCCATGGAGGAATTCAGTGGGAAAATTATCTTCACTTTCCTCAATTTTGGGTAGTGGGAACTAGTCAGATCTGACGACTAATGTTTACTGTGTGGGGTTGGGCCATGTCATAGGACCCTTGCATACTGCAGAATTATTACGAGTAGAATCTTCCAGAAGAATCGGCACTTAATGGCCTCGTGTGCATGAAGGACCATGATACGGCACATTTCCGAGCAGTCCAAGTGCCGGCAATGTCCTCACGAAAATTTTCCATGCGGACATTCCACTGTGTGAACATAGCATAAGTGTCTGACAAATGCTGCTACCACCTCTGGACCCTGCACCTATCTCTAGGCATAAAGATTTACTAAACCGATTTACTAAGCCGATACTTTTTTGTTTTTTTAGCGTGTCCTGAATATTCCCAACAGATTGTTTAATATATTTATCTTTAGTTTGCACTGAGACCAACAAAGTAGAACACAAAACCTTACAGTAAATGCAAATTCTTGACTAATTAATGACGTGATGTGTGCAATTTGGTGCAAATTGTCCCATAATGGTGAAACTGAATGCAGAGGGGCAGCCATAAGAAATCAACCAAATACACTAACCAGCAAGT